>NW_024962273.1:13687547-13943745 GCF_019238085.1 Lagopus leucura | reverse complement strand
CCCCGGTTCTTCAAAAATTATTTTCCCAGATTTTCCCTTCCCCCCCGCCCCCAACCCCCCCCCCTTTTTTTTTTTTTAATTTTATTATTATTTGTTATTTTTGCTTTCAATCAGAATTTATTTAGCAAAATGCATCTTTGGTAAAGATATGAGTGGACACACTGGAACAGTTACTGAGCTCAGCACAGTAGCCCATGCAGTGATGCTCTTTACACTTTCTGAGGACTGGGTCCAGTTTTTGCTGGCTTGGGAGGCAGGGAAGAAAGGGTGTCATTTTATTTTTTTATTCTGTTCTTCTCTGGCATTTGGTAAGATCCTTTGCATGGTGACTTGCGATGTGAGAAAAAGCAGGTGAAGAAATGTGTGCATGCAAGTGCACACACACACACACTTCAGCCTGCTGGGCAGCCTTCCCACTTAGCACTTGATGTACTACAAGTCATGATGCTTAGCAGAGCTTCCTCTTGCAGCCTGCTTGATAACTACGAGTCTGGCAAACAGAGATACACCTTCAGCTTGAGGGCAACAATTTACTTGGTGATCTTCAAAACCACACAGGCCCACTGGCACAAAGCAGTAGAGTATATATATGGAAGTACAGGTTATATATTTATGGAAAATCAGGAAAATTTGTTAATCAGCATAATTTCACAGAGGGAGTGCTGGGAGTTTTCTCAGTATTAGTAAAAGGAGAAACCGTACCATCTGTCCTTGCACCTTTAATAGATAATGTCACTGCAGTCATAATCAAGTGTGCACAGAAGTTCAGTACTAGGCTTTTTCATCCAATTATATTTTGAATGACAAACAACTTCCCACCTCCCAAAACCTCTGGGGTCTAAATTTCGTGTCAGTCCTTGAGACCCATAAAAACTTTGAGCTTCACCTCCAAAGGACACTGAAATTGGCTAGAACTTACTAGAACACAGGACAGACTCATCATGAATGCTAAATTTCCTGCTCAACACTGCACTGATTCAGTTACCAGGTCTTCAATCTTTAAACCTTACTCACATGCCAATTTCAGGTGTTAGCCTTAAAGATAGCTGTATTTATTCTCTTCATCACCTCTTAGAAGAGCAGAAGACTGCAGACAGTTCATCTCATGTTTAGCCAGCATCTCCAGAAATAATAAGTTGTTGCCTGAGTAGCTGAACTATTGAAGCCAGATTTCCTGTGGAATTGTGTCTTCTTTTCCAGATGTTCCATTCTTCTACCTCCTCCATAATAACCTCATGTTTCTTATGTCCTTTCCACCTGGCAAGAGATGATGTGCACTGAGGCAGTGTGCCTTGAGAAAGTAAGAAAGATATGATCAATTACTATCAGATATGATTGAATATGATCATTCTGATCAATCTGAGGAAAATAATCTTTCACAAAGCAAACTGTCATAGGAAAAAAGAAGGGGGTGTGTAAATGACAATTCGAACACAGCTTTTCATGTTATTGTTCCTTCACTTTGTATGTATAAAGCTTGTATATAAGCTTTTCTTTATTGAAAAACATAATCTGAAATTCTAAACTTTTATTTTTCTCTCACTGAAACATGTTTTCATTTATTGGACAGCATACTTTGATATTATGACAATGAAAACTTTCAATAGTCCCTTGTTGAAATTTTTAGTGTGCTCTTTTCACAAGAAATTTCACAATGTTGGCTTTCCATTCTAATTTGGAACACAAACTCTCATCTTTCAAATGCCAGAGTATCCTAAGGAAAGGAAATTCTGGTTTCTGACCAGCTATAATTATAATCCAAAAGCAGCAAATATTTCATCAGGAAAATAATACTATAAACTTTGGGTTTCAAGCAGGGAGGAGTTGGTAGTTAATAAGAGAGACCAAGAATTGTTTGAAAACCAAGTAGCAAAGCCAAGCTGAATTTATTCTCCAGATTTAACCTTGAGATGAAGACCATGGCAAACCTTTCCAAACATTTGAAAGTCTTGAGCACAGAGAGCTGCATATTCAGAGACATCATCCTTCCATTTTGTGGCTTACATCTGTACTGAGAGAAGTCTGATCTCTAATCACGTAGTAACCTACATTCCTTGAGTTTCAAACCCTGCGATGGCACAGAGCTTCACATTAGTGGTAGCATCTAAAGAGAAACATCAATATCAAAGCTTTTTGCAAGAGAGCAGTTACTCAGATTCACTACTGTCATTTTGCTTTTTGAATCTGCAGAGGAACTGTTAGGTCATGGCCTGAACTGACGATTGAGCACCTGGTGAAGGGGCATGGCTCACCCAGGGAGCACAGGTGCAAACAATTTACCTGTGCTTTCCAAGTGGAAGGAATCACGTGGAAGGTACCACCCCACTCCCCTGCCCTCAGGCTCATTTAAGGGCTAGCCTCTGAAGGGAGAGCTTCTTTTGGATGAGGGCCCCTTGTGTAGGAGAGTTCCATAGCCAAAATTTCGATGCCAGCTGGGTGAGTCAATGTTTTTTTTTCTGTTTTTGATTGTTAATATTCTCCATGATACTGTGCCTGGTATTGTAAGGATCTTGTCAGAAACAGTTTTGCTGTTTCTTGGGATTATCAGTATCCCACTGGTTTTTTGGTTTTCACATGCTCTAAGTTTTTTTTAAGGCAATGTGTTAAGACTTTCGTTTATTTATTACCAATTCAGTGTCAAAGTGTTTAAAGACTGCATTTAGCAAAGTTACTTCTTAAAGTAAATGTATCTGCTTTATAACTGAGAAGGAGCTATTGGGTTTTGAGTTGAATTATTTATATAACTGGCTCTAAAACTTAGCTGTATGTATTTTCTGCCGGTGTGCTTCTTCCAAAATATCGTGTGAATCTGTTCTTGCTGGTTAAGAGGCAAAATAGAGAATATTGCTCTGAGATTAGTAAATAGTCTTACTGTTTTAGTTGGTTTGGCTATGAGGAACAGTTATTAAAACGAGATAAATATATGTATGTAGGTGTATTAAATTTTACATAAATACGTGTATTTATGAATGCAATTTAAGAACATGGGTACTTGTTCTTTATTCATTGGGAAAGCTGGAAACTGTTGACCAAAACAGAAGTGAATGCTGTGTAGAAATTCTTTCTTCTTTTCTTTCAAAGCACTTAGAATGTGTTTCTGAAGTACAAAAGCAGTGTTTTGTACTTGAGTTCACAAGCTTACTTAAACTGGAATGGAAAATTGATTGTTGTGAATCTACTGTCAGTATATTGGTTCATTTCTGTACAACCAAGATCTGTTGTTTAGTATTGTGGCCTTCTGCAGGAGAGTGGCTCAGAAACAATTCAGTATGGAAGTCTATCTCTCATCAGGACGACTGTCCACTTTATTGACAGTAGCATATGTAATTTCGTCTAGGGTAGGGGTGTTGCTCTTTACATTTGGAATAACATGAGTTGCCAATGTTGTGACAGTTCTAATGTGCAGAAGAGCTAGAGTTCGGAGGAGATATTATTTTATGCTCTGTTCCAGTGTTTGCTGTGTGTATTTATCACCTTCAAAGACTTGCTGCTGCTATAATCTTTACAAAAAGTCTCATTTATGTTCAAAACATCCCTATGAGTTTCCTTAATGTCAATTTCCTAAAATTAATTGAATTCAAAATATCTTTCAAAAAAAATGCTTTTATATGATACTCTACACATCTATGCATGTACATATGTGTATACAAATACATATATTCTTAAAATCATGAAGTGCAAAGCCAGAAGAAACCCTTTAGTCTGATCATAAAATCTATATGTCTCTAGCACAAGAGGTTCTCTAAAATTAATTTTTGCTGCAACTGTAATGGACATATAAAAGACTTCTAAGAAATAAGATCAATCTTGATCTCAAAACTGATTGTGAGGAAACTTCACCACTATCCTCCTTTGTACGGGCTGCGTCTGGGTACTCAGATGTACATAGATATAACTGGATATAAATAGGCATGTTTGTATAAGTGACTTAAGAATTCTGACAATGATTGAGTAAACCAGGATGGCTTAATGGGTACAACAAACCTCTTTAGGCCTCAGTGATATTTCTAATCTTAAGACTGTAACTGGTCTTTGCCGGGTCAGCATATGCAAGAGACTTGGGCGGCAGCCTGAAAGCTGTTCTGTGCTCCATAACTGTGTTGTGGCTGTTCACTCTAAAGTCATGTGCTAATATTAACAAAAAAAAGAAACATCTGGTAAGAGGGACTGAGCTTACAAAGCCCATCCTGCAGTTCCAGCACTTGGACAGCGATGGGAAAAGGGAAATAGACTTCACACCCTCAGCACGCTATCCATCAATAGAGTGTGAAAGAAATGTGAGGATTACTGCCCTAGCCTTCAGGTGCCAGGCATAATTATCTAGAGATTGCAGAGTTCAGTTTTTACTTTGCCCTGCTTATATAACTAAGAACTCCCCTTCCTTCTCCGCACAAAGGTGCTTATAGGGAGAGGAGGAGGAGGAGAGAAGCTAAAATAAAAAAATCCAGCTTTGAAAAGAAAGCAGATGTTTCTGGGATCCTGAACCAAGCACTTTAGCTATGGGTTTTGCCTGGGACTTTGAGAAAACCAAATACCAGAGCTCCTGTTTATTGGTTGTTTCCTTGCTCACACTGCAATATGGCTTCCAAGTGGAACAAGGCATTGAGCCAAAAATGAGCAGAATTGGCTCAGAAAAGGGGGGGATTTCTTTTCAGGGGAGGCAGTAGAGTTGCTTTCAGGGAAGGAACCTTTCCACCCATCGTGAACCTGAAAAATGAAGTAAAATCCTTGGCATATCCCACTCTCCAAGCAAGAGAGCTATGGTGAGGGAGACCCCAACTGATCCACTAAATAAAGATGCATGTGTCATCACTCCTTTTATTAGCATCTAATCAGAAGCATTTGAAATGAAAGCAGCACCTACAAGTTTGGCATTTGTCAAAAGAACACGAGAAATTTGGATTGTAAAGCTATGAACATCTTGCCAGAAATGTGTGTGTGTGTTTTTTTTTTTTTTTTTTTTTTTACCCCCCTCAAGCCTTGGTCACTAGTTTTCCTTTCACTTTCCCAGTTCTTCAGACAATGCAAAAAACTGCAACATCTTTGGGGTGTAAGGATATTGCCTGTTTGAAGTTACCACTAGTAGGTTTCCATACCTTCTTTAATGTCAAGAAATTACTGAGCACCTCAGGGATTTGCAACTGACAAACCAGAGCCTTTGTCTCTGCTTCAGGGATCCCAGCCAAGCTGGGGTCATGATGTTACTGTCATCTCTGCAGTGCTCCTCACTCAGAAACCGCAATATGTTTTTCAAAGATGGCATCTAAATGTATTTGAATTAGGTTGGAATGACTATCAGAAGCTCTGTTTCTCCTGAATGGCCGTTTAAGAATATTAATCTAATTCACGTGTGTGAATGTTGTCCAGAATTGATTGGGTGTTGGAGGGATTTAAATGGGCCTTCTGAAGATTTACCCTTGATTACAGTTCTACTAGATGCTCTCCACAACATAGTGAATCTTGGTCAAACTAGCATGGGTACTTGTCTTAGATTGTGATGAGTGGAGCCCATGCAGAAAACACACAAAAGCTCAGAAATGGGCTATCGCTTGCTAGTGCATCAGCTATGCATGCATAGCTGAGGAAACAAGCTATTTAATAGTTGTATGAATTTGCATTGATAAAAGGCTACCAGAACCAACTGCTGTGAAGAGTGAGGTGACAGACCAAGTGATAGCTTTAAAGTGATAGCTTTAAAGCTTCACCAGATGTATCTTTCTATGCTTTTATGACTGCAAAACCAAGACATGCCAGTGTTTTGGTTTCTATTAGAATGGGTTTTAGTGTTATTCCGTCTCTAAAGAGAATGTGTTGTTTTGATGCTCAGGTTGTTTAAAAATTTTCCTTCAAGCTTTCAATTTGCAGCGCTTCATTAATCATTGACAAAGGTGGCAAGGATTGGGGAGGGGGGAAAAAAAAGAGCATTCTTCTTTGTGACCCCAGCCAAGAAAAATACACTTAATGAAGCTATGTACTATGACTAGAAAAGGCCTATTTCAGCACGGGGTAGCTTGACTAAATAACCCATTCATCTTACCTGGGCATTTGAAATCTGTTGTAGCAAACCCTAGAGATCTGTCTCCTACAATGTGACTTGCCTGTGAGTGACAACTCTTCATGGAGACCCTTGTTGCATCCAGAATATTGTTCTTTAATTGAAATTAATGGGCTTCTGTTTGTAATCGGTAACCAGGAATACACAGACAGAGGAAGCTGTGTCTACAGTTCACTGAAAGTAAAAGTGTTGGTAAGGAACAAAGGAAGCTGATGCAGAGTTGAGGGTTTTTTCCCAGTGCATCTGCAATTTCCATTTCTCATGGAGGTTAAATCAGTTGTGAGAAGGGTGTGTCCCTCTTTAGGTGTGAATGCACACATGTACTACTTGGATACTTGGTGAATGATGTAGAATGGTTGTTTTTCTCTTAATGTTGCTTTGTTTCCTTGCTGAATTTCTGTGAAATAAAATTATGAAAATTTCAAGGATGCTTGGAATAAATAACTATAAGGGAGTAAGCTTTTAATGCTTTCGTTGTTTACTGTCTGTTCCCCTATGTGTTCTCACAGTATTTAACATATTTCAGTGGAACGTGAGAGGTGAATTTCTCAGGTCTCAAATGTATGTTTCTGCAGTGGGGAGAAAAGATTGTAATATTGCTCAGTTACCTATTTATTATGATTATTTATATTTTTCTCATTTTTTGACTGGTCAGCTAGGACATATTCAGAGCATTCCAAAATGTGTTAACTTCCCCCCCCGGGAAGGAAGATGAAGGGTATATGGAGGAGAATTATTATTCACAGGAATTAATTTAAAGATGTGGTGGGCTTCAGGGATGAAACAATGTGAAGGTATGCTAGGGACTCAGTAACGGGAGGTACAAAGTGGACAAGTGGAGTTGCTGGCAGCAAGATTTCATGGTGGAGGACACCTGAAAGAAATCATGTCATTCATTTCAGTCTGGCACCCATCAGGCTATTTGTTTTACTTCTCAGGGAACTCCCATCCTGAAACCTCTAGGCATTTTGGCAGCTACTACTATTGGTATTATGACAGTGTTTGAAGTCTCTAGGCAAGAACTATATCTTTTGCTTATTGCTGTATATACTACAAGTCTGAAGGCACCAAAGCCCTTGGGTAGAAACAAAGGTGGTGTACAGACCACAACATAAAGTCTGAAAATGACTTTGCTGAAGTCTCCTGAAGTATGGGACTAATAGCTGTACAAGGAGTGCCAAATTTGTATTTGTTTCATTTGGGCCATGTTAGGTATTTGATAGTGGTCAAATCACATGGAACTAGTTGGTGTTTATTGGAGAGAATTGCCTGAATGACTTAGCTGTTGAATTCTCCTCAACTTTGTTTGGACTCTACATCCTGTGCATTTTCAAAGGTATTAATTTTACTTACTGAGAAACATTTTACAGGCCAATGAAATTTTATACAAATATTGCAGAATAGCCACTGAGATTTTGTTATGATTATTCATGTTTGTGTTTGGTGGCTAATCCTATGGGCCACACACAAGCACCACCACAAAACCTATACCTTGACTTATAACAGCTTGGAGCTCTGACCTCAAGTACAGCTAACGAGCAGGTTTTATGAAGAAAAAAATCTGCTAATGAGGTATACAAAACTAAATGAGATGTACAATTATGTCCACTAAAAGCTACATCTACACAAGAAAAGCAAAGAATGTTTGGAAAAACTTTCAGGCACTGGGGCATGATTGCCTGTACTATTACAATATTAGAACGGTCCCTGTCATGGTTTTGTCCATGCTGAGTAATAGTCTCCAATATTTATTTTCTAGCGTTTTTCAGAGACTGATCCAGAAACCTTTTGCAGGAGGCAGTTCTCAAGCGGCCAGCCTGCCTTGGGGTTCTGAGAGAGCCTGCAAAGCAGTCTGTCTGTGCCAGTTGATTTTAATGCTAGAGAACATTCCTGGGCGCACATACTCCCTTTATTTGTATCAGTGTAGTTGTGTTTGGGGCGCGTCTGGCTCATACTTACAGTTAATCAAGTTACTGGGATTGGCGTCGGAGAGGAATTTTTCCCATGGTTGCATTTGCCTTTGTGTCCCTCTACAGAAAGGGTCAAGGTTTATTCTTAAATACCATATGCCAGTTTATTTCTTTTAGAGCAGGACATTCACAATGGCTTCTGTTAACTGTTGTGGCAACTACCCATCCTTTCCTACAGTTTCTATTTTGCCATGCATTGGGAGAATTCTCCAATTCTTCTGTGTGGGAACATATGAAGTAGAAAATTTGTAGTTCCCCTAAGTAAAAGTTATTGAAGAGCTGCTGCAGTCATGGAGACAGAACTCAGTAACTTGTGAAAACCATCTGAGGCCTCTGTTCCTAACTTCAGGAAGGAAAAAAAAATCATCTTTCTTCAAGTCACAGAACTCAAGAAAAGACTTAATCCCATTAACAAGCTAACTTGAAATACCCACCAAAGCCTTTTTTGCTACCAAGACAAAAGCCTAGGGTAAGCAGGTTGTGAGTAACTAGAGGCTTTATAAGCAGACCAGGCTTATGCCAGTCAGTGCATGGTGGATATAGTTTCCAAAATGCAGCACTTCAGGAAAAGTAATTGTAACACTTACATTTTGCAGCTGTAAGCAGTTAATTGTCATGGCTTTTACTTTCAAGGCAGGTATATATGGGGAGTAGGGAAAAGAGTCAGGTTTTCTGGCAGTTTAGGATTTTCAGTGGTTATCCAGTGTCTAACTGTGCTAATGATTTGCCTTTTGAATATTTATCAGAGAAAACAATTGCAGATGTATTCAGATAGCAATTTAAAGCTTCAACTGCTAGGTGTTCCTTCATCTCTACATTTAGCAAAATAATTGTGATTGAGGTCAAAAAGACCTTCTGACTGTTTTGCAGCAGATTTTGCTATATCAATGTATTTTCTTTCTGTGTTCTCAGTTTACTTTTCATTTTGGTGGTCCTCCTTCCAACTGGATATCTTCTCACTATCTTTGCTCATTTAAAAACTCAACAAGCCAAAGAAAGGGGTGTGTGTGTGCGCGTGCGCGTGTGTGTGTGTATATATATATATATATATATTTGGAAAACCAATTCCAGGAGATAGCCCTGTTCACCTCTCTGCTGCCCTGTAACTGAGGTATGTCTGAGCAGACTGAGTTCAGAAGAGGATGCAAGAGAATGTTGCATTCAGAGGAATTAAACTTTTTTTTTCTGCTGCTCTAATCTACCCAATCAGCAGAGGAAAACATCCAAAACTTCAGAGAAAAAGTGCAAGGGGAGACTTAAAATCTCATTCCCATAGAAGCCAATTTATCTTTTGGAGTTCCAGGGTTTTTTTTTTCCCCTTTTTCTTCTCCTGTTATGCCTAAATTTGGCCTTCTAATAACATTTTTATAATATACCATTACACAAAGAACACAGCAAAAGCCCATTCAGCTCAAGCCCAGCTGCTTGTAAAGAGTGGATGAATGAACTGTTTTTTCTTCTTGCTCTGCTCTGTGTGTTTCTCAGCACCTCTGAATTTAACTTTTATTTTTTTAAAAAGGAATTGGGACAGGATTTTCCTGTTCACTTTATAGGTCAGTTACCTTTCATCAGCTCTGTTCCAGAATTGTGAGGAAATATCTCCTGTGCTCAGTATTTGGTGATCCAACATGCCCTCTGTGGAACACAGCAATTTCTTGAGGAGGAATACATCTGTAGGATGTCATTTTCATTAGTCTTGTTTGTAGGCAAGGTGAGAAAATATGGGCATCTTTGTCACACAGAGGCATTGTACTTATCAGTCCAATATTCTCCAAATGACAAGTCTTCTGTAGTCCTTTATCATATCAGCCAGCCCTGAGAGGATGTGTTTGCCACTTTAGGAGGTAAAATATAGTGTTTTAGATACATGAGGCATTCAAAGAATATAGGAGGGTCATCCCAGTGTGTGTAAAGAGAATGTGCTCAACCACAGAATGCTTTGTACACAGTTATAAAGTTTAACCTAGTTTCCACAGGGCAAGGAGGGAGCTGGAAGGATGCATACCAGTGTTCTTCTGCATGGGAAAAGAAATGTTATTACCATGCCAGTAATCGTGAATAAGGAGTGATTGTCCACTCTTTCATTATTTCAGTGAATGTCTTCTGCTTCTAGTAGAGTTTCTAAAGGCAAATTAAAACAACCAAAATACCATAATTTGGGCAGAATGCAGGAGCCATATAACCTATAGTCACAGAATACTACAGATGATAAATTTTACATAGCTTTAGGGAGAGTTAATTTGAATGAATTCATGGAGGAAAAAATCCATCTTTGGCTGTTTAAGATTCTACCTCTAGTTCAGGTGGATGGTAAATAAAGCAGCAGGAACTAAGGCACTTGTCCTCTCCTTAAACTGTTCTTAGGCACTCCTGTGAGGATTCTGAAAAAGAAACCAGGTGAGATAGATTTACTTAAGTTGTGTCCAAAAGGAAAATAGCATTTTGAAAAGTCAAAATGTTTTACTTCTACTTGCCAACTTCAGTCTGTTTTGTTTTACAACTGAGTCAGCTTCGGTCTTGAGGAAACATTTTAAAAGGTTTTATTTCACAGTGAATTAAACATTCTGTGCTTTATTCAAAGTGGATTTTTGTTTTTCCTCTTTTGGAAAGCAAAACTGACATTTTTGTTTGGGGTGACATGAAGCTTCTCTTTCTTTCTTGACTCCTCTAAAATTGATTATATTCATGCAGCTGTCCCTGAGAAAATAGCTGCCTTTTTTTCCCATGCTATCAAATTTGCTATTAAAACACAAAGAAATAACAGCAGTGGCCTAGAGAAATACTCATGGAACAGTGGAAACCAAAAGGAAAACCGCGCCAATTGCAGTTAGTTTTCAACCTTGAGTGGAATGAGGGGGTGAATATCATGATATAGTTTGCGAAGTCACTTGTAAAGTGCTCAGAGTTCCTCCAGGATGAAAGGCATTATGTGAGCGAAAGTTATTGTTATTAGGACTTGTGAAATGTGTAGATATTAAAGGTTGTGGTCAAATTTCCCAAGGGGGAAAGAAATTCCCCCATCAGTTTTGCTCACTCCAATCGGATGCTTACAGGGTGCTTGTAATTGCCTGATTCCCTTCTCGTTATTCAACTCTATTTCAGTGTTCCTATTCCTTTTCATTGTCAGCATGTTATTTAATTCCTTGGAAATGAGTTTTGCTCAGCAGTTTTCACTGCTGCTGGATGTTAGACGCCCTGTCTTAATCGCCATTCTCTATTGATGTTTCTTCTCTCATCCTTGAGGGTCAGAGCTGGACGCTTCTTTATGGCTGAGGTTTTATCAGACAGATCAAATGTGTGACTGTCCGGAAAGCAGATGTTTTCCATTATCTTTCTCAACATGTAGTAATCCATGATGTGGGCAGAGACTGCGGCATCAGCATGATCTGCACAGGCTGCAGGTATAACCTATAGATTTAATAAAGTGAAATAAATACCTCCTTTCCCTCTTTCTGCAGACCACTTCTGCCAAAAAGCAAATGCTGATGTTTGTGTTTTGGTGCATGGGAACACTTCTTCAACCTGCCAAGCATTTCCATTACAGTAGACCTCTTCCTGCCCCATCTCTGTTCTAGGTTTTAAAAATTGCTAGTGAGGTTGACAGTTTGACAACCTTTCTTTGAAATTTACCTCTAGCACAGAAGATAAAGGGCCTGGATTCAGTCCATGTTTACATGGAGAGTCGCACATTTAATAGTAAATACCACAGAGATAATGTGCTGCTAAGTTTTACAAGCAAATTCACCCAGCAGCTAGCTTGTGGTTTCTGGCATGCACCCAATGCTACTCTCCCAGAGGGTCACAATACATGAAGAGAAAGGGATGAGCTAGCATCCATGCTATGTGACAGGCTGAGAGGGAAAGGGAGGGGTACAACCCTCAGGTGTGACAAAATGGGATTGCTTTGCTGTGTCAGTTCAAGGAAATTCTGAAGAGAAAGGAGCTGGGCTGAGCTTTCTTGTCACTTGGCTCTCCAGGTACTAGAGCAGTAAATGGAGATCTTCTGATGCTCTTACCAACCCCCAAATAACTTGCTGGATGCAGCCAGAAGTTGCTGTGTATTGCCATAATGAAATCATTCTGTCTGACTTTGTGCTGTCAGTTTTTATAGGCATAGAGAGATGAGCACGTTCGAGGAGTCTCATGGCTCTTTAAAGTGCAAATCACTTGAAATGAAGCAGCAGCCTAGGAGAAAACGTTGGCCATAGCACATTTTCCAGTCTGCTGGCAATGACTTCAGTGTGTCCCCTCACAGATGTGCAGCATGTGCATTTCTCTGAGTGAGGCCATAGGTTTCTAAAGGAATTATGCAAGAGGCCCAACAGGCTGAGGACCAGATGAGGATCCTTGTTTTATCTGCCTCAGCAGAGGGATAAACAAATCTGTTGCTGCCCTTCAGATGTGACATTGTGCTGAACTTGCAGCCTAAAGGTCTGAAAGGCACTTAGAGGTCTCAGTGGCCTTCAGAGGTCCTGAAGGAAGGCTGCCGAAGCAGAGCTGCAGCAAATGCCGCAGTGGCTTTCTGTCCCGCTTTGGAAGAAGTTGTTCATCCAAGGAAGTGGTGAGGCTCCCGCTAGCATCCCATCCCTTTGTTTCAAAGTTGAAATTCATTCAGTGTGAGGCTTGGTACCAGGATTCACTCCAGGGCAGGAAGGTGGGTGAGGAAGCAGGAGGGGGCTTTGGGAGTGGCTCATACTGTAAATTGATTTAAACTGCTGTTTTAGGTTCTTTAAGGTAGGGATTTAGCAAGCTCTTACAGTGCCCTTGCCATCTTTGAATGCAAGCACTTCAGGCTGTTTTAAGATTCTGAAATAACAGAGCGGCATGTAAAATTTTCTCAGCTGATGTGTGGGGGAGAGGGAGCTGCAAGTAAAAAAACCTTTGAAACTTCCTACCCCTTCCACTTTGAGCTACCTCCAGGCTTGAATTGCACTAACCACTGAGCTCCTTGCATAGCTGTGGGAAGACCCCTGAGGTACATCGTGTAGAGAAATGCCAGGACCAGGCACCTGACTAGAAAGAAGAGTGCTTGCACAAAGATCACCCCTCACAAAAGGGCAGGAGGTGATCTCTAATACCTTGCTTTGCATGTGCACATTTCAATCAAGAGTTAATGTGATTAAAATCCCATCAGATTTCAGTCTGCGTTAAACTTTTTCTTCTCAGTCTCTGTATCCCTTTAGATTGTTGGAGTCTGCAAGAGATTTTCCTCTACCTTGTTTTTTTTATTTGAGGATTTCATCTGCATGGCTGCCCTGGGAAGCCAAGAAATGGATCCATAAGGCATCTGTATGAGCAGAGAGGGAACTCAGAATCCAGGCCAGAGGGATTCCTGGTAGCAACAGAAGTAGAGAGAGATTGTAGATATTCTGTGCATGTTATACTTGGTATACTTTGGAAACAAAGGAAGCTGCATTTTGACTTATGTGAGAGTATGCTTTGATTTAGACCACTTCTCGCACTCGGCTGTCAGAAATTTAACGTAGAGAAAATGAATAATAATATTGGAAAACAAACAAACAAAACCACCAAAAATAAAACAGAAAAAGCCATGAAAAGCAGACCCAGCTTATGAAGATCTACAGATTCACTGCTGTAACAGGTCTTGAAGATGCTTCTTGCTCCTGACATTAATGCTCAGAGTCTCACGCAGACCTCCCAGTTCCATTTACATTTAATATGATAAATTTAGGGTTGTGGGAAGCTTATTTTAAAACCCTATTTCCAAAGTATTTCTCCAAGTCAGGATGGGATGCTGACACCAAGTAAAATGTGTTTGTGAATGTAGAATCTTTAACTAAATTAGAATATGCAATTTTTGAAACCATTCTGTCCCTGAATTTTTTGGCTTAGGAAGAAGGAATATTTTGTTTAGATCCATTTACATTTAGCTGAGCTTTGTCTGTGTTTATTTTGATCAGACTAAATAGCTTTCAACTCTTTGAAGGGGTGGATAACAACAGGACAAGGGGAAATTGTTTTAAGTTGAAGGAAGGAAGAGTTAGGTTGGATGTCAAGGTGAAGCTCTTTACTATGAGAGTAGTGAGGTGCTGGCACAGGCTGCCTAGAGAGGTTGTGGATGCCCTGTCCCTGGAGGTGTTCAAGGCCAGATTGGATGGGGCCCTGGTCTAGTATTAAATGTGGAGGTTGGTGGCCCTGCCTGTGGGTGCAGGTGGGCAGGAGTTGGAGATTTATGATCCTTGAGGTCCCATCTGACCTGGGCCATTCTGTGAATGTAAAACATAGAATATAAGAAAATGGAAAATATATAAGTATGCTCCAAATCAGAAAGCTACTTAGCTGCCTGTGCAGTTAGATGTCAGTAACTTTTTTTCTGTGTAAAAATTATGTGAATGCTTAAATAAAGGATTAATAACTCCATTGTGGTATCTATATAGTGTTATTTAATGATATTTCACTGAGTTAGAGCTCAGGTTCCCACTAATTCCTGGTTCAACAAGGACAGAGTTTCTCAGTTTTTTGGGGTCATAACCCCTTTCTAGAAGTCAGTGATTTTTGTAACTGCACATAAAAGTGGAAAATCTACTCATGATAACATGAAGTCTCTCTGACATGTTTGTATTCAGGTTTTTTGAAATCTTGATGGGATATTTGACCTTGGAGATAAAGGTGGTGCAGGGAGGTAAATGGCAAGATTTCTTGACCTCAGACTGTAACATTTCAGTGCCTCACAAACTCTTGATTGCCTTTCTGACCCCTCCCTTTTCCTCTACCTTCTTACCCTAGTTTTGTAGTGCATAAGTTGAGAAACATTAGTTACAGAGATGATTAAGTATAGTGATCAAGTGGTAGAGAATTCTATTGCTTGGTAGCCATGAAATGCTTGACCCTCCCTGATAGATAAACAGAAAACAAAACTGTTTATAGTATAGATTGGCCAAAATGGTGGGGAGGAGGAGAAAAATGGTAAGCATACAGTTGTGCCAGTGGCTCTGTTAACTGAACAAAGGAGCTTTCCTGTGTAGTCTTTATGCCCCATGATCTCCTCTGGGATCAAATCACAACTCAGAGAAAGATTCCCACACTTGTTCTGTTTTAAAGCAGGTTTTCTAGATTTCATATTGTTCCTGGAGAATACTGTTTCACTTTGTATGAAAACACTGGTATCAGAGCTAGACTCCAGATCTCAGTTACAGTCTTTCTAAAGCAATATGTGAAACTAACTTGGGTTTCCTAATCCCAGCTAGCATTTCATAGTATAGTGTTGTGCTTTTACAATATGAATGATACATGTTTATGCTGGCCAGCTACACAAGTCCCTCTGTCAGTCTCTCTATAAATGGCAATATAATTGGGAGAACATGTTCACAAACTTAATTCACACCTCTCTGACTGGTTCCAGGTCTGTCTCACTCTGAGGGTTTCCATTTTGCTGGAACGGCCCAGCAAGAACACTTGTTCACTTCAGAGCCAAGAGTTTTAGCTTAGCTTTTGAATAAATGGATTGCCTGAATATGAGGACTTTTCTCTGGTCTCACTGCCTTGAAGCTTAGGTCTCTCTAACTTTAATGTTGTAGCCAAGAGGTAGAAAAGGGCTAACAGCTCCACTTTTTTTTCTGTATCCACAGGAAATCTTTCAGTAAAACTGGACCCAAAGATGGGTTTCTGAATTCCACAACCCATACTTAAAGCAAGACCATCTTTTCCTTCCTGTCCTTTATTGGCAGGAACAGTATTCCCATGGTGCTTCTGTATGCAAGTTATTCAGCCTCCCAGCATGCCATTTTCCATTTCATTTCCACACAATGGTACCTCACAAAGATACTTTTTTTTTTTTTTTTTTTTTAGTGGTTAGCTCTGATTTGCAATTAGCTGGTGCTATTCAGGCAGCCTTTATGTGGCACTGGGGTTTTTCCTTGATATGGTTTCCACGTCTACGTTCTGCAGGTCACTAAAGGTTTTATGAGCTCATACCTGTACTGCATTTCTCAGCTGTGACTCACTAGCAGTCGGTCAGCTTATGTGCTTCCAGAACACCATTTTACATTTGGAAACCTCTTTGGCTGTAAATATGTCTGAAGGTTAGTGTGGATCTGTCAGTCATTGACCTTGCAGACAGATGTTTACAATTACTTTCTCAGCAAATATAGGCCAAGAGTGTAGTAAAGAATATGAATCATTTATGTGCCCAGTTTATCATTTGGGGTCACAGAATCAGCAGCCTTAGCCTTGGAAACTTGGTTAAAGTGAACTTGGCAATTTAAATATTCATAAAACACAAGATTTGAAGGAAATTCTTTTCTTGACTGCTTGTAGGAAAACAGTTTTTCTTTTTGCTTTGCCTATGCAATAGCTTTGTGACCACTGTCCCACCTCTGACTTTTTGTTAGCATATATTGTATCGATCCATTAAAGCCAGGAAAGCACTGGAATACAGTTGAGCAGAATATGTAAAAGCATTCTGAAAACTTTGGGGGGAGGGGAACAGCTTCTAGTTCAGTATGATATGACCATCCTATAAATCTTAAATATCTCTCCAGTGTAAGGCAGCCACACACTTCACCCAATTGTGCTCACTTTGAAACTTCAGGTGACTGTTATCAGGTTTAGTTCAGTGGTACCTTGACTATTGGAGGCAAGGGACATCTTAAGCACTTTTTAAAAAGGCTTTTGCTCTTTCAATTGAAATTAGTAACTGCAGTAATTCCCTAAATAATGTTCTATTATTAATATTTGCTTTATCTGTTTGAACTCACTAATAATTTCTTTTGGAGATGCAATCATACACTTAGTTTTCTACTAAATGAATGCAGGGTTTGTAAATTAAGTTCATATTCTGTGAAATGTTTTATCTGTCTTGCTTCTATTTGGGGGTAGAGCTTGGTTAGTTTATTTTGGATGTTCTTCATTTCTTTCAGCAATGAGGGCACGTGTGCAAAAGATCATGTTTAAATGTTGTTCTAAGTTTTATTTCTTAAACTATTTAAAATATGGGAAAACTGAGGCAGAGCAATTCACTTGTCTACTTTCACCTGTTTAATTATTGATGGGGATGGGAAGTAGACAGGAAATAGAGTCAGAGCTCCTAAAACGAAAGTATTTTATATACTAATGGAAAAAGGATTCTATAAAACCTGTGACTTCCAATTTCCTACCTGGGAGGCAACTAGGTAAAAATACTCAGGTTTTCCCTTAATTTTGACACTGTGGTATTTGTGGAGCTACAGGAATAGACTGTTGCAATGTTTACTGCTTCTTCCCTGTTTGTTTGTGTCTGCTTCTGCTTTTTATCCTAGAGACACTGTTTTTTTTTTTTTTTTTTTTTTTTCAAATTCTCTTGTCTGTTTATCCAGACTAAAGAGATTTCTGAACCAGGACTTTGGTATGCTAGAACCTACAATAGTGTGAACAGTTTTCAAGAAGTCATCATTGCTTTCCCAGCTACGCTGCTTTTTTATAATGAGCTGTCCTCTGAAGTGTTTCTCAGCTCTTGAATGTCTTCCAGCCTGTTTCTTATGAACGTGAAACCTGATCGGTGTTGGTGGCAATGCTCAAAGTGATGTAAAGTGCTGATGAAATGCCTATAGCCTTTTGACATGCTTTTTCCCAGCTGAACTCTTCAAGATGAAGAGAGTCAGAAGTTTAGCTTCAGTTTGGTGCCACAGAAGTCAACGAAGATCTGCAGGATCAGTTGTTTCCAAACTGGAAAAGAATTGCTAAAAATCATAGTGTGGTATTCTTGGAGAAACTAAAGTATGTCATCAAGCAGCTTCTGTCTACCATCTAGGACCCTCCCCATGAAATTTGCCCCCCCTCAAACCTGCTTGCCTTTGAAACTGAAGCTGTCATCCACCTAACTGCTGAGCAGTAATGTCTATACTGTTTTTCATGAGGGGAAGACGATTTCAATAGAAAGGCAATAATGTTTTTTCCTAAAAAATAAAGTATAGCAACAGGAACTGCATTTGGTTTAGTGCAACAGTAGTTGGGCCTGGGGCCTGTATACAGGTCCTTATTGTGCTATGCTTAATGTTAGAGTGCCAAAATGGAGATAGCCATAAGGGCATAGCAAGTTCTTGTGGTATGTCTGTGCAACATGAGGGTTGCGTCCCACATAGTTTGGAGTCATAGAATCACATTTTCTTAGAGTTCTTCTTTCAAATAAGACAGTCACAAGCCTCAGTACCAGTCAAAGAATAATTAGTGCTTTTTCAGATTACTGAGAATAGATTCACTAGTCTGTTCATTTAAGAGGGCTTCTGGGGTCAATCAAAGTTCAGTTAGAGCAAACTCAACTGTGTCTGATTTTATACATGTCCCTAACGTGCTCTTAAGGAAAGCAAATATCACAGCCATTTTTCACCTCAGCCTTATTGTCTTAATTATTTATCCCTCTCAGGAGCTGTTGCTGGTGCAGAAGCTGGAAATCTTGTGCAGGTGCAGACTTACCTATTAAAAAGCAGGGTTCATTACTCCTGTGGCCCACATGTTGGCTAACCAGATGTTTCTCCATCCCTCTATTACACCATAGTGTTCCCTTGTGGTTTTATGAAGGTAAATGAACTTTCAGGACAGCAACTTAGCTATGCTCCAAAAGCTTCTCCTGAATGGGGACATATCTAACTCAGCATTCTGGAGATATGTAAATGGCCATGTAAGTCCTTCAGGGAAAGAGCACAGAGATGCTGCTTACTTTTATAGATTCAATTTACCTTGCTGCCAATGGGAGTGGAAGCTGGGATGTCTTTTCATCTGATTTTTCTAGAAAGTAGCTGTTTAAGCTACCTGCACAGCAGTAGAAAGACATCTTTGCATATGTAATTCCTCTCTTTTAAATGCTTAGAAGGTTGGGATGAATGCAGTCTTTCAACATTAGGAACAATAAACATCTCTCTGTATTATGCGTAGAAGAAACTTGTGACATTCTGGAGTCTAAGTCACAGTTAAGGGTAAGACTGAAATGTAGGCTATAATAATAGCTGGTTGCAATTTGAAATTTTAGAAAGGAATCTGTAGACTGTATAAGTAAGGAGACTGAATGATTGTATGCCTAAAGCATATAACCACAGCCAGGCTGGGGTGCAGTGCTGATGGCCTAATGCTATGAGAGCATTACTCTGAGGAGGCAATGGAGTATCATGTGCTCAGCCTAGCTCTAAATCTCTTTTAAAAAGCCAGGTTGGAGAAGGAGGAAAAAATGTCTTGATTCTTAAAGTTCCTGTGCAAACAGTAGATGCAGTTTAATCTGCTCACTGACTGCTAAACTGATTGTGGATCAAAATGCATCAGGAGTAGAAATTAATTGCAGGAAAAAAAAGAAGTGGAAGAAGCCCTGCTCTGTTGCTGGACCTCTAACAGGTTATTCTAAGGGAGGGGGAAAGAAAATTGCACTGTTTTTATAATTTATAAATAAAGGTATCAGCAAAGTTGTTCCTGGCATGCTTTCCAGCCTTAGTCCATACCCCCCAGTGGGGTAAATATCTCAATTCGATAATATGTGATAGAATGGTGGTGGGCTAGAAATTTAACAAATGCCATGCAGCATGTGAATGACAATCAGGCCAGGAGCTTCATGCTCTTCAGCTTGTGATGTGTACCACAGGGATATGTGATAATTAAGGGAACGTTTCCTTCTGTCCTGAAATCTTTTGAGACTTCAGGGCGTGCTGAGCCCTCTGCTTCAAGGAGTATAAATACAGCAAACAGGCTGAAATGAGGTGAGATACATAATTTGAATACCAGTCAAATCTACAACAAAGGGGCACAGTCCTTTATAGACTTAGAGTTTTAGGTAGCTGGGTAGATAACTTTGTTTATCCTGTACCTTAGATGTTTGGTATGCCTATGTGCTTGTTTGATGGTTCATTTTAACCCCTCATTATAATAAATGCTTTTTTTAGGTCATGTATGCACTTCGTGTCTGGGGACAATAACAAGATGCTTCCTTATTTTACCGTATTACTATTAATCTGTTATGGGCATTTCTCAAAAGGAACATTCAACAGTAAACTGAACTCTACCGAGTGATAACATGCATATTTGAACTTAAGACTTACCGAATGTGTCAGCTGATGTGAAATCCAACCTTGCACATCCTGTATTTCTGATAAGAATTCATAGGCAGGAACTCAACTTGTCCTGCAGCCAGAACATATGAAATGTGCTCAAGGTATATGTAGAGGTACCTTCAGCTTGTAGTTGCAAGTTCAACTTCTAGCTTATTAACCTGAGAAATACCTAATGAATTTCTCTGGTCTACTCTGAATTCTGGTATGTGGTCTGTAGGTTGGAGAACTTATTCGGCATGAGCAACACTCCAGTCCAGGCTAGTTGAGCTGCTTTTCTTGACAGGGTACTGTTCACTGCCTTCTACGTGAGCTGGGGTACATGCTGCATTTGGTATCACAAATGATGGGATTACATAATCTATGCACAACCACCAGGAAAATTGTTTTCTGAGGTTGCTGTGAGACAGCTGGGACACACTTCTTGGGATCTGCTTCCAGTGTTTGTTATACTCTGAGTATCATAGTGTAGATATTGTCCAGGAAGGTAAAAATGTAGAAATATTCAGTATTTATCTTTTTAAGCCTTGTTGCTTCTATGTTTTGGAAATACTATGTTAAAAGTTCTGTGAGTGTTGTTAGGTGTGTCTCCAAGCAGTTTTATCTATCACTAACCAGAGCTTTGGTGTTTTTATGTCAGCAAGCTTTCAAAACAGATTTTGTACATTTAAATGTGTAGACCTTCAGAATTCAAATGGAACAAGGGAATTAAAAAAAAACAAAACAAAACACAACAAACATCAAATCAGAACAACCAAAACAAAAACAATATAGTCAGCCTTTATACAATCAAACTGCTGGGTGATTTATATATTCATGTCATCTTACAATGGCTCAGCTCTCAGCTGCCCGAAATGCGTAGGAATGGCTGCCACTTCATTTAGCCTCCAGCAAAGGGCTGGCATACACTTTGCCATTGTGCTTAAAACTCCGAAGACAGAAGATCAGGTATCATGGTTCTGTCCTTGGCTCCAGGGGAGGAATGTGGCTTAGTTCTCTGATAAGGGGTAATCAAAGTTTATTCAGTCTGAAAGGTATTGCAACTCAGTGAAGATATAGGTTTACTGTGCTGTAGTCCTGCTTTCTGGCCCAGGTGACCTTTGGTAACCTGTGTGTTAGTGTTGCTGTGAGATATGGCAGCAGCTTGAACTCAGCTGTCCTCCATAATTGGAATTTATGGCCTTGGTCAGTAATAAGGACAAAGAAATGTACAATATCAATCACAGAAAGTTATGAGCACATGAGCATGAGTTAGCTCAGGCAACTGGCTCTGGGGTTACAGGAGTATTGGTATGGGAGCAACATTCATCTATACTTCACACCTGACCCTGAAGCAATCTTATGTCATTACTGCGATCACTTCTTCGTGATGCATCTTTTCACCTAGGGAGAAAAAGTATAAGATCAAAATGTGCTGAATGTTTTCTATCTGTAATGCTGTTGCTTTCATTAGTATTTGAGGGTGATTCTGCAGAGCACAAGGTTTTTGAGTAGGTCTTTGAAGAGATATCAAGGCAATCTGATGAAAAACTTCATATTCCAAAAGTAAGTTTTTCTATTTTTTTTATCAATTCCTTTTTCATCAAAGGGATTCTGCTTAGACCTTCCTTTCCTGGGTGGTGCTTGCCATTGTATGGAAGTGTCACACAAGCTTCTGCGCAAGTGAGTTTCTGATTCCGCCTCTTCTGTGGAATTGCAGCTTGTTATCTCCATTACAACTGCCTCCCAATCACTTCCAACAGTTGTCTGAATTGATTTAAAAAAAAAAAAAAAGGTTCTGTTTTCTGATGATAAATGATACTGTCTCAGGACCAGTGTCCAGGTTCTCAACAATTCTGACCTGCAAAGGATTGGCCCATTGGCTGCTTGATGTTTGCTATATTCTATTTGGGCTGTTTCTAGGGGTGTTATATTTAAGATAACTCTGATGTGGCCATTAGTAAATTGTAGTCTCCAAGTGGTTAAGGACTCTTCCCAAAATTGTTGGATGTCTTCCAGTACAGCAATACGATATAAATTTTACAAATTTAATCTCACATTTTCAGTTTCAAAACTTGCAAATTCACAGTGCAATTTGCAGATGAGGTCATCAGTTCTAGTTTCTTAATTATTCAATTCCTCACAATTAATATGGGAACTTCAACTTCTATTTTTTTTATTTACACTTCTCCCCTTTTGAGTTATTTTTCATGTAAGTGCTTCCAATGTCACAATGGCTTTCATGAGACTGAAGGGAAAACCAAGCACCTTTCTGCCAGGTGTTTTGAATCTCCTTCTCTTAATAAAAAGCAGTATTCCATCTGCTCTTGAATGTGCACATCTCCACTGTTAGTTCTATCCCAACCTCACACCCCTCCAGCTGTGCACATGTTTCTTATTACAAGACAAGTCTGGGGAGGAGGATGGCAATTATTGCTTGGTCCCCATCTGAAACAAATTCCCAAGATGAAGGATGTCTTCTCAGATTGAAAGTTCTTGTAAGAATAATGCCTTTCCAGACCCTAGCAGTCTAGGTTTCCTTCAAAACAGGCACCTTTCAGTAAAAGGTGCCATTAGAAACCTATATTTTGTTTCATTTTATTCTTAGTAAATACTATTATTGACATAGATTATCTGAGTGATGTTTCTTATGACTGTGAAATGAGTGAAGGGTAGGCCATTGCATCTCTATTGTAAGTTTTCCTAAGATGTTATGACATTTGAATGCTTTCCTTTGTGGGATGGAAATGATCTGGCCCACATAGATGGTTTCTTTCTGCATGCTGTATGGAGAGAACTTTTATTATTAAAAATGCTTAAAATTTCCATGTGAAGAGTGTTAGTATGAGTGGTAGGGAGACACTACAACTGCTGTAATGGAAAGGTAAGATGAAGAGTTGGATCAAACGAGAAGAGCAGAAGGGACTGGAAGCACTGTTAAGTGCTGCCTGAAGAGTAAATTAGGTGGCTACAGGCATCCTTGATTTTCCTGGGGACCTTGTGGACTTGTAGTTAAACCCTTTTGGAAGCTGCCTCCTACTATTCTGGTAGGTTTTGCAGCAGTCCCTTGGTGCTTGAACAGATATTCCTGTTATTTATGACTCCCTGTTTCACTCTTCCTGGCTGGATTTGTTCCACTGTGACTATTCCAATGGGATTCAGATTTCCCTTCTAAAATAAATGGCTGTCCTCCATCAATCTTCTTCCCTGTATCCACCCCAGATGAGCCAATTACATAGCCACAAAGTATTCCCACTGGTTTCTGACTTACCCTGTTCACTACCCCCTCATGTGACAACTGTGGGACAGAAACATTGCTTCTGTGTCTCTGACTTCCTCCTCCAGGACAATGTTTTTCTCTTTAATTTTATTTCTCTTATGTAAATGGCCCTTTGGGTTGGAGAAGGTCATGTTTTTGTTGCTTTAGGGAGGTGGGGAGGGTATTTGGTTTTACCCACAGCAGCCAGAGTGCAGTATGTTGTTTCTATAAATGGACCACTACAGTGTTATGAAATGGCCTTTGATACAGGATGGCCTCAATCAGTTTCCAATTACATTTTAGCCTTCTATAAAAAAGACAAATCTCTTTGTGCCCACGGGGTGTGCACATGCATGCTTCCAAGAGCTCAGCCGTGCCATCCTGCAATTAAATTGAGAACTGCTGACTTCATGTTGACGATCAGTGTTTTCTCTTTCCCACCTATTCAGTTTCTGCCTTTGAATTCTGGACCTGGACCATTAAATTCTAGGAAAAACAGGGGACAGGAAATGGTCTAAGAGTTATCTGCTCCTTAAGTGATTTGATACTAAGGAAACGACACAGGAAGACTGGTCCTTCTGAATTGCTAAAAGGGATACTGGTTCAGATTAAGATGGAAGACTTCTGTCTTGATCCAAACGAACCTGGAGTTAGGAGACTTTTAAAGATAGCCTTTCAAGCAAATGTAGGAGAATGCACTGATACCAGGAATATGACAGGGATTTATTACCCTGGGAGTTTTGTTGCCATTTTAAAGATAATGTTTTTTTTTTTTTTGTTTCATTGCATCCTGTGACCAGCAAGATTAGGTGGAGATGGAAAGGCACAAAAGATTTCTCCAGGGTAGGCTCAGAGAAATGTCCGAGCCTTTAAGAATTTACTTCTCAAATTCATCTTTGAATCTTATGTGTTTTGCTCATCAGAGCCACAGCAATGGGACACCACATTTCCCAGGGATAATTAAATACTTGCTTAATGCTGCCAGGTGACCCACAGGTCCTGCAGTAACATTACTCAGAGAGACAGAAATGGGACCGCTGGACAAAGCCCTTCCTTCAGGCTACTTTTTTCCTGCTTTCAGGAAAGCAGCAGGTCATTCAGAATGAGAGGCTCATGGGTCAATGAGGAATTTTGACATGAAATAGTGGATTTTTGAGAAATGATCCAACCTTCCAGGGCTGAAGTGTTGCAAACACTTATGGTCCATGATGTTTGCAGTAATTGTGATCCAGAAACAAAGGCATATGCCAAATGGCTCCAAATGTATACTGAATGTTCCATTTTCATTATACAAGAGCAACAATTATCTATTTATAGAAAATAGTAAGACATAACTGATCAAGATCAGTTCCGGGCATCGGTTCCTCCTGGCTAGGAATTAAACCTCCAGGAAATATCTCTCTGCTCTGCTGTTAGTCTCATTATTTATACTAACTATCACAACCGTTTGTGTAAATATTTGCTTTTCTGATACTGGCACCCTGAATGAGTTCAGGTCAGGACGTTGTCTGCATATTGTATAGCATTACAACATGCAAATACTTAAGTAACTGTGGAAAAGAACAGGAGGCTTCAGAACTGACTGAGAAATCAAGGGGTCAGGCTTGGAGCACCTGCTCTGTACAGTTGGCTTTTATTAAGCAAAACAGTGCAGCTCTGCAGGAGGTCAGAGCGGATGATCTCATGGGTCTTCCTGCCCTTAAAGTACACAGATTACGTTACTGTAAAATTAGTGTCAGTACAGCCAGTGAAGTGAATTTAGGCTTGTCCATTTAGATTATCACAAAAATGGAATTTGGTGGAACAGTTTCCTTGATCTCTTTTATTTCCAGCAAATACAGTTTTGTTATGGGAGGGGAAGGGAGCTATTTCAAGTCACTGAAGATGCCTGCATTCCCAAATAGACTGTTTGCAATCAGACACTGCAGCTTTGTGATAGGCATCGGCTGAACTTTGCTTCTACTCAGTTTCACTTCCCGGATGTTTTCCTTATTTGGCTGAATGAGGAGCAAAATGTAACATCGAGTATGTCCTAGACATATCAGCACATTGGAATTTAAGATCTCTTCTACTTGTAACGAGCAGAGGAATTACAACACAAAGCACACCTTTCTCTCAAATTGACTGGTTAGCATAATAAAGTTAAACTCAAAGCAGCTTGTTCTCAGCCTGTATCTAGCCTGAAGTGCTTTACTTGTATTTCAGATCTGACAAAGGGCTCGTGCTTGACAGCACGTGCCTGCTGTTTTCCAGCTGTATCAGCTCTAATTAAAAACCTTGCCTCTTCCTACAAACTTTGCCTCGGGAATCTTTGTGGCTAAGCAGTTTTTTTTCTTTGTCATTTAAATTTTGCACAATTTTAAGCCACTAGAGCATCTTGCACATGAGTGGCCTAGCCTTCTGGTGACACTCTCCGTTATACCTGTAAAGTTGTTCTATTTGTTTCACATATGGAAAATATGCATTGCAACCTAGTAACGTAGAAGCTAGGTAAACTTATTTCTATGAAATCAAAGATTAAGGGGAGACTTGTGCACTGCCAATAAACAGATGTGTAGGCAGCAAATTTAGATGTTTAATTGAGTAGATGAAGAAATTGCTGGATTCAGTCCGAGACACAGAAGCTAGAAATCTGAATATTAAAAGGCAGGTTGTTTAAAAACTATTATATTTTTATTAGTTTGATATGCCAGAGGATGTGGTAAATCTTCCAATCAGCTGGCATTTGTTTGGAAAGCTTACTAACTGCCAAACCAGTTTAAGTTTGTGGGCTTGACAGAACGCTCACTGGAGAAGCTAAATGTCCAGAGTTCTGCTGTAGGATGAAGTTAAATGATCAAAAAATTGCTGTTTGCTCTTATTTAAGTTGGAGGAGCACATCTGAAAGACAGTGAAAGGGTGTTTACACATTAAGGTGACCTCTGCTCCAATAGATTAGTTCAAAGGGATGCATTGTCTCCCAACAAGAGCATCCAGCTGATGTGCCTTAACTCTTTGAAAAGCAGCAAGATGCCAAGTTTACCTACTCATTGTGTGTAAGGCCAACATCAATCCTGAACTCAGACAAGTTTGGATTAGCCCCGTTGTGGGTGGGCACACTGAAACCTTTAAGTTTGATTAAATGGTGGAGTGTTTCATTCTTGTTTTCTTTTCTACCAGGCTGCTGTCCCTAGCAGGACTGTGTGATGTGAGGAATGGGTGTACCCAGCAACTTGCATAATCCCCTGGTAACTAATGGAGAAGTAGGGGTTACTTTGATCATAGCGCAGATATACAGGCACAGCAAGGATTTGGGATGGGATTCCTGGTCAGGTTATCTAAGTTGAATTGCCTGACCCATGGTTTAGAGAGTACCTCAGCAGGTGCTCTGTCATGGAAAGAGGGAAGTATTTCAAGGCAAGATGATTGTCTAACAGCAAAACAGAAGTCTGTGCTGCAGCAGTATGGAAAAGGAAAGAGCAGAACTCTTTTGGTGTGCAAAGCTGTGGCTAATGTGGTTCTATGTGGTCACGCTGTTTCTTCCTGTCTTACACAAGAGGTGTTTGCTTAGCTCTTCAGCCTTACGAGTTTGTGGACTCGTGGATTTTTCCCTTGCTAGTACAGGCTTCTGGTTGGCCACTTAGGTCTAATGACAATGGCGAGTAATTCTTGGTGATCTGTTGCTGATCTCTTAAGAGTTGAATATTCCAGTTGATTGGAAAACTAGTGGAGGCCTGTAGAGCTCCATTTCATGAAATGCTAGCTTTAAAGCTATGAAGGTGACCTAAAAAATCCTACTTTAGATTTTTATGCTGGAACTCAGTTCTGCTGCGTGCTTTCTATACTGCAACTCTTGCCAGTTTTTGCTCTTCCTATGCAATATAGCAGAAGCCAGTTTCCAAGCACTGGCACCTTCTCTAAATGCCAGCAGTCAGATCCTATTATCTTAAGGCCTGATCAGGAGCTAAAATTAAGCTACAATCCAGATATTTGAAGGTTACCAATAATTTCCTCTGATGTACAGAAGATCATGGCTCAGGAGTTCTTAAAAGTTGTAACTATAATAATAATAATAATAAAAACCTATGACTAAATTACTGCCAAAAAATCATGGTCCCAAAGTCAATTTCTGGTAGAAACATTTGTTTCTTCTCTTAAAAAGAAGAATAAAAAGTGTAGAGAGTAAAAAGACGAAAATGGAATTTTGGTTTCCAAAAACAATTTCATTAGCTTGGATTAGGGAGAGAAGGAGGTGCAGTAATTTTTTTTAAAAAGAAATGCCAGAAATTTCAGTGGAAACAAATTCTTCCACAGTTTGAATGTCCTCTGTGTTGAGGAGGAGATGATAATAATTATGATTATGCTTTAGTCAAAACAAAGTTGGGGGTGGAAAACAGGACAGAAACACTTCTGCATGGGTGTTTCTTTCAGGAAGCATAACTTACTGTTGTCCATGCTTAAACTCACACGCCAGTTTTTCTAACAGCATTTCTGTGGATCGTTCTGGGGGTTTTCCCTCAATAATAGTGAACTCTATTATTATTTGTCTACAGGACTGTAATTGAGAACAGCACCTTCTATTCTTATTTGTTTTTGTTCTTCCAGATGTGAGATGAAGACCTGATCTGACTGACAGATTAAATGACTTTGCATATAATATCCAGATAAAACAATCACACGTAATTGGAAATATCTGTTCTAATCAGAAGTTTTTAAAAGCAAATTAGTCTTCCCTTCTTCCTGCTTCTTTCATGGTGAGTTCACTTTCAAGGTGTGATAACAAAGTCATTCCTTGCTTCTAAACCTTTCCCAGCTAGGAGTCAGTAAAGATTTGTTCAAGCCATGCAGAATTCTAAGACGTGAGACATAACCTCTTAGGATGCTCTTTGAGTTAATCCCTTCTCAGTTTCCACCAAGATCTCAGTGACATCTTCCAGTGGTGAAATAACCCACCATAAATCCTTACTAGCCTTAGCAGGAGTTGATTTACCCCGGTAGGTAGTAATATGCAGAAGTATTAGCTACTTGCTAGTTGTTTCTCTTTTTTTCCTTCCTCTTTAGTTGAGTACATTAACTCTTCTATTGGAGAATTTGTTTGCATGTGGTATAATTGTAACTAAGAAATCTTGTGTGCTGAAAGACATACTAGGACACATTAGTCTTAAAGTCTTGCTTAATGTCCTTGAAATGCCATGCCAAAATTTGGCAAATTAGAATAACTTTGGTAATGCTTTAATAGAATGCAACAGTCAAGGAATCTACACAGAAATAGGACTGAATAGCATATTGCCATTGGGATGTTGAGAAGTCCATGAACAGTATATATATGCTTAGTACTGCAGTTTCTTATTGAAAACTCTGTTTTAGCTGGTTCTGAGTTCGTATTTTAATTTTCTCTACAAGCAAGCACTGATTTAATGCTTTGCTTTCAGGTATCAATTTTAGTTTGTTCCTTTTTAAAACTACCCTGATTATTAACATTAGGCACTTAATATTAGTTAACATGAGCATCTAAATATAAGCTATATACTTACACACCTACATGAATCTGGACCTTACCAGCTTGTTCATATTACCTACCACCTCTCTTTCTCTTGTCAGTAGCAGATTACAGACTATGGCCTCTGAAAGCTATACAGTACTGTGGTGTTTTTTTTCCTGGGAAAGCAAAGCAAATCAGTCCGTATTCTTCCCAGCCTTATGAGTTACTGTAAGGAATTACAGGACTCCCCAGAAGGAGAAAGTATACAAAGATACTATTGGTCCTCTACTAAGGATAATCATGTCATGTGATGCTGAGTCCACTCTAGCTCTCAAAAGCATCTGTTCTGCTATTACACTTACCCCAGAACTCAGAACAACAAGAGACTAAAAACTTTCTTTTAATTCACCTCTGTTATGGATAACTTTTGCCTGGAGCTCTGAAGGACTGAATGAAAGGTTCTCTAGGTCAAAATGCTGGCATAATATTGTGAAACATGGTTTCATTAATGTGTAAAGCTGGATGCTGCCAATTAAAAGCGTTACCATGTAAATATGCATATGCTGTACAATGAAGCTGCTTATGCATGTAGTTCAATTTTTATTTTTCTATTTTTTACAAATTAGATCAGATGAGAAAACTGTGAAGAAAAATGTGTGAGTGGGGAGTAGATTTGTAGGAAAGAAACACTAGCCCACCGAAAGGGTTGGGAGATCTTCTGTTGGCTATGAGCCCTGCAGTTCTATAGGACTTTTCCAGGCCCAAGGACAAGGAGGAGTCATCCTGGTTTGACAAACTGGGTGTTAGTGGATACTAGTGATCTAAAGGGGAAAGGACTGTAATGCTTCTTTGGCTTGTGAATATTCCCCAGGCCACAACTCCCGCTTTTGTAATTTGCTCTTGTCATCTTTATTTATGGCCAATTGTTCATTTGAATGCATCGGTTGCTGTTAGTGACAGGAGAGCCGTGCAGTGAGAATGCTGGATGTGCACCACAGAAATATGGTTTACCCATTAATGTCAGAGCGAGCTGATGAAGGAAACATTTGTACTAATTTTGAGTGGGTGTTTATGCTCTTAAAAACAACTCTGTTAAAATGACAAGAAGGGGATGCAGGCAGGCACAAGCCCCCAGTTTGTTCTTCATGATGTCAGATGAAATTTGTTCCATTTACAATTGAAGTATGATTGTTCGTAGCCTTTTCACAGAGCTATTCTTTGGGAGGCGTAGTTCAGGCTAAATGTGTTCTGACTCAAGTGTCATTGGCAGGGATTGGCACAGTCCAAAGCTGCATGCTCAGATTGATGCCAAATTTTTGATCAGTACAGATCTATTCTGCTAGTCTCCTATCCCCTGGGACATCTGGAGAAGATGAATTTTCCATGTGAGCTAAAAGAAAACTTCATCCCCTTCCCAGCACTTGTCTTTATTATTGAAAATATTAGCATAATTTCCTTAGTTGTTTGTACAGTTCTCCCTAAATACTGATTTGCCAATACCAGATTTCCAGTTCTTCTCTCTTAGCCCTCTTACTTAATTCCTACTTACTTTCTTTCCTCAGAGTGAAAGAAACAATCCTCAGTGAATCAGCTGAGTCTCTTTTGGACTTGATTGGTGGGCGGACGGATGGACAGTTCCCTGTGGGGAAGTTCCTTCAGGCAGCTGTGTGATCAGAACAGATACCTCTGGTCACGGGCATGAGTGGGCATCTGCAGTGCTGTAGAAGCAGTGCAGCATTTCTGAAAGGAAAGGACCATGCGACTGGAAACTGTACTGTGGTGTCCTAAATAAGGACGGCTGCAGCTTATTACCTGCCCTTCCTGAGCTCAGTAATATATGGATTTGCTTTTATTTAATTTTTACTGTTGCACTAGCTTCTGGCAGGTGTACTCTTAATGTGTTGATCATAGCTGCCCTACAATTGCTCTCTTCTGCACCCAATTGTTATTTCTTTTTCATCTACAAGTATTATCAAGCAAGTTTTAAGAGATGACAGCGTCATTCCAGATTACATTTGGTAATAATGATACTGCTGCTGGGCGGGTATTTTTCCCTTCTGCTCTGCTCAAACTCAGCAACGACCTTCAAACTCTTGTGATCCCTGGCACAAAGATGGATGCATCTCTGCCTTTCTTACAGCCCTAGTGAAGGGCTATAGCATACATGAGATCTAATGTAAAAATGCAAGCCAATTCAGGTTGTCTTTCCCTTCTGAGTGATGGTAGTGAGTAGACAGTGCTTAGGTAGTCTTCCCAGAGCAATATCTTATTTTGAGCCAAAACATTGAACAGAGAGGTTAACCAAGTTCTGAGCAATCAGATTATTTACCAACTCTTGTACCTTGGGATGTACCCATGTTGTCTTGGGCATTTCTGCAGGTCCTCCTTCTGAGGAGTTCCCTGAAACTTTGACCCCGACTGTCGTCCACAGCTTGCTGCCATGCAAGGCTGAATATAACCAGCACCCTGTCAGACCAAACCAGTAATAAGACTGTGGAGAATAGTGGTTAGTCTGCAGTCAGGGAAGGAAACACTGGGAAATAGCTTTTTTTTTTTTTTTTTTTAAGCTGTGAAATACCATCGTGGTGTTTCCCAGAAAAGCCTCTCTTGGACATGAGGAGCTCTAGTCCAGACCAGTGCAAGTCTAGAGCATTAGCAGCCCGCTTGCATCTTGCCACATGCAGCATACATAAACAATTACTACTCCTAAGTCATTCTGGGGCACCTCGCCTTGAGACATACATGATATTTCACCCAGTAGGTCAAGTCTCCAGGGGTGACTTGCAGCCACAAGTGGGTTGGATAAGATGTGTAACTTTCCTCTGTAATATTACTTTTTTTTCTTTATAGTATAGCCCCATTAGGCTGTTGAGTGTTTTCCTAACCACAACTGACTTAGGATAATACAAGTCTAGCAGAAAAGGCATGAAGAGACTTAGCAGCTGGGAGTAAATTTGACACAAATTTAGTGTAGAAATAAATTTCAGATTACTATTTTAAAACAATGGAAGGTGATTAATCATTATAACAAATTCCTTGGGCTTGTGGTAGGATTTCCCAAACTTGGAATCTTTTCTGAATGTCATCTTAAAACCTCTGCCTGAGTTTCAATAGAGCTTACTAGCTGGATGCTAAAAGCTTCATTGGAATTCTTTGGAATGTATACACAGTAGTCCAGATGAGAGCTTATAGGCACCCTTCTGATTTCAAAAGTCATGATTATTCAGTTGATTTAAGACCTTGTTGACTTCAACTTATGTCTACTTGCTTATGTTTTCACTCCCAGTATGAAATTTCTATGCTGAGTTTGAAGCCTATTGTTATTTTTTTATTTACGAGCTCTCCATGTAATTCTAGATTAATATCTTTGGGTGAGTGTAACTCTAAAGTTATTGCCAGTGTTGTCATTGATATATTCTGTTTAGATCTGAATGTTCTCTCAAACTGAGCAAGGTAAAAAGAATAAGTTGGACTAAGTGTCCTATGTATTCTGTCAGGCTTTTCTGTAAGAGTGACGTTTTTTAATTGCTGTAACAGGAAGTTTAGATGTATTACAATCAGAAGATGTCAAAGTATTTCCCCAGATCCAAACAGGGAAAGGTAACAGATTTCTGCCTCCACACTGTACAATTTATTTCAGAAATATCCTTATCTTTAATAAAAGTACTCTCTAGTATCATGTTTTGCTTGGTTTTCTTAGATGCTCCTGAACCATAAATGGGCCAAAGCAGGATGAAACGTGATGCAAAACAAAAGGCTTTCTGAAACCTTCTTCCTGTTCCAAGCATAGCTAAGCAATTTCACTCTCTGAGAAAATTACAGGAAAACAGGACTAACAAGGACCCAAAGAAGCAATTCAGCGTATCTCACTGGCTTATGGCCAGATACTTTCTGTGACCTATTCATGACAGATACCACTCTAATCTGTCTTTCAGTGTTAGAGATTTCACCTTCTCCCTCAATAACATTCTGAGCTCCTGTCAATAAGAGATTTTTCTCTCAGTGTCTAACCTGAGTTGAAAAGGCTTCCAGGCACCTGTAGAAAAGTCTTACTTTCTCTTGGCAGGAAACTTGTAAGACAATCCCCAATCCATTCTCTTCTCAGTTAACTCAGTGCTTTCAAAGATCTTGTTTTCTAGTTGATAGGTATTCTGGGGGTTTGACTCCTCCACCTTGTCACTGTTGCATAAGTAAGCATACATGCATGATTGGGGATGTTCATATAAGAGACATCTCATAGGTAGTGACCTCTCATTTGCTAGTCATACTAAAAGAGGAGCTCTGATAGTCCAGAATTTGAGATCCTGTTGAATGTTAAGTGCAAGATACTGGCCAGGAACCTGGGCAAGACACCCCCTGAAAAAAATGATGTGCCACCTGCTCTCACTGTATTCTACCCTCTCCATGGAAGAATTGCTCTCTTATTTTAAAGTCTTGGAAGCTCATACAAGAGCTCAGCTCCTCATGGGTAGTCCTGGCAAGGAGGACATTAGGCTTGAGAAGCATCAGCTCATATGCATGTGCTTGGAGGCTGTGAAAGTGTGCTCTAAAAGACTGCCCCCTCTGCATATGGCAGCCAAGCGTGTAGCTAGATCTGCTGGGGCTGAGTGTCCATAGGTGGTAAGGGGCACAATCACACATTGCCTGTGCTATGCTAGGGCTAGGAGCAGAGAAGCTGCACTGACCTCCCAGTCTTGTTTTCAAGCAGCTGACTCAACAGCAGGGTAGGTGTTGTTTGTACAGACGGTGCTAGGCTGTTTGTAAGGAAGACAGGTAGAGGGAGTGCCCACTGAGGTTGCCTGCAACAGATGCATCTCTGCAAGGCTTGGGTCTTCCTGTGGTCCTCCACACCCGGAGTCATTCAAGAAATGGCAAGAAATGAAAGGATTTACAGGAGGAATGGAGAATCTTATTTCCCAATTCCTGGCTCATGTCATACTCAGCCCAGGCCTCTCCCTTTCCCAATTACCTGTGTCACCAGGGCTGCCTGTTGCTCTACCAACTTTCTTTCTCAGGCATTGTAACTGTCCGCCTTATGGGAGCAACAACCTCCTTGCAGCCTTTTGCTTTCTTCTTGTGGTGCAGTGTGTGCCTATCTGCTCTCGTGAAGACAAACATTTTTCTTTGGTATCTTGTAGTCATTGCACTATCTAATTAAAATAAGCAAATGAATCAAACAATCCTCCCTCTATTGACAGAAAAAACCTGCAGCCAAGTTTCTGTTGAGAGATTATAGAAATAAGGGAACCTGAGAATCAATTTATTTCCTTGAAGTCAAGACCGTACTAGTTGTTAACTCAATGTAAGAGTTTAAGGTATTAAATATGTCTCTCTAAGCACTTTGCAGTTCTTCATTTCTTTATCTGTGGGGAATCACTTTTCAGTATCAAGTCTAAATAGCCTGTCTTCTCTGGAAAAACACTTGAATGCATCTTCCCCATTTTAATAAAGTTTGGGTTAGAGAAGGGAAGTGAGCAGCTCATTAAACAATGCATGAAAACACAAAAGCTGCCACTTGAGCCTTGGGGCTGACGTCACATTGTAAATCCATTGACACAGCTCTGCTCACCAGTTGAAATGGGGCAGGCTGGGCTCTTCTGAGAAGGGATTTCTGCAGCAGATTGTTAGTTTAGATGGGAGCCTATGCTGTGACAATCCTTTAGGAAGATGTTTACTTGCATTAAAAAAATCTTGGTTGCTTCTAAATTCTCAAGCAAGAGACTGGAGAAGGGGATTGGTAATTGTACTCCTCTGCTTAATCCAAGGTTAGAAAGCTGTACTTTTGTAATCTACGCTCCTTAAAGTTGCAGCAGAAAGTATTCTGCCTGCAGCTGTCTCTGCCCAACACTTCAGGTCAGGGCTGTCAGGAGACTGCTTCTATTTTTCATGCTGCCAGTTCAAATCTCAATATTGGTGCATTGACTCTGGAAAACTTCGGGGTCCATAGGTGTTGAGCTTGTCATCTTTTATTCTGCTTTTCAATGTCAGCAGGATGCAGGGATGGAATGCGATGATTGCTGTTGCTTGGAGCTGGTGGTACTAGTAATGAAGCGTAACAAGTAGTGGTGGATGCTCACACTGACTTTGAGGTTCCCTTACAGAATTAGGGAGACACTAATGTGTCTTGCAAGTCTGAAAGACACCAGAGAGCTGTGAGGGTGATTTGCCATTTTAGCAGCCTCATTATTGGTATTTGCTACTCAGAACAAGGTCTTCAACTTCATAAGCAATAAATTCCCATTATAGAACAAAAGAAAAGAAAATTGTCAAAGAAATAATATAGAGCTAAGACTGTAGAGCTGTAAATCTTTTAGTTGCTTACTGATCAGTTCTGTATTTCTGGAACATCATTATGGCACAGAAGACCAAACTACAGATTACAGCCTGTTTTTTGGGGTGTTTTTTTTTGTTTTTTTTTTTTTTTTTTTCAAATTTTGACAAAACAAATTTACCCAAAAGGAGTGTGTGTTTTTTTCTGAGCGGTGGGGTTCATTTCTTTTTTTTTTTTTTTTTTTCTTGAGTGTCCTTTTTTCTGAGAACCTTCATTTCTGTTTGCTAGGCATGGAGATGTTTTGAGGAAAGAAAGGTCTACCGCTGTTTGCTTTGGTGGGATCCTCCAGAGAGCTTTACAGGCTCTGGTAGTGTGGCACTGACTATCTGAAAGACTTTCCCTGTGCTGTAAAAAGAAAATGAATATTTACAGTGAGAACTGTTAAATTGCACAGTAAGGCATAATTGCACAAAACATTGAAAAATCAATGCTGTTGTTTACTTTCTGATGTCTTTATGAGAGCAGATAGCAGAAGCATTTCATATTCTACTACAATCTATCTCACCTAATGTATTCAAATAAATTCCTGGTATCTCTTATAGAACAATAACTTCTTGTGAAACACTGTTGGTTTTGATATGATGAAAAAATTACAGCTGTTGAGGACTTTTTTTTTTTTGCTTACCTTTATTTACTGAATAGATGACCCAATTATCTTCTAAATGCTGATGAATTTTGAATAGCTGCTTCCTGCAAATTTGCAGGACAAATTCATTCTTTGAGAATGAGAAACAGAAAATGTCCAGGATCTGCAGCACTAATTTTATCAAATATGGAATAAGCAGCCTGGGAAGTTTGCAGCCATTTCCTTTATAGGAAGTGAGAACGTGTTGTGAGATACAATAGGAGGAACGGTAGTATAGTAATACGTTCCCAGGTGGGAATATGCCAGGGGAAGGAGTAAGCTGGATCTTTATGCCATAACCCTTTGCTCTGTGTGTTGCTACCACAGGCTGACTACTGGCCTGCTGAGACCAGCAGCTGCTGGTCTTTGCAGTCCCACAGACAGCAACACACCCAGTAGGTAACAGTTTGTAGGTCACACTCAGTGGTGTTTTCTTTGTTAAGGGGAGACAGGAAGAGCAGTGGCATCAACTGCATCAGAAAGTCCTCTGGCCGCGCTGAATGAACCAGGAACCATTTTCTGCTGCTCAGTACATCTTATTTCTCTGTACTGGGGAGAATTTGGTAGGAAGGGATGTATGTTACCCAGCAGGTATGAGAAGTGCAAAGGTGAAGCTCAGTGATGTGAGCAGGGCTTAGGAAGAGAGGGTTAAAATAAGGAGGGAAGAATGATGCATAGGAATTTGAAGATTGCGTGAGGAGATGAGGCTGGAAAAAACTGCTCTATTAGTCCTGAAGACCTTGAAAGCTGTGCATGATAGCAGGGAAACTGGAGCCCCTTGCCGGGATTCACAGTCTCAGCTGTCTGTCTGTTTAAAAAAAAAAAAAAAAAAAAAAAAAGCTGGAAGAATAATAATAATTCATGAAATAATGAAGTCATATGAATTTCAGTAGCAAAAAATAATTGAATGCTTCTCCAGCCTGGAGGAAGACATTTAATTGTGTCCTTATTGTCTGGTCAGAGGGATGAGATTTGGTCAAGTAGTATGAGATATTCTTAATGGCTAGATCACTGAATATAAACAAATAGGAACTGGGCACTACAGTTAAGATTGCAGTAGCCAAAGCAAAGCATCTATTGTGAAAGGTGCTTTGAGGTTATATAAAGGATTGTATAGCTACTGCAAAGTCATTATCAAACCCTACCTTTGGTGAGCAGGGAGGATACCTGTTGTATTTTTCAGTGCAGATTGTGCTGAAGCTCTTTGTTCTATGGTTTTTGGGGCAGATCCCAGATAATATGTATCTCTGGATTTCAGTGTCAGAAGGAGTTTTTCCTAGTGGACAATCTTCCCACTGTCTAATCTGCAGTACTCAGCAGGGAAGGAAACAGCATCACAATATGTTCTGTGAGTTCACTGAAGCTAAACAGGAAGCGATTTCAATGGGATTTGCATGGCTTTACGCAGTCAGTGAATTTGCCCTTCTCTAATAAAACTACCATATTAAAAACAGCAACAGGCCCCAGATTCTCGTCACCAGGGAAGAGGAATTATAATCAAGCCAGGTAAATTCCTCTGAGCAGGCTTTTTTGAGGATGTCCTTGGAGGCTTAATGGAGGGAGATGAAAAAGCTTGACAGTGGAGGGGCAGTGTAAAGGTATGAGTACAATGGTCTCTACCTATGACAAGGAAAAGCTATTTCTGGCCTAGAGGCTCTCTTTTTCCCTTGCTTTCTTTCTACGTCCAGTAGGAATCATTTGTGTTTTCATTAACAGCCTGCCAGAACTTCAAGGGGTTCTGAAGGGAGCATTGCCATGGAGGAAGGGGCTCAGGCATGCTGCTTGTCTACTCAGTGCCTTCCCATCCCTGGAGGGAACAGGCTGTGCCCTTATAACAGCTGGGTTGGTGAGACCATGCTATGTCCATGAGTGTCATTGCTAGGACAGTGTGTTCTGGTGGAGGTGGGTGGGAATAGCCACAATGGGGAGGGAAGCCACTGAGGAGAGGAAGGACAGCAGGTGGGGAGCTGAACAACATCCTTTGCTATGGCATGTCTGATAAGGTGGGTGTTTACTTCTATGGGAAGGAACAGTTTTGCAAATAGAAGATTAACTGCTGAATGATCCTATGGTAACAGCCCTGAGGCAATGCCAATTTAGCCACTCAGCGTAAAACCAGGCAGGGAGGAAAAAGGCATCGTGTTCCAGTCCCAAATGCTCCTGGTTGACGTCAGTGTGTGATCCTCACATCTCCACAGATCTTAGTGTACTCACCATGTTATCTCTAGTATCTTTAAGAGGGTTAGGCTGGTCCACCTCAATAGGCACCCTGATACGAGCAGGCCTGGAAGCATGACTGGAGTTTTTTCTGGCTAAGTTAGTTGGTCTCAATAGAGACACTGCCTCTCCTTCTAAGTCTTGCTTCATTGAGCAAACACAAAGAGGAGGAAAGGCTGAAAGGAGAGGGCAGACTTATATTTTTTTCAATTGATATCTATGTACTGGACCTGCAAGCATATCTAAGACATGAAAAGCAATCTCATGCTGCAGATGTGACCAGGTAACTCCTGTCAGTAGACTGACAGATGTTTGTGCTTCCTCTTGATCTAATACAGAGCAGTCTGAGCCCTACAGCTATTTAAATGTGTGAATATTCACTTATATGCACATATCTAGAACCACTGTTGTTGTAACCAGGAACATAAAAAAAAAAGTTTATGTGCACAATTATGAGATTCTTACTTCCACAGAGTGTTTAAATCCTAGCTGTGAGCTCTGATGGATACTAGCCTCAAGTTGCTATGTGTCCCCTTCTGGAAGTGTGTAACAGTTCAGGAAAGAGTGGCAGCTCCTGGAGCAGAAGCTCTCAGATCTTTTAGGGGGAGATTTTCAGATTCCTACTAAAGTTATTCCAAAAATACAGGCACCTATATGTAACTTGGAAAGGAAGATCCCAATAATGTCATCATCAGGAGTGGGCAAACTTCAGCACAGCCCAGAGAACCAACTGCAGAGAACTTATCTGTTTTTTACAACTCCGCGTTTAAGTTTTCTGCTGTTCCAGGAGTGACTGGTGATCTTCACCACTGTTCCCTCTCTTTGCTGGTGGCATGATGCAGTCTGTGTCTTTTGGTCTTTAATTAAGATCTTCAAGCTTGTTAGTGGGTACAGTCAAATGTCTATTCAGAGTATGTGGTCAGAGAATACTCCTAGAATTAACTTCCTTCTTGGGTTATCCATGTTCAGTGAGGAATGGCTGTGATGACTAAAGCACCTCTCTCTCATCTTGAGTTCCTTGTTCTTGAACTGACAAAACCACCATTGCCTGGGAAGCTTGGCTGGATTTCCCTTTGAGTTCCTTACTGTTTTTTTTCTTTTCAGGCTGTTCTTGGTATGGAAGGCAGCCCTGGAAAACACAGGGATTCTGGTTCAGTGAAGGAGGTGGACTTTCTTTTCCACCTGGAGTCTTCCCATTCTTAACACCCAGTACTGTAATCCTTCACTTGAATTTTGATGTACAAGATCTTCCCAGCTGGGGAATTCCCTGGGGATTTTTTTTCCCCAGCATGCATAGAGATTTGGTGCTCTCAGTGAGCAGTGTGGTGAATGCTGGTTGCAAACCACAAGGTTAAATGGCATGTCAGATCATGGGCGGTGAGAAGCTGCTGCGTGTGTGTGGTCTCCCTGATTCACACTCCAGTGTTTTTCAAATAAAATTAAAAAACAAAAACACAAGCAAACAAATCTTTTTTGTAAATCTTGAATTCCAGGTAAAGGTTTGACCTGCACCTCATCTGAAATCAGTGGTGTTTGGAAGGCAATCCTTCTCATTGCTATATTTTCTTGTATACTGAGTTCAAAATAACCTGGGGCTGCCTGTGGGTTTTCTTAAGCTAAATATCCCACAAGTGTGAACAAGTGCATTCTGACAATAGCCTAAACCAGCAATGTTGCACAAAGCAGAGAGGGAGCCTCTTAGGGGAGAGTGACATCTACAGCCTTATTTATATGATATAATCCCCTATTGTCTAAGACTGCCTCACGTTGAAAACTCTAGACTAGAATTGGACTTTGCAGAATTTAGAATGGATGTTAACATGCCTTGGATTGCAGGCTAACTCTAGAGCTCCAACTAGAAGAGCAAGCATTTTTGCTAGGTGTTGTGCAAACATACAGGAAGAGTCAGGCCTTGTTCCAAAGACTATGCAGTGAGAGTGGACATGAAAGAGAAGGGATGTCTTAGCCCCAATATTCATAAGGGGAACTGAGAAAGGGTAAGAGACTTGCCCAAGGTCACACAGGGATTTTTTGGCACAGCAGCAAACTGAACCCAGCCCTCTTATGTCCTAGTCTAACACTTTAAGCACAAAAACATCATTTTTCCAGAAAGAGCAGCAGTCAGATTGAAAAGCAAAGGTTTTGTTTTGTTTTTATTCTTTTTCCCCTTTTCTTCTCATATTTGATGTACAGGAAAGAACAAATTAGCTCATTTAAAAACAACTGGAATTTTCACCCCAACTTGAGCATATTTTTCCAGATTCAAAGCCATTTGCTCAATATTTTTGTTTCTTAATCTTATTTTCTATGAACATGAGACTCTCTTCCTCCCAGAACCGCCTGTGCCTATGAGGGCCAAACCACCACTTGAAAGTCTGTTCCTAAAATATCTGGGGCATGTCCAGAGCTGGGGAACACTGAAAAACTTGCAGACAACCTTGGCCTCTTCCCCTTTGTTGGCATATCAAGGCAAATGGGAGAAAACATGTTCCAGAAAAAGGGCTTAGATTGCTGATGGGTGATAGAGAGACCTTTGAATAACCTCAGGACTTTGGTGGCTTCAAGAAAATGGAAGCTGACTCTAAAACCATTCCTGTTGTGGGGTTTGGTTTGGCAAAAACAAAGTCTGATTGATGAGGTTTGGCCAAACCAAGCCTCCAGTTCTGTAGCCAATCTCTGCTTCAAGTGATTGTCAGTTCTTGGGTGTGCTTCCACGCATTTGAATTTCCTCACTGCTTGAAGCCTCCAGGAAAAACAGAAATAGCCAGCAGGTCCTTCTGTGAGCACAGGGATTCAAAACACAAAATGAAGAGTAGTGAAATCTTTCCTACTTGTGCGCTGCCATGGTACCAGATCAGCGAATGTTGTACTAAACAGTGAGCTTGCTCTTGGTTCTTAGCACGGAAACAGAGAGCAGTGAAATCATCTTTATTCTTTCCCCATGCCTCATCTTGGACTTTCTAAGACACTTTTTCCTTTCTGGGAGTTGCTAAGTGTTGGAGGGGATGGTACTCAGAGGGAAAAGTGAGACTGACTTTGTGACTTCCTTGGAGATTTATACTCTGGATTTGTTCACCATGGACATACATTGCATCCCAGATCCTCATAAACAGGCCTTTGCATTTTCTGGCCTGTTCACTCTGTGCCTTTGTGCTGAGATTGGTAACCAAGGCATCAGTTGTGCTGACAAGCTGTTGTCAATGAAGAAAACACATGGCTTTTCTGGCCCACATGAAGGATATGCTGGTTGTAACCCACATGAGTCATTGTGTTGGATAAAATCTTCACCCTTCAGACAACTTGTGCTAATAGCGAAATGGCTGGGATTGTAAAAATGGTTCTGAAAAGCCCTGGATCTTTCTTGAGGTGTGTTTCCCCTCAAGTCAACACTGCCAAAGAAGGCTATGAGAAGGCTTTCAGAGGCCTCCGTTGAAGCAAAGCAGGAAAGAGTAGAAGGATCAAGGTCTTAGTTGTGGGGAAGCTTCCTGCAGCATACCTGCCATCCTACTAGTGCAACAGAGAAACATCTCTGTAGTGTGCTCTATACTTTTTCTATTTTAGGGTCCTTTCTAGATACCAATGACCTCAGCTTGACTAGGATTTAAAATCCTAGTCTGTTCATCTGGGATGTCTCTCCTTCTGTCTTCAGATTCTCTTTATACCTGGAATGTGCTTTGTTTTATTTATTTTCAGAATTCCACTTCCTTGTAAAGTTATGAGTTTGTTTTTTGCCTTTTTGTTGGTAATTACGAAGAATGGAAGTCTACTTGCGGAAATCTGTAGAGCACAAAGTTTTAGAATTCAGCATTACTCTTTATTTTCAGAGATAAAGCATTAGCAACTGATTAACATTTCTGTGAGAACAAACTTCCTGAACAGTGTCTTTCCTGGCAGTTCTTGACCCCATTCAAAGTCTTCCTCCACTTATTTATCTGTTGTTAGTCTCCTGTGGTTTCTTTTCTAAACTTGGCTTGTCTTACAGCTGAACAACTTTCTCCCTGATAAAAAAAACTCTGTCTACCACTTCTTCTGTCTGACATGTCTCTCAGTGTTTTTCTCGTGTGCACCTTTCCTATAAACTGGAATCTCTTTCTCTCGTCCTCTCTTCCCTATCTTTACAAACCTTTCTTCTGCAAATACGTAAAAAATCAGGCTTTTCTGGTTGTAATCACCTCCTTAGCATATTCATTGTCATCATTAAATTTAAATGTTCCTAGTTGTTCACTAGGTTGTTCACTGATAGATGTTTCTTGGCCAAGGTTAATAAACACTGACACAGCACAGCAGTTCAACAGTAAAAACTTTGTTTTAATTTCACAAACTCAACCAGAATCCATGAACGCACACTGACTTTCTGGAGGAATGTTAGCCAAGCACAAGGACTATGCCATATGTACATACAGGAGGCTGTGTGCTGAGCCAACCCATGCTCCAGCTATAGCCAGGTTCTTCAGGCAGCTGGAGAATTTGTTTTTGGACTCTCATTGCCCTGTGCTGGGTAGCTAGGTCTATTACTTCAGCCAGTTCAGCCCCATCGTCCTAGATTCTGCCTTACCTCTATAACCCTTCCCTTGTCTGTTACTTGATCGTTGCCTACCTAAATTCTTGCATCTCTCTGGAGAGACATCTGACTGTGCTCTTGTGGGAGCTTTTTCCTCCATTCATAGCTATTCTTTCTCTGCTTAGATCAGACACTCTAAAGGCAGGCAGGCCTGCTCCCAGAGTTTTCAATACTGTTTGGAAAACAAGATTATTGCCTGCACATAAGTCTTGTAACGAACGTGCAAGTGAGGACTGAAAATAGCATTAAAAAAATCACATGAAGTAAATGGATCTGTGGATTCCCAAATTCCAATGAGATAAGCACATGCTGCTTTACACAGGGATGATACTTTGTGTTAGCTGTAGCCCTGAAAGTAGCAACACAGGTCCAAGCAGAGACTTCACAGGTGTTTGCTTCTTTTGTCAGGTTCTGTTCTTTCACTCTGCCTAGGTTTTAAAGCTTTCAGAACAGGATTGTTTGAAGTTTTCCTCTTGCCAACTTGTCTGCAGCCAGAAAGTCAGTGGGAGACAGAGAGACCCATAAAAGGTAATAGCTAAATAAGTAACATGCAGGAATTCCTCACACTCACCTCTGTATTGGCAAGGGAAGATGCAGCTGACAAGGATTAGCTGAGTATAAGTTTAGAGAGAAGCTGGATGCAAAGGCCTCTAGACTTCTTTTAACCCTAAAAGCTTTGGAAGTAATTAACAATAAAATAAAACAATTCAGTTGATCCTTTCCTTTGTGTTTTGTCAGCTCTTTCACGTGAGGACCTGTTGCTTTTCATTTTTTTCCTGCTCCTAGGAGAAAATTTCTAAATGATAACTAGTACTGTGAAGATCATGTTGCCTCTTGTCCTGTTTTAAGAGCTTCTTTAGGCTTCTCTCTACAATATTATATCTCTCATTGCAGAGTGCAGGAAATGGGGGAAAAAAGAAAAGTATTTTTCTGCATTCTCTCTGCCTTTGAGACAGGTGAAACCAAGTCACGTGAATGTGCAGGGCAAAGGAAAAGGATAGGGTGGAAAAGAACCCCCTGCACTTCTCCCCCTTGCAGCAGAGGAGAAAGAATTTGTTTCCATGTGAAGATTTTTCAGATGTTTCTTTCTCAAGAGTGAACTGGGGCTTAGGAAAAACTTAGTTAACTTCCCCACATCAGCTGCAATTCTCCTGTGCACCTTTGTCCACTTGAGCCTGGGTTAACTTGGCTCTTAAGTCTCCTATCGTGTGTGTAGTTCAGGCCCTGTCTTCTCTAGGTACAATAGGATAATTTCAGTTATTAAATTCATGCGTGCCAAGATCCAGCAAATTCCTCTGTCTTTCCCAATTCCTGTACATCTTCCAGAACCAAGTACTGCTTTAACCCTTCATACCGTTCCTAGTAGCCTGTGCTGCACCTGCTGGAAGCAGAGGCTTTGGTTACATAAAGTCTCTTTCTGTATGCAGACAGCTCTTCTTGAATGGTTATCTTCATTACAGCCAATAGATGAAGAATAAAGTGTTGTTCTGTGCTCTGTTAAATCTAAGAGCCTTTCTGTCATCTTGCCAAACCCGGGGGGGGGGGAAGCTAAGTTCTGCAACTCAATGGGGTAAATTATGTTTAGCTGGAAAGTTTGGATTCTTTGGGGTAAATGGCCTCTTTCTCATTTCACCCAGATTTGAAATGGGAATAATACTCCTTATCCATATAGAATAGAGATGTATGATTACACAGCAGAGAGGAGGATTTTGTACCTGCAAACTCCATAAATATGTAGATCAAAATTTCCCAGATAGTCTGAGGAACCTTTTTGAGGATATACAAATGGCCACATTATGCACTGTTCAAACTTGTCAAGGTTCTGTTTTTGTAAAGGTGTTACCCTGCTTAGCAAGATATCCATGCTTTTGGCTTATGAAGTGTCTAAAATAGACAGTGGGTCAGGTATCCTGGTGAGGACATTGACATTGACATCCACAGGGGTCTAATATTGCCCAGTCTTTCACTGGGAGAAACCTCCCAGCGCCTCAGCTAACCTGCATTGAAGAAGAGCAAACAGGCTTCATAATCTACAGCACTAGACTTTGTTTTGCATGTATATTAGGAAAATTTTAAGGGAGCTGCTTCCCTGTGCTGGTACATAGTCAACCTGTATGATAGCTGCATTACAAAAAAAAAAATATATTCTGCTTTTGGTCTTGTAATGGGTAGTTTATCCCTTCCCTTGAACCATCTGGCCTGCACCATTATAAATTAGAGATATTATCAAAAGAGGTGGGCTGTCAGTGCGTGCTGCGGTAGCAATTCTCATGTCTTTCTTGGGGTAGAGAGACCTGGAGCATCAAATTGTCCACCTTAATAAATTTTAGAAGGGCTTAGAGCATGAGCTGAATTCTGGAAAGCACTGATATGATTAGCAAGTTTCCAAAAGTTATATCTTATAGTGATTCCCACACACATGCAGACTGCTCTCTGATTACCTTACTGAATAACATAAATTAAAACCATCTTTTTCTAGTACCTTTAGTCATATTGGCGCTTTCAACCTATGGAAGGTAATCACCCAGCAAAATCTCAGTTCAAAAGAAATGCACTCTATTTGTTCTTTCTGTGTGTTAAGTTTATCAACATTGTCATGGTTAGTTCTGTTCCCCTCATTTGTCCTATTAAAAATACCACACAGAAGATTGCTCTCCTGAAGTTCAGGGTCTGACTTGCTCTTTGCCAGACTCATGTTCCTTGAGATCACAAACTCAACCAGGGCATGGTTGCTACAGCGCAGACTGCCTCCAATCTTAACCTCTCTAATGATCTGATGCGTTTTATGGAGAAACAGACAACTTGAGTCTTTCAGCTGTCCACATTTTATTTGTCTAAGTAGAGCAACTAACCCATCACAACTACAACGATGCTATCATTAACAAAATAATCAAGGCAAGGTTTGTAGGGAGAGGTGACATTTCAGGTCAAAGAAACCATCAAGAAGCAGACTGAGACAAGGAATTTCTTGGACTTGAAAATGAGGAGGCAACATTCTAGCTAATGAAGGTGGGGGGAAACTTTATTTGCAGCTTGAACTGAATTGTGTTAATCAGCTTTATTTGATCAAGAAAAGGGTTTTAGCACCTGTGAAACAAAGATATGCTAGTAAAAGTAGTAACCTCAATAATTTTGGTGAAGTAGAGAAACTTTATGACAAGTGCTTTGGCACTTGCATAATTGTGTAATTGTGTCGTGATTTTTAGCATGGAATAGGGTTAGGAATTTGACAACCAAAACTGATCTTTGAAGATGTTTTGTGGAATGCCTTTGAAGATCGAGACTAAGAAGTCAGAGAGTGGTTATATTGTGAGCAAAGTTCTCCCACCGGGTGTTTCTGTCTTTCATAGTGTCTGCGTGAAAATGCTGTGGTGCATAATGGTTGATGGGTTTCACCCACATTCTTTTCATGAGGGCATTTGGTGCTTTGGATATAATAGATCACGTTCTGGAATGACTACCTGTAGGTTGCAAACCTTTGATGGTTTCTTTTGGATGGGAATGGGGCTCTTATTCCATTGGGTATATACATGTGTCAGCAAGTTTTTATCTATTGCTTTGGCATGCTCTCCCCCATCTCCCCTTTCCCCCCACTTGGGATATGTTTACCATTAGAAATTTTGCTTGTAATAAAGAATTTGTTGAAGCAAGAGCAATTCAGAAAGTTGAAAGAGAGACTTTGAGGACAGTTTCTCTCAAATGCTAATACGGTAGCAAAGGCGGCAGTTTCATGATGTTCTGGATTTGTTCCAATCTAGTGTGAAACGTGATAGCTAAGCGTGCTGTTAATAAGGTTTTTCTTTTTATGTTGTAGTGAGTTTTACATATGTTCTTCAGGAGGCTCACGTACATCTGTGATCTTTGTCTCTGGAGGAGTAACCTTGTTTGCTGAAAGGTTTGGGGCTGGGACTGGGGTTATCAAGAATATTCTTTTTGCTGCCAATCTGATAGTATCTGGAGGTTTGGCTGCATATTGCACATTTCGGGGAGTGCTCTGGATATCTGTTATGTTTCTGGAGGCAGATGTTGTAGTCCTTGGGTTTTTCTATCTATAAGGTTATTCACAGGCTGCTGTTTTCAAGGTGTCTGGGAAGTATCCAGGGAAAATTAGATTGTTATTGACCTATGAATGAGTATCAGAAACACTAGAAATGCAGCTCAGACAGAAGGGTTTTATTGAACATTTACACTCCACAGTTCCTTCTTAAGAACGCAAGGCACAATCCATGATATCAGCCTTGCCTCACATACGACAAGAAACATCCACTCTCCTCAGAGAGGCTTCAGTAACAAGTTTCTCTGTCCACAAGGCTGTACTTGTGCAACAACAACAACAACAAATCCCTTCAAATTAATTCATTAAACAGTCAAGAACAAAATCTTACTAGTAAATCTTGTGTTGAATGCATCTGTCATGGTCCGCAGACTTGCTTGGGGCCAAGTCGCTCCCACTGGTAGGCACCCATCCCGATGCATATCATAAATATTACTCAGGTAAAGGCAGTGTGGAAAATGAGGCTGTGGACAGCTCCAGTAAGGCTGGATCAATAGCATAGCTGATCAAAAAGGGTGGAGAAGAGGGAAAAGCTGACAAAAGTCTGCCTTCAATTTACTTTCTAATGTGAATTTATGCTTGTCAAAATGGTTTGACTGCCTCTTGGCAACAGCTTCCAGTGTTACATTTTCATGCAATATGAGGTTAGGAAGTTGTAGCAATTGTAGTACTAAATGCCCAGCCTTTCACCGAAAGGGAAAGGAAGCAAATGCATTGATGTGAGTGTTGCATGGAACCGACAAGCAAGGCAGAAACTACAAACCATTTAATGAATAATAGATTTGTCATCTTTTGTGTTGTTAAAGCAAATGACTAATAGTAGATCAGGTTCTGGCACAACTGTGGGTCCCAAAAGCTGTAGAAACTCAGTTCTGGAGATAAAATTTTCTTATGTGAACTTAATTCCCTAAGTTTGCCCTAAGAAAATGACTGATGAAATAACAGTATCTTAACTGAAAGCTAGATTCCAGAGGATATTTATTCCTGATAACATGATCCTCAGTAATTTTTTTCCTACTGAAAATCAAGTTGATTCCCTCTCAAATTTACTGGGAGTTGTAATGATGGGAACAAAAAAACGTTACTGTAAAGAGGATTGAAATTGAAATGAATGAGTGTGGGTGGAGTTGGTACCTGCAAATATTTCTCTGTAAATAATATTGTGAGAGATATTAGATAAAGACTGTGGATGGAAAAAGTTTTTCCTCTTTCAGTAACAATTCTGAAAAATCAGCAAGGAAGAAATTTATAGCATTTATTGCAGTTGTATGTTTTTCATAAAATGTGAAACACACATTGTCTCCTTATATGTTACTTGCTCTGGCAGTTTAAACTATGACATTTTACTTGATACATTTCATTACCGATTTGCAAGTCCAGTTCATTTTCTAGTTTTTGTGCTATTTCAAGTTATAAACATACATTTTTCTTCTCTGCCTGAAAATGATTAATTCAATAGAAAGCACACAACTAACAGCTCCTGGCACTCAAAAATCATGCAATATTGCTCCAAACTCACTACTTTGGCTTAAAATCACAATGCATTAATAATAATAATTTTGAATAATTAGCATTATTAAATTAGTCTGAGGCTGCACTCTTCCAAAGGTTTCCCTCTAAGAACTAAAATACAGTGTGTCCTTCTTCCTGTGTTTCTCTCTTAGCTGATTGTTTCCATGAAAATATTTTTTTAATTTTTTTTTTTTTTAACAAGTCCCCAGTATTATGAAGGAATGACAAGAATTGTTTACGCTGTCTTTTCATTGACTTAGTGTATCTCTCAATCTTTCCTGGGTGAATTTTGGAGTATTCTGGCTTGACATTTCCCTGTTGCGATTCTGGAAATGCAGCATGTGAAACCTTTTTATAAATGGGGTTACAGCACACCCTCCCTGACTTCAAGAATCATTGATAGTTTAAGTGTTTTGTGGTTTTGGGTTGCTTTTTTCTTCTGTGTTTATTTACTCTTAAGAAAATGTTAAAAGTCATATCTTTATTACAGATAATATCCAGGGCCTAATACAGCTGGCAAAATACATCCCTGTATATAATAATAAGCTTTGGAGGGGTCAGCTTCAGTATTCATCATTGAAAGGAAATTGTCATCCATTAAAAACCATGGAAGTGACTTGTGCTTGCAAGAAAAAGAAATTACACCATGGTGATATGTCCCCAAGACTGGTTGTTTCTAGGGTTCTTCTCCAGATTCCAGATGGATCATTCTCTTTGCCCTGGTGCTTCTCCTGTCTCCTTTTCCTGCTGGCCTTGTACTTCCCTGCCTCTCCTTGTTCAAGCCTACATTGCCCAAGTTGGTGGGACATGACACATTCACCTGCAAGTTCAAATTCCTTTGCTCCTTATCTGGCTCAAAAAAATGAACACAAATGTGAAAACCTGAGTTCAAAACCTGAGATAAAGCTACTTTGGCCAATTCATTGTAGAGTAATTGACACCCACAGCTTTTTGCTGTTTAACATCTTAAAGACAGTAAATCAAATGAGAAACTTGAATTCAGGGAGCTTTTTTCTTGCCAGAAAAGCATGAGAAAACTAAGGAAGTGCGGTCTGTACAGTCACACTTTTCTTATCTCTATCACACCATGATGCTGGAAGCTGTTTCCTGTGTGTGAGGCACAGATCACAGGAAAAGAATGACTGTGGCATATTTTGTGGTTACAGAATTGAGAAAAGAAAAAAACAAGAACTGCTTCAAATGACAATACTGAAGATTCCTACAAAGATGCAATATAGTAATGGAAACTAAGGCTGAGAATGACTATTGTAAGCTATCTAGTCCATCATCGTGCCCTTGGAACATTGTGATGCCTCAGAAAATTCAGGTTAGAGATACGGCTATGAGGACATCCAGAAACAAAATTTTGTTTAAATGCAAGAAACACATTCAGTGTTTCACTTTTGTTCAGGGCAGAGATGGGTGGGGAGTTTACACATCTAAAGAGTCTCCTGAAATTCTCAGAAAGCAGATCTCCTATTTGATCAAGAAAATTAGATTTTGCATCCCCATGAAGAATGACCTCTAACCTGGTGGCTCTGTCGTTTACCTCACACAGAAGTGGGGCTCCACAGAAAGAAAAGATAAGGTGATTTCTCTTCCTTCTGGTGTGGCAAGAAAAGTTCTGGTTCTTGGACAGGGCTTTTAAATGAATGACCAGGTACAGGGGATGAAAAAGCAGGTGGAGACAGTTTGCTTAGAAAAATAAGTGGTTGGTTAAGTCTGCAAGAAAGAGTCTGTGGCAGGAGTGGTGCGCATATGCACTGCTGCAATTGCTAGCAGGCAGTGGAGAAATCACGAGTTCATATGGAAGGAGAAAAGAAAGTATGATGATATCCCCAGAGGTGAAGCAGAAGAGAGTCCTATGGGACTCCAGCTGTAAAATCTCACCTTACTGGTTCTATGTGCTGAGAATGTTCTGAGACATAATGAGAGTATACATCTGTAAGTCTTGAATTGTTGTAGGAGTTTTTTCCTTGGTTTTCTTGAAAACTTTAGCCAGTCCATTGTCAACTATTGTTATCACAGACTCATTGTTTTTAAGCAGATCCTTCTACTTCTCAATGTAATTTCTTGGAAACGTCCTTAGGACAAAATGTTACATGCAATTCATTAATATTGCATACTATATTTTTTATATTGCTATTATTCTCTCAGTAGTACACAGGCATAAACTAAGACACAAAGATATACCTAGGCCAGATCACCACTGTCATTAATGCTTGCTATTTGCATTACCCACAGACCAACAAACTTTCCAATCTCTTCTCTTTTTACCAAAAAGGCTATGCTGAAATCTGCTTTTCATTTCTTCTTAAGAGAAATTTAAGCCCAGTGCTAAGGATGCTTGAGTTTACTCAATCTCCCTCAAGAAAAAGTTTCATTAACAGTATTGTATGCTTTATGCTCCTGGTTTTCATTTTTGTAAATTATTTTCTCTAAACTGGAGATGACATGGGGACAAACAATTCTTTGTTGGAGAAGGAACATCACTGATCTTGTGACTGCTTATGCAAGGTTCCTTTTCTGTCCCAAATTTCACACAGATCAGATGGAAAACCAAAGGAAAAAAAAAAAAAACTAACAACTTTTAGAAGAGCCAAAGGAAATGATACTGAGAGTATTTGGGGTTTATTTTTATACTAATCAGTGCTTTTTTATTTGTAGTTGAGGTTAGCATAGTGACGGGTAACTCTCTTCCACACAGGTCAGTCTCTCCATCTCATTTCCTAGTAATCCCATTTCTTCACCTTTTGTTTGATACTCCTTTTAAGTGAATGGAAGCCAAAACACTGCAGGGAAGATATCCATGTTATGACAGTGACCATTATAACTGGTGTTGTTTTATTCACTTTCGGATAGTCTCTACAGATAAATCAGTCATAGGTAGCCACTGTCTGAAAAATGGCTCATCCAGGTTAACACAGGCACATATTATAAGGCAGCATCATGGCGGCTTTCCTAATTTCTGTTTCCTCAGAACAATAAAGGCTTTGAGGAGTTGGGCAGCATGAAATAATGCTATTTGGCTAGGTGTGGAGCAAGTCAGAAACGTTATGTTCAATGCAAATCTATGAGAAATGGCCTTTTCAGCTACATCCACCCTAATTATATTGGGTGTTGGGATGATGCACAAATATATAATCTGTTTATCCATGCTACAGAAACTACTTGGATGAACCCCAACCTAAAACTGAACTTTTCAGCACTGTAGACTATTACCAACTCAGGTGCATGAGATCATTCTGCCTGTTTACCTTCAAATCACTCTGCCTTCTTATTCTTTTCTAACACCTGTTCGCTTCTAAACCACACACTGAGAGATCAGAAACAAATGGTATGCAAAAGATGACCTTTGGAAATGGAGGACCTTTACGAAGTGAATGCCTCCACTTCTTTTCTGACAAGGCATATACCGTCCTGTGTGGTTACAGATTGTGTTGTCAGTCCCTAGCCATAGACGCTGACTGAAGTGTTGGGGAGCATTCCTCAGGGTCATGCACTTTACAGCAATAAATACCTCAGACCTGAAACAAAACCAAGATAAATCCTGAAAGTAGCTCTTGTTCTTTTATTCCTGCAATGTGATGACTAGGCAGAAGCAGTAATTTGAGAGAGAGCTGTCTGGCCATGACTGCAGCATCCTTTAAGGGTGTGTATGCTGCAGTATCCAAATCCTAAATATCAGTGGGAGCTAAGACTTTAGGATCAGTACCTCTGAAGTCGCAAAGGGGTCACTACCAACTTTTCCCTCATAGTCTATTTGGATAGTAAGAGCCAGGTAATCTTTGTGAGCAGAAGTTCTTATATCACTCTGTTCTTGTCATTAAAAACAGTGTCTTGACTCTAGTTCTAATAATTGTGTAAGTGGTAGCAGTACATTACCTCTTCAGATGCACTGGTGCCTTTGACCATCTCATTTCCAAAAAGAATGGCAGAAAGATATCGAGATAAAATTGTTTAACCTTTATGCAAAGAAATCTACTGCTCTGTGATGTCTCTGCTCCTCCTCTCCAAGACAGTCAGGAAGCGCTTTGTAGTGGTCATAAATGAAGTGTATTGCTTTTAGAAGCAAAGTTGTTTCTCCTCATTTTCTCTTGAGCATGATGGAAATCAGATAAACCATGTGATAATGTTTCTTTAATCTTTCCTCCCCTCTATACAGAGAGATGCAAAGATGTGTGAGAGGGTGTCTTTTTTAATGCTCAAGATTTATTGGTCCTACAGACTCGATACACACTGAAATTCTGAAGTAATGCCTGCTCATGCAGTAGCCTTTCGTAAAACAAACCTTAGAGTCAGTGTTTTATTTTACCATTACTCTCTCTTTCACTGAAGAATGTAAAAGTGTGCTTCACAGTCATCATTTGCAGGGAAAAAAAGAAAAAGAAAGGAAAAAACGGAGATGTGTGGTCTTCATGTTTTATTCTGTGATTGTTGATTTAAAGACATCTTTAAATAGATAATGAACAAAATGTTTCTGGTTACGTACTCTGGAAGGGCCAAATACTAATAGATATCCTTCCTCCCCCAGGTTTTAAGCTGAGGGTACTGAGTAACAGGCATTTTGGAATGTATTGAGTTTCCACAATCTGATAAAGAAACAGTCTCAGAAAATACAGTTGGCTTCTTGGGCTTTAGAAATGCATTTACTGATAAAGAAGAGCAGACTTTGGGTGAAATCCTTAGAGTGGTTGACTTAAATGGATCTGTTTCTTGTAGGATTGATTCTTCAGAATGTGAAAACTACATAGAGTTGTCCACATCTGCTTCTTCTGTAGCCCGATTTAGTAATGACATAAAGTTACCACTTGATGGCTCTTAGTTGGTATGGGCGAAATGAGTTAATGGCTCTGAACCAATCTCCTGCAGTGCACATAGAGCTCAACTGCAATCTCACCAGAAGGAAAAGGATTGCAGAGCAGTGGAAAACAGAGCCGCTCAAGAGATTGATTTCTTCTTTTCCCCACTGGACAAGAGCACCATGATGCAATCTGCTGCTGCTTTCACTGCTCAGTATATAGCTTTCTCTTTCTGGAGCTGTCTACCCCAAATCTTTCAGCATTGAAACCAGATGCAAACCAAACCACCAACAAGAGATGTTTGATTGCTTCTTTGACTTTTGTGTACTAAATTCCAGAGGTGGGGGAGGAGCAAGGCGAAAAAAGAGCACTGGAAATAAATACCCCTATGAAAAAATTACAACATCAAAAAGTAATTCCTTTGTTCATGTTTTTCTTAGAAAGCAGTTCATTTCCATCTGGCTGTGGGCCTGCAGCCAATGCTTGCTTCAGAAGAACTGAGACATTCAAATACAAATAAATAAATAAAGGAATAATGTTCCAAGCAGCTCCTGCACCCATCTCTAGAGCAGGGACAAGGCATGGCTCTCAAAGCTGATATTGTTTTGAGCCAGCTTTGCACCCCCATGGAACCATTAATCTTGCTTAGGTTGATGGGGTTTCAAATAGAGCCACGTTACACATGCGTTGAAGTGAGAAGGAAGCAAAGGGGTAGGATCAGTCAGATGATGGAGAACAAGGAAGATTTTGTTCTCAGTGACGGGTCACTAGATCAGCATAGATGGGGAGATGCGTGCTTGCTGTGGTGGTGATTATTTATTTTCCTCATTTACCAGCTCTAAACAATGGTATGCTATTCAATTGCAGGCTGGGGAACTGTAAAGAAACAATGAAATAAGTCTCGCATCACTAGCAAATGTTATTTTCTCTATGAGAGGACAGTAAGAAGAAATAGAAAAGGAAAAGAAAAAAGAGGTGCACATTTATTTCTAGCATAAATTTCAGTGTTCCAAGTTGCCAAAGGAACACGAAGTTCATGCAGAACCAGTCATTGCTGCTGTATCCTACAAGAAAGATCTGGTCATGGCTGTAAACAATGCCTAAATATTTTAATTGCCTCTGGTTGGTGGATCCTGACGTGAAACTCCTTTAAAATTTCTTGTTACACCTGCTGTGCTGAGAAAGTGTTTTGCTTCATGCTGAGGGGAAGAAAATCCAAAGCAGAAGTAATTGAAGCCACCATTCTTGGAGCTTTGTCCCGAAGATCACTGAACGAAGTAAATTGAAAACTAGCTCTTCAAATTTCCCATTTCAGTTAGTCGTATTAAGAAGACTTGGAACTCTCTATCTCATGGTCATAGGATCGTGGTTGAAGCAAAAGATGATGCATGAACTCTAAAACCTGGTAGTAATTTGGAGGACAGTGGGGTAATGTAGGCAGAAAGGGATGAGATTAAAAAAGATTGTCTGATGGTGTTCTGGAGGTTAGAATGTTGTCCAGGAGGACTGAATTACATCCTAAGCTACCCATGGGGTGAGTCCTGTAGTTTATTTCATCTGGGATTTTACCTGTATCATCACGTCCTTATGTGGTCCATAGTCTAATGTTTCTGAACCATTTTAAAATCAAAAGATGAGGCCCTATTGCTACTATAAGGAAATAATGAACGTATGTATGATGCCAAGTTCTAGTTGTATAGAGATCAGCTTTCTTTTGGAGTAAAGATGACATCTGCTGAGTTCTTTACTTTGAGAGTGGTGAGGTGCTGGAACAGGCTGCCCAGAGAGGTTGTGGATGCCCCGTCTCTAGAGGTGTTCGAGGCCAGGTTGGATGGGGCCCTGGGCAGCCTGGTCTAGTATTAAATGTATAGAGGAGATTCATGATCCTTGAGGTCCCTTCCAACCCTGGCATTCAGTGATTCTGTGAACACCATAATGATGCAATAGTGAAATACTCTTTTCACTAAAGAATTTCCTGCCTCTCTTCCAGAGTAGAGACCTAGTTAGAAAGTATTGCAATTTTTTTCTCCTTGTTCCTTGCCCCCAAGAATTGACAGAAACAGATGGAGAAAATGACAGAGAAGAAGCCAGATTAGGCAAGGGAGAAACATTGTGTAGCACTTTTATTGGCAGATGCCCCAAAGTGGTCTGGTGTCAAGAGGAAATGAAAGAATTCCATCCAATTCTTAATTACAAAAAATCAGGATTAGTGGCTGATTTTCATCTTGAGGTGAAGTGGGAAATGAGAAAGAACTGATCTGATAGGACATTACTAAGTTATCTATCCTTTTATCTTTGATCTCATTGCTTGGACAGCAAATCAGGCTTCTTGAAAGTCCAGCCTCTAGCCAAATGCAATCCAAAGTTAGTCCATTTGCTTCCTAGGACTTGAGAGACAAAGGGAGATCAGAGCAATACAGGTTTATGTCACAAATTTTAAATAATCTATGAACAAAATATGCTAGATACATGTTTCTTGTGTATCTCTCGGAATTTATGTCTTTAAGAGCCAGGATAAACTGAAAAATTGAGCGTTGTCTCTTTTGCTTCAGTGGATGAAAAACAACCTTATTTAACATGTTTCTCTTAACACTTGAAATATGATATGTCAGCATTGACTAATTAAAGGATTTGTGAGTGCGTGCTTCACCAGTTTTATTTTCTGGGGTCAGCAGAGTGAGAGGAGATTTAGCACCACCCCAGCTCTCGCTGCCAAACCCATAAAATATCTCCATCATCCCCTGCTAGATCTGTCAACGATAAGGATAGTTTAAGGAGCCATTCTGAACATAACCAGATAAGCGCAGAATCGGCTGATGATAAGAAGGGTGGGATCCCAAACTCTCACTAGTTATCAGAGCAGCAAGACCAAGTAAGGCACCAGCTCCCCAGCTGCCAAGTACAAACTACGTCAGGATGTCCTTCTGCAGTTGCTGCCTTTGAGCACGTCTCTGCTGACAGCAAACCTTTCTTGCACTTGTCAGGGAGGAAAGCAAAAGAGTTCAGTCATCCTGGCACAGATGGAGGATGGGCTCTCAATGCTATTGAGCTCTGACCCTCCATGCTCCAGGGAAACTATTCTGTTTGTTTGTTTTTGAAGGGAAAATAAAAAATGCTGAGCTTCTTTATGGGGAAAAAAAAAAAAAACAAAAAAAAAACCCAACACATATTGGAGTTGGGATTTCTGTCAGATTTCCAACAAGATAAAAACATGACAAATTTTCACCATCTCTAGATGTAACCCACGATGGATATTCCTCAGGGATGAAGGGGGAGGGAGAGAGAAGGGAGAGAAAGAGAGAGCAAGCCCGTTATTTACATCTGAAAATAATTTTAAGGGTAATATTTATCCCACTGGATAGGGAAATTCTTAACTAAAGCAATGTGCCTGGCCAGTGAGGTACTATGATCGGGGAAAGAACATCCCTCCACTCCAGGAGGCAAAACACATCCTGAAAAGTTTGAAATGTATTTCTATAAGCAACCCAGTAACTGGTCATGTATGTGCTTTCCCTGGTGAAAATGTGCTGCATGTTTTGATCAGGCAGATCCTCGATTTCTTCCCCCAAAGTGAAGAGGCAGCCTGAAGGTGGGGGGGGAGAAACTGAGTTGCTTGGACACTGCCTGCAGTCTGGGCATTGAACAATCCTTTGCTTTATAACACTGCCATTTAGCCTTTCTGAGCATTAATCATTTTTGGTCAGAGTTTCACAAGCCTATATAGAGAACACTTGAGGAAGCATTAAGAAAATGAGAGATACAGGATAAGACCAACAGCTTCTTGACTGCTGAAGAAACAATCCTTATGGACAAGGTCATGAAAACAGCAGGCAACTTTCATCATCAGGTGCCTTTTCTGATTTTTTTTTTTTTTTTTTTTTTTTTTTTTGCTTGCTTCTTCAGTCAGGCTTAGAAAGGAAGCAAGATAGAGATTTCATGTGGGTTGACTATGACCATTTCTACATCAGATTACATCACTGCTTTTTCTCTTGTGTTATGACACTGTGCTCTGTGGCCAGGGATCAGACTTCTCAGCTATGTTGATACAACTGAGCACAGAAGGTCAAGGTCTGGGACTCGTAGATGTCAGCACAGTGAAAATTATGCAGAAATAGGGTAAAAAAAGGTGTGAAGACTTAGACTTTTTTAAGCATTTTCAAAAAAATAGAGTGCCCCCTTTTTACATATTATGACTCCTGGATTACCCCAAGAGCTTCTTTGTATTCTGGTTTTTTTTTTGTTTTTTTTTTTCCTAGAAGCTCCAGTGATTTTATAGAGTTTGTCCTGTCCCTTGCTGCTCACTGCCTGGGACATCTCAGACTCATTTTTCAGGTGAAGGATGCAGACACGGGAACCACAGGCAGAGACTTCTGGAGGAAAGGTTGGAAAGAGATAGAGGTAGTTTGGGGCTTTTCTACAAAGTGAGCCATTTGCTTGAGAAAGGTCAGAGCTATGACTGAAAGCAGAGTCAGCTGTGCTGGAAAGCACACAAAGCTCCTTTTCCAGTTGTTCTTAAATCCCTAGATCTCAATAAAGAAACACTTTTCGTTTGTGGATGCCCCATTCCTAGATGCATTCAAGGCCAGGCTGGTTGTGTCTCTGGGCAGCCTGGTCTAGTGGTTGGTGACCCCGCCCATAGCAGGGGATTGAAACTAGATGATCATTATGGTTCTTTTCAACCCAGGCCATTTTATGATTCTGTGATTTATTTTGAAAAGTTCCCTTACCTTGCTTCCCCTCATTACATATAAACTGAAATGACTTTTTGGCTTGAATAAAGTAACCCTTGTTTTTTCACACAGACTTTGAGCTTTTAAAGGAACGTTTTTTCAGCAGATAGGAAAGTCCACTGAGCAGAAGTGGTAATGTTCATTTGGATGGAGGCTTCAATGTTTGCAAGTGGGCACAAGTATTTCTTAGATCATGCAAGGAAAATACTTCCTGCCAAGTTAGCAGATTGCTCTACTTAGGCCTTGCATCAGCCACAAGCCAACCAGAGCTCATATACCTGTCTTCTCAGGATGTTATATTGCTTCTGGTCTCTAGCCAATCCATGGCTCGTACTCAAAGCCCAGCCAAAATGATCTTGTGTCTGTCTGCAAAGTACTGTGTAGCCATACCCATGATAACAGGCTCTGGAAAATAAAACCTGAGCGCTGATCTGCAGTTCTTTGAAGAAATGACTCTGAATGCCAGGACCACTCTTGCTTAACAGATTTCAGCCTAATCTGATTTATTTATTGTTTAACCTGCCATGTGCCTGCAAACCAGCTGGAAGCACAGCCGGCTAATTACTGGGCTGTGCCAGCATAGGCTGCCTTTGATTGCTTGAGACATGATACTTGTAAGATGGACAAGATTTAAGGCACGCAGTTATTGTCTTTGACCCTCTTTCAGGGCCTAAAGAGTGCTGAGAAGCTGATATGTTCTGTTGGAGAGACAGTGGGGATCTGGCTGCAACAGGGCAAGGGCTGCATCTGGAAGTGATTCCATCTTCAGCTTTCTCTGTCTTGTTACCGTTCTCTCTTGTGCATCTGTGAGGTGAAATGTGTTTAAAGCACAGTCTTGATAATCCCTCTAGAGTTTCTTCTCTCCTATTTGTATCTTTCAGAAGGTGTCTGTGCTAACGTGTTTCCCATTTTTGTTCTATACAAATGAGAGAGCACTTTTTTTTGCAAAGGCTGTATGAAATAATGGAGATTTTTCCTTATTCTGAATGTGCCCGGAAGCTGAAATTTCCTTTTGTAAAAAAAAATCTTAGCTCAAGCTTGCCCTGTGCAGGGACAGAGAATTGAGGGTTATCCCCAGACGTCATTTTTTTCATCATGAGTGGAAATGGTTTTAAACTGGAAGAGGGTAAATTTAGAGTAGATATTAGGAAAAAAATATTTACTGTGAGAGTGGTGAGACATTGAACAGGTTGCCCAGAGATGCTATGGATGCCCCCTTCCTGGAAGCACTCAAGGGCTGGCTGGCTGGGGCTTTGAGCAGCCTGGTCTAGAGGAAGGTGTCCCTGCCTGTAGCAGAGGGCTTGAAACCAGACAATCTTAAAGGTCTCTTTCAACCCAAACTGTTCTATGATTGTATGAAATACACATTGCTTTAAGGTGGCAAGGTACACTGGCATCAGATATTAGGAGTTCACTGGTTCTTGTTACATGTATTCCACTAAGAAGATGAATGCCTGGGCCAAAAAATAAGAAAGTACTAAGTAACTGACTACATTAGAATGACAAAACAAAACAACAAAACAGAACCAAAAAAAAAAAAAAAAAAAAAAAAAAAAAAAAAAAAAAGACTATCTCAATCATTTAAAGTCCTTTTACTAATCTGGAAAGAGTAGAGGAAGCAGGAGGGCAGGAAGGGCAGGAAGCAATCTCTTTACTCCACAAGGGTTCTGGGAATCTGGCTGCCTTTGGGGGACTGGACAAAATGGGAAAATAAAATAAAAACATGTTCAATATGCCAAAAATGATAGGAAATGGCTATCGACTTGAAAAGTTCCTTCAAGGGTTATTAATAGCTAACAGCAAGGAAATTGTGACTCACTGGGCAGATAAGTATATTCCAGACCCTAAAATGTGAATTGGTTGAAAGTATCTTAACCCTGACTATTCTATCATAACACATACAAGGAAGGGCTGTCACCAAAGTATCATCACATGTATATAAACCCATCCCTATCTTTCAAAACACTTAAACATGTGCACAAGCCCTGGTACGTTTCATGAGCTATACGAACATAAAAGTGTGTTATATCTGGCCAAAATTCAACACTGGATTTTGAGTGCACTGTAAAAAGAATAGTGATATTGGGCTTTTTCAGAAATGTAGAATATTTTATTTGTAAGTAGTTAGGTGGTGTCTTAGGCTATGAAAGAACAAACTTTTCTACAATTCCATCTCCCCATGAATCATGCACATGCTTATTTTCTGGCATTCACAGGGAAACTGAGGGACAAAGACATTATAGGTCACTCTTTCAAACTCTGGTTATGGAGATGTAAGTCCCAATATTCTCACATCAGTGCATTTCTAGCATTGATAAAAATGAATTTGCTCAGTAGTGGAGACATGGGTTTAATTACTGATCTGTAAACACAGGAATGGCAGATTTTAACCAAACTGTTATCCCTAGAAAATCACCCAGAAACCCTTGGAGTGGGAGAAGGATGGATTAGAGGAATGGTCAGATGAAGAACTGTGTTGCAACGGGGTGTAACAACTACCAGTCAAAAAACAGAGTCTTGTTGTGACCACTGTTGCATGTTGGCATCGTAAAGAAAAATCCCTGTACTGACTGATAAGTAAGTTAAGCAGAGGCTGGGAACAGTGCTACAAGGAAATGTCATTTTAAAGATTATGTAGACAAGCAAGCAGTGAGGAAATGGATGGACTGACCAGGATCACCTGAATTTTGGCCAAATATGAGCCATAAAATTATCTTTCCTCTTGGCCCGAGTAGTTATTTCCTTTTGCGTCAAGCAGATTTTCTGCATTATGCCTCCTCTGAAACCATGAGTATGAAATTGGATTTTTGCATATCAGAATGCCTAAAACACTCTGACAAAGCAGTGATGGCATTTTAATTATCACTTAATCACTGAATGAGCTTGAAGGGAAAAGAAGTCTGAGAGATATCACAGTCTACTGCCCTGCATCAGTTCTACTGATGGATATTTTTCTACCTGGCATGTGAAACCTTCAGCAAACGAAGCGCCTCAAATCCCTAATCAGCCTGCCTGAGAGATTTGAAATTCTTTTCAGCTTTCCTAATATTTAGCCTGTACCTCCTCTGTAGCAGTGTTAGCTCCTGACTCCTTCTCCTGTCACTATCACAGAGAACATGTGACTGCCTTTCTCTGATGCAGCCTTTTGCACGTCTGAAGTCAGCCTTCCTCTCTCTTCCTTCACATTGTATAGCACCACAAGCATAAGAACACAGGGAATTTTTTCAGTGTCTTATACAATGAGAAATCATCCTGATTGGGCAGCTAGAAAAAAGAAGAAAGGGGAGCTAATAAATCTTTTCCGTCTCTCGATCCTATGGTTTTCTATTTTTGCATTGGAATGGAACATAATATTCTAAGCCCTTCAGCAAAACAATACATTGGGCTTTTGGGTGGGGGATGCTCTATTGTGGCATTCCGTGAAGGATGATTTTCATTGAACAGTTATATGGCTTCAGTAAAATAGTTGTATAGTGTCTGCTACAAGTGTGACTGACAGTCTAGTTTCATTCTATTTTCTGTTTTTATTGGGTTACGTAAATCACCAGGTATTACGTGCACCCTGCACTTGATCATCTCTGGCCTTTAATTGAAGAATTTGTGTATCAGAGTAAATTCACGACTGCTGTGAATTGTTTGCTGTAAATAAAAGCTTGTTCACACACATGCCAATGAACAAGAACAGAAAAAGCGTTACTAATAAACAAGTTGTTTTTTCCTTTATCCCTTCCATGAATATACATGCATATTCATTTATTATGCACACTCAGCTGAAGCAAAGAGAAAATTTTGTTGCGTTTTTAGTTTGCTATTTATTTCATGAAATCTATTACACAGACATTTAGAGTATATCAGATAATATGGAACATATTACAGCCTATAGCAGCTGTCATGATATTTCTAATATATTACATGGAATGACATAAAATATTTTCAACATATTCTTATAATTTTAACATATATCGTGTGGTGTCCCATATTTTAAACAGCAGAACAATGGGCCAATTCTTTTTTCTTCTTCTTCTTTTAAAAATTGCATTTTATATATTGTCAGATATATTTTTACCATGTGTGCAATAAATTATATGAAACACGTAACGCACATATGGGAAAGGTATGACTTTCTTGAGGGGGGAGGTTGTGAATTGCTTAGCAAGGAACTTAAATCCTTTGTGCATTGTTTAAGCTACAGTTGATATCTCTGGTCTGGTCTGCCAGCAGTGAGGTTTGTAAAGCTAGTATTTGTGATTGCCAGTGATTGGGATGTTTTCTGGTTAAGTGAAGATGATGGGATAGAGTCAGTCACAGAAGTCTACAGCCCAGAACAAGTATCAGGGATATTATAACAGAGCAATCAACTCTTTGTAGATCACTAGAAAGTTATGAACACATGCCCTTTTCTGCATCAGGTTCTGCAAAGGAGGCACGTTTCTAGAAGCAGTTAGAGCTACGTGATTGCATCCAGCTAAGGCAGCATTACCTACTTGACAAACACTGTCCAGATTTTAAGGTGGTCTGTGCTGTGTCCTCTCCTCCCTGAAGGTGATGGGAAACTCAGAGTAGTTTAGTTAAGCTAAGTTAAGCTACCTGAGCCTTAGAGAAGCCAACGTCTATTTAGAGACAATAATCAGAGTTTTAGCTAGTTGTGTTAGTGCACTGGGAATTGTAGTGTGCTGAAATCTTATAAAAACAGATTTAAGTAAATCACAAATATGGTTTTCTGTTCTAATGGATTTCAGATGCCTGTTGGCCACATTTTTAAGGAATATATTAAAATCTAGAATAGTATGAAGATAGCTTAGTCAGTGTAGCTGCTCTGGTTTGCACTCTGTTTTCTGCTCTCCTGCACTGCTGTTGAATGAGTGTCCACTCCTGTATGCTGGTTTTGATGGGAGGCATTCCTCTCTCCACTCTGCAGCTGCTCAGATCTCTAAACCAAGCAAGATAAGATTATCTTGAATTCTATGTAGAAAGTGCTTTCATTTGTATTTCTGGGAGGAGGAGGTCAGTAAGGCAAGGGCGCACCTTCTTTGTGCCCTATTGGTCCATTACACCTTTTCTAAATTGCTGCAGATGGTGGCTGGCAGGCTTCCTCAAGTTGCACCAGGGGCTGTCCAGGTTGGATATTAGAAAATTTTCTTCTCAGAAGGACTGATGTGAGATTGGAACAGGCTGCTTAAGGAGGTGATGAAGTCACCACCCCTGGATACACTCGAGACAAGGATAGATGTTGCACTGAGGGACATGGGTTACTGGGCATTGTGGGGATGGTTTGATGGTTGGATGAGATGATCTTAGCAGTCCTCTCCAATCTTTGTGATTTTATGATTTTTTGATTCATTTCTCTTCACTACAGACACACAGGGCTCACAATATGCACTGCTGAAGGAGGTTAAGGCCAAGGGAAATAATCCAATGCAGGATTCTAGTACAGAGTCTGGATTTTATAAATATAAATCAGAAAGAGTTACCTAAGCTATTTAATAACTGCTTAATGCATCCACTAGGACTACATTGATTTTGTTTTATTTCCAGTAAGCTTATTTACTTATTTTACTGCTTGAGGCAGGCAGGAACTGGAGTCTGCCTAGGGCTCTGGACAGGGGGAGCTATCTTTGAGACTTTTGTTTAGACAAATGACAATGCTTATTCTGTATGAACATACCATCTCTAGTACAGGGTCTTTAAGGTTCACCACTTGACATTTGAGAAGAGGTCAGCTTGAGGGCTGCACAGCCAGTCTCAGGGCTCATTTTATGGACTTGCTTTGCAGCGTGGTCTTTTCACAGCTGTGTTTGAGTGTTGGTCTGGCAGAAGTGCTGTACTGAGCCTATGCTGCATGTGAAGATGACACACATGCAATTCAGCTATGGATGAAGAGTGTGTGGGAGAGAGGTGAAACGTAATACTGAATGATGAAGATGGCATATGAAAAGCCCAGTCATCTTAGATGCTGAGTGAGGCCTAAGCTCCTGGAATAATGACTCTGGGGAGATTTTATGTGTTAAAGTCCTAGAAATATTGACAGCTCACTGGCAAAATCCAAATTTTCTGTTAAAATAGAGTGGTTAATTTGAGCAAATGCTCACAAGTAGAGCTAGTGACACAGCTCTTCTGTAATTTCAAATACTGGATGAATAGCATAGAAAGTGAGACCTTCCAGAAAACCAGTTGTCGTTGTGTCCTTCACATGTTGAAAATCAGGGAGTACTTGTCCTGTAGGTAGCTGTTCTGTCCAACACATGCACATATGTATGTATATATAAGCTGAATATATATATATATTCAGTGCTTACTTATATAATTTATTTTAGTAAGCGCTGAAAAAGCTTGCTAATGTCCACAGCTCTCTTCAGGATCAGTCACATAAACTGACAGGTACCCTGTGATGACCTGCTCTTCCCTAAATTACATTGACCACGTTTCCTCTATGCTGAATTTCTGCCAAAATCCTTGTGTGATTTCCATGCTGGGACAGCAGCAGGAGAAGAGCTGAGGTGTGGTTCAGAGCCATTGTATTGGTTCTCCCATGTAAGAGGCGAGGAGGAGGCAGAATCTGCTGACTGAAGCAAGTATGTGTGTGCCTCTGTGTGGGGGAACACACTTGCACATCAAATGGTAAGATGAGGAGGAAGCCCCCTTCTCTGTGCTTAAAGAAAGGTGAGCAACTGTGCCCTTTAGGAAGCAACCTCATAGACTGAGCAGCTCTGACACAGATTGTATCAGGCAGATAAAAGTGTTATGGAAGCAGAAGAGGAGAAAATGTCTCCATCTTGTCCCAGTTTCCTGACAAGATTAAGAGAAAGGGTGAGAAAAGAAAAGTATATGCTTCTGAGCCAGAAATGCAGTTTTTGTTCCCTTCATTTGCTTTCTGACTTTTAAGCGTGCACCATGCATTTGGATCGGATAAAATAACTTTTTTTTTTTTCTTTTTTTAACTCCATGCCTTTAGAAGTATTGGGCTTTCAGTTTCATTATATCATCCTTTTCCTGTCCCTGAGTTGTAATTTTGGGTGGACTGCTGGAAGCAGAAAAGCTTGTATATCTTCTCCTCGTCATATGTAACTCACCTAGGGCCAAGAAAGCAAAGGAAGCACAGAGAAAAGGAGTTTCTAATGAAAAATGCATTAAAGATGATGAGCTGGTTATGTGGCTTTTGCTTCTCTATCTGTCTGTTCAGAAGCACTTTGAACTAGGTCGTGATCTTTGTGTACTGCTTCTCCTGTCCATGGATCAGAGATATGCTAGCTCTGAGTTTTCTAGTGTTGTTGCTGCTTTAGGTGTTATCTTGGATGCCCAGGTCTTGTGGCACTGAGAGACTGTGCCACCCATTCATGAATATAAGGAGACTTTTCTTTTTTGTGGCCATAACTGGTCTGTTACCCTCTCATGTTACTATCCACATTATATTTAACACGCGTCTTTGGGTTCTGAGTTAATTTGCGTTTGGACTTAATAACTTCACTGAGCAAACAAACAAACAGAAGAAAAACAGCAAGATCTACAGCAAGGAAAAATGCACTATATTAGGCTGGATAGAGTGGATTATTGGTAATTCTTTTCTGCTCAAGTGGTAAGGTCTGTATATTCTCTAAGGCATCACACTTCCAAGAAGTGAATGACGTTTAGAGAGTTCAGATATGAGAACTGAGGTCTAACAGAGTTTTCAAAACCAGAAGTGATGGAGAAAAAAAGTGAGCAGATTGGGGTGAACAGATTGGGGTCCTCAAGATTGGGGAAGCTTGAGAAGTCTGAGGGGAGGCTAGGTAACTACTTAAACTGTGATTTATTGGTTTGCCTCAGCAATAAAGGGCAAAGTTTATTTCCTTTTTCGTTGCAGTTGCCTTCTATGTATTGATATTGCAAAAAGAGAGATGCAGTGTTTTTGAGAGTAGATCACACAGCATCTGTCAGAAGTGACATGGCTGTCCTTGATCCCACAGTGGGAAGATATCTGGAAGATCATGCCCCCTCTTTGACAGGGTTCTGCAAGTCTCTCGATGAGCTACTCTTAATTTATTTCCTTCTACGGAATATTTTCCAATATTTCAACTAGTCAAGCAGTACTGCCTTGAACCCTCTGTAATGTATCAACACGCTGATTGAATTGTTGATGTCAAAAATGGGTGCTGCGCTACACAGTGCAGCAGTGACAAATACAATCGTCTGTTACCCCTCCTGTTTCTCTTCACTATGTCTTGTTTATACTTCCAGAAATCACATTTGCCCTTCTTAATACTTAGTCCACAGAGGACCTCAAATGATTTTCAAAATTACAGATGCTGTGTGTGCAGTCTGTTGTCCTGTACATAAGCTCCATTACAGTTTTTTGCAGTTTCTTGGATGGTTTTACAGCTGGATGCATCTAAACTGAGCTGTATTGTATTTTCTTGCATTGTGCTTATTGACTGATCTAAGGCAATCTGTACCAATGGCCAATCTTCGATTTCTTGTCTTCTATTTCCTCAGCCCATTTCTCTTTTTATAAAATCTTTTAGCAATATGAAAACTTAGTATGTACTGGTACTACAGTTCCTTCCAGGTGACTGAGATCCCTCAAGTACAGATGGACAGAAATGGGTGCCAGCTGTGCCTTTCCACCAGTGCTTTTGCCTTGTAAGAATTCTCTATTTTACAGATCCATTTGAGTCCCACAAGTCAACCATTTCTGAGCTGCTGAATGCAGGCCAAATGCATTTTGTGCCTTTCTAGTTTCTTAATTAAAACATCCTGCAGGGCAAAATCAACTGCCTTACAAAAGTCTGTTACATCAACAAGATTATCTTTAGCCACCAAACTGGTAATTTTATCAAATGAAGATATCAAGTCAGTTTGACAGGATCTGTTTCCCATAAAACCCTGTTGATTGGCCTAATTTATATTTCCTAATGTATTTTTTTATTAGCTGAGCCCATGTCATGTCATGATTTCTCTCAGGATATGTGTCAGGCTGCCAGACTTACTGCTATAATGATAAATCACTGAATCATAAAATTTTGGTTGGAAGGGGTCTCTGGACATCATCTTCTGCAATACCCACAACTCAAAGAAGAGCTAGCTTCAAAGTCTGCCCAGGGCATTTTCCAGATCAATTTTGAGTATCTCCAAGGAATAAAGATTCTAGCCTCTCTGGGAACCTCTCCACTACTTTAATTCAGACCTTGTACAGATTTTTTTCTTGATTTGCAACTAGAATTTCCCAAGAGGCAAAATTTCTTTTTGTCCTTTTTTGTTCATCTCTGGAAAGATTGTGGCTCCATCTCCTGAAATACTCAGACATCTGGAGACAGAAATCTGATCCCCTTTTTACCTTCCCTTCTTCATGCTGAGTAAATTCATCTTACTGTTCTTCGCACTGTACGTTACATACCCCTGCCCTGGACCATTTTCATGGTTTTGTCTCCAGTTTGTTGGTATTTGTCTTGCTGGCAAAACCCCCAAACTGGAGACAGTGATGCATAGAGGTGGATAATGTCCCACCTTGACCTGATGGCATCTTTCTAGTATGTGGTTAGCCTTTATCACTACAAGGACATGAAGCTGACTCCTGACTATTTGTTCACCATGACACCAGGTCCTTTTCTGCAGAGATCCTCCAGCAGGTCAACACGCAGACTGCATTATTGCAAAGTGTTATTCTATCTTAGGTGCAAGATTTTTCATTTTGGGGAGGGTAGAATTTCATAAACATTCTGTCATCTCTAGAATACTGGTGAAATGTAAGCTTTCCTGCATCTTTTGGGAAATCCTTTGTTGCATCTAGCTCACTGAAAACTGCAACAGTAAGAATTGTTGATTGTGTACTTCTGCACTTTAGAAACTGGGAAAGCTATGGACCCTGCACTCTGTGTATATGAAAGCAATAAATGAAGGGTGATGTAGAATTACATCATAGAATATCCCAATTTTGGAGGTCTCACAACAATCACTGAGTTCAGCTTCTGGCTCAACATAGGACCAGCCAAAATCAAGCTCTGTGTCTGAGAGCATTATCCAAATGCTTCTTGAACTCTGGCAGCTTTTTTCCAGTGCATAACCAATCTCTGGTGAGGAACCTTTTCCTAACAGCCAACCTGTCCTGTGTCATGCCTGACACAGCTCCATGCTGTTCCCTCAGGTTCTGTCACTGTCACCAGAAAGAAGAGGATCAGGAAGAGATCAGGAATATGATCAGGAATACTGTCCTTGTGATGTCAATATCAATTATACCACAGTGTCAAAGAGATCTGAAGAAAGTAGCTTCCAATCTACCTTTTTTTTTTTTTCTTTTCTTTTGTCCCACAGAATTCTCTCCCTCTTTCAAACTCTTCCCTCTGTACTGAGCCTCAAAACGGTTGCCAGATTGGCCTCTTTCCTGTTGCTGCCCTCTATTTTTCTTCCTTTGTGGGGATATTGAGACAGTCACAAGTGCTGCTGGTGATGTTGGTTGCTTTCACCAGCTCAAAATCTGCTCAGAAAGCTGGTCAGTTAGAACTGGATAAAACAACTCTTGCTTTTTCTAAAGCTCTCGTATGCTTTCTAAGAATGAGCCTGTTCCATTTCAGAGTTGTTCTTCTATATCTCACTGTGGCTTTTGTGGTTTTTATCAATTCCTGGGAACTGGGCTGACAGACAAGGAGGATGAGGAAGAGGAGTCTGATACTCTTGGTGTTGTGAATTTGGTGATTAAAGCCTTGAGAATAGATAAAGCTGAAATTGCAGTTTGGGAAGCGTAATGTGATAAACTAACACAGACTACACTCCTCCCTGTGGGAATCATGGCCAGCAGCTATATCTGATACACGGTGAGCTGAGGCTTTCCTCCAGCCCCCATTTTTCAGCTGCCTTTGTTGTACTGTTAACTTTCATACTCCCTGCCCATCTTAGCCCCTAAACCTCTTACTTGCTAAAAAGCAGTCTTCATTACAGTTAGGGAAACTTAATGAAAATAAAAATCAGAATGTGTGAGATCTGAAAAAAATTACCCACCCTCCCTCCCCCCAAAAAGAAAAAAAAAAAACAAAAAACAACAACAAACCAAACAACAACAAAAAAAAAAAAAAAAAAAAAAACAACAAAAAGACAAAACAAGGAAACCGGAATGACTTTAGGTTCTCTAAAGCCTACTCTTCCACTTGGATTTTGGTGGCTGACAGCTGGGATTCAGGAAGCAATTTTTGTTTGTTTATTTGTTTTCACTACAAGCAGATGAAACACTTGGAGGGATGTTGGAGGCTGCATTTAGGTGTTATTTCCTCTTGGCCTCAAGTGCCTGCCTGCTTCTCCACAAGTGGAGATGCTGTCGGACACTGGACAGCAGATTTCCTAGGGGAAGGCTCCAATCAGAGAAGAATAAGAATAAAAACACACTGTTCCTGTCCTGACAGTTACTTCAGAGTCCAACCAGTCTGGTAGTGACTTCCAGAGCTGACATAGGCTACAGATATGCTCTGCTTCAAAAACAATGCCATGAAATCCTTAGTGACATCACAGTAGCCAGCCTCCACTTGCTAAACGGGGAATTTGCCTTTGAAGGGAAATCTATGAGATCCTGCTGCTATTCTGGGAAAAAAAAAATAAATCGTAGCACACCAATTGCTTTCAGTAGGGAATGACAAAATGTGTTTGGGTTTTTTAGTTGTTTCTTTTTTTTTTTCTTTCTTTTTTTTTTTTTTTTGTGTGTGCAGCATCTGACTGGACCATCTACTTCTGATGATTTTAATCAGAAAAAAATGGCAAGACTCCTTCTTAAGAATGCTCTCTAATCCTTTTTGTAAAGAAAAGGATTTGACACTGTCTGCCATAGGAGCTTTGTGGCTTGTGCAAGAGTGAGGCATACAGGAGATAACCAGGATGCCTTTCCACGTGGGACTCATAGGACCCGTCCAGCAGGGAGAACAGCTGAGATCATGAACTCATTACTATGTTTTCCCAGTATTCTAAGTTGCCCAGAGCACTTGAGCTGCTGCAGCCTGACTATTCATGCCGCCTCCATGCTGTGGTTCACCAGGATTGTGACTCTGTCACTTCACAGGAAAAGGCCCCTGAAGGCAGAGCTTTCCTGGAAACTGAACCAAGGTTGTGCAGTCTAGATATTTCTCCTGCACTACAGAAGGGCAGATGGAGTTCCTGCTAACACTGCTGCTCCTTGGAAATAGTTGTGAGGAATTAAAATATCATGGTGCAAGGGACTATAGTTGTTACAGAATTAGGGAGAGAAGAGAGAGGATGGCAGTAATGGATCTGCACAGTATTTGGTGGGGTTTTTTTGGTTTTTTTGGTTTTTTTTTTTTTTTTTTTGTTATAGTTTTTTGAGACTGCGGGATGCACATGCAGATCTCATGGTTTGGTCTGATTGCATTACCTAGCAGTGATCACATCTACCTCTTACTGCAGCAGGCAGGATTTTGCTGTGTGCATTGCATCACAGAGTCTTCTTTCAAAAGACACTTTTTAAAACTCCTAGTTTGTCTGTGGCTGACTATAGAGCTCAGGATCTGGATCAGGTCTTGTTTTATCCCTGTGGACTTGACCTAATCCTCATTGAGTACTGCCAGAGCTTCTCTAACCTCATTTTTTTTCCCCTTTGGATCCTCCTGATAACATAATCTATTAGTTGTGGTTGTTTAGATGTTATGTTTTTTGTTGTCTTGTTGTTGTTGTTTTTCCCCTTAAAATAACTTGTGCATAAGCAGAAAGATGCCAGATATAAACCACCCATATCCCCTAAAAAAAGGTGGGGGTAAGACTGGATGATCTCAAAGGAGAAATTCCTGCCTTTGATGGGTGCATTTTCCAAGAAAAATAGAAGAAAATATAACAGACACCAAGAATAACATCCGATTTTCTGTTGCCAGCCCATTTTATGCCTTTAAAAACCAGTCAGTTTTATTCAGCATAGTTTCTGGGAAGGAAAAAAAAAAAAGGCGTTGGAGGGGGAGGATCCACACTCTTCTAATCATATTCAAGTAGGCACTGAACAAAACCTGCTGGAAACCAGCAGTGGTGATGACTGGCTCATTACTATTATATAAATAGTATTTAAAGTGCAGCTGGGCCCTCACATGAGTAGAGACCTAATTGATGCTGAAATATGTTCATTTCAAGTCCTGTGACTTCACGTGGAAAATATTACACTGGCTAATTAATGGAAATGAGAAGAGATGATGCATTGCCTTATAAAACAAGCAACTGAGATGTTGAGCCTTCATCCAAAGGGAAAAAGGAGGGGGTCAGGGGTAGAAGAGCTCTGGAAGGTTAAAGAAAAAAAAAGTCAACCAAACAAATGCATGCTCACACTCTCACAGCGACACACACGTAATCAAGAAATAGACACATTCAGGAGGAATTAACTTGCTATTTATCTAACAGTTTCCAAGCCAAATCTGAATGTATTGTATGTCCTTGACAGAAAGACAGCACAAAGCCCACTGTTTATTTAAATGAGCTGAGGAAAATATTGATGCCTTGAAACTGGCAATTCTGTATACTACCTACTAATATCCTTTTCAGCCATTTAGCAAAGTTGCATCTACTGTGCATACATATTTAATGCATACAAATACAAGTTGGCTCAAGCTGGGAAAACAGGCTTGAGTTAATGGGACAAGTGAATTGGCTTTGTTGTGCAGTACAGCAAACTTAATTATCATGGTCTCCTTCAGCCATAAATCATACAAATATGTGAAATGAATCTTCAATGAAAGCTTTCCATCTGACCGTCTAATTAACACTGGAAGGTGTAGTGAGCTATGACAGTGGCCAAAAAGAAGTATGGACAAGCCATTTTTTAGGTAAGAACAATAGGACAAGAGCTGTTATTGGTTATTTGGGTGACTGGTTATAAATATATATTGTACTCACCTAGATGTGCCCCTTCGTTTCTTTAGATTGCAGTGAGGAGGAAAGAGGTTCTGTAAGTTGTTGGATGACGCAGATGGGGGCTGCCTCATGCAAACAGAGTCAGTGAACTTAGAAGACTTGCATTGGGTATCTGGCAACTTCCTTGCCTTCACACAACTGTTTGGCATAAAGATATATCTAGTCCTAAATACTGGGTTTTCCAACCCATCTTACAAGACTTTATGTGAGTCACTGATCTCACTGTCCAGAAAACAACTTAATCCAAATTTCTCCTTTATTTATCTCCTTCCATAAATCATAGCAAAGCCATTCCTATCTTCTGGACATTGGATATTTAATCTCCACTCCCTGTTTACCTGTTCCTTGTTTTTCTATTATTTCCATGTTGTTTTTTTTTTTAATATCTTCAGCTTTTTAGTCTTTGTGTACGTATCATATACTCCAGCTCTTTCATCATTTAAAGATATTTTATTTGATTTCCTTGGTCTTATCACTGTCTTTCTTTCAAGAATCAAATTCATTGTTGCGGATTTTGATCTTTCTCGATTTTGTGGCTCATTGATTTGATCCATTCATGCTGTTCTCAGTGACCTGTTCAGTTGTTAAATCATGCCATAAGCCAGCACTTGCCATGAGTTTGATCTTTTTTATTTTTATCTAACTTCTAAACTTTTTCATTAGTTATTCATTTATTTTAATTTCTTATGGACATCAATGGATAGAATTATACTGCATCATTCCTCTATGCCATTTACTCCAAAATTATACTTCTCAAATTGTCTTTCTTCTACTTTTTTCGCTGTGGTTGTTTTCATGACTCCTCCCAAATTATTGCTGTTTGTAAATTTCATCAAGCGCCTGCTTATTTCCATTTGCAGAGATTAACGAAGATGTTAAATGAGACTCTTTCAACATCCAAGTAGGCACATCTGTCTCTATGAGACAACGTTTATAGCTAAGCCCGCCACGATTATTTTTGGAGTAGAATCTCAGGAAATAATTTCTAAAAAGCCAAAAATGTATCATCCATGCAGAGTAATTTCTCACTGATGTTGCAGCAAGCACTGTTAACATGGAGTGTCAAAGGCTGTACTAAACCACCATTGATTTTCCTTCATCTCCTCCAGTCTTCTGCAAATCAAGTGGATGTTGCTGGGTTTGTGGACAGGTTGGGGTACTACTTATAGCCAAGACATCACATGAGGCAGTGTATCTTCTCCAAGGGAGAGATTACATGAGCAGTACTGTGATTATATGAGCTCTGCCTATCCTCCCTTGTAGCCAGTGTACATCTCAAAAAAAATCAAACCAAGTCAAAACAAACAAAATACAAACAAAGCAAAAAAAAAAAAAAAAAAAAAAAAAAAAAAAAAAAAAAAAAACAAAAAAAAAACAAAAAAACAAAAAAAAAAAAAAAAAAAAAAAAAAAAAAAAAAAAAAAAAAAAAAAACAAAAAAAAAAAAAAAAAAAAAAAAAAAAAAAAAAAAAAAAAAAAAAAACCCAAACAACCAAAAACCAACAAAATCCAAAACACAAAAAGCCCACCAAAAAAACCAACAAAGCAAAACAAACTCACCCAGACAAAGCTTTCCACTTTGCATCTTCCCTTAGGAAAAAGATAAATCACAGACACCAGCCAGATTTACAGAATCATTTTAGTTGGAAGGGATCTTTAAAGGTCCAACTCCTCTGTAGTGAACAGGGGCATCTACAGATAGATCAGGTTGCTCAGAGCCCCAACCAGCCTCCTAGCAGCTTCTAACAGCTTCTAGCAATGTGCTCAATTTCAGCAAATGAGAATGTCATCCCAATGGGCATAGTGGGAGAAAGTCACAACATTCATTTCTGAAACAAGCTCTCCCAGAAAGGTTTGCTTATAACTGTCTGTGCACACATATGAGGGCTGCTCCTATTTTGTGATATTGACTCATAATGTCAGAGGTGGATGTTGGTGATATGGCAGTAGAAGTTGAACCTTCCCACTGGTTTTCCACTACACGTTGTTGCTGTGCAACAGATGGCAGCAGAGGGGCAGTCTGACAGAAGGGCATCTACAGTATGGAAGTGTTTATGAAGTGTTATTGAATGCGTGTTCTCAAATTCTTCCATGTTGAAAAAATGGCACCTACTGATATTCAGTGATGCTTGCTGAATATTTATGGAGACCAGACAGTGGGTACGAGCATAGTGAATGGTGCGTTTCAGCAGTGGTGATAGTGACAAGGGTCATCTCTGTTGGTACAGATTTTTACTAATGTGGCATGTAGACTCCTGTTTGTTGCTGGCAAAAATGCACAGCTAAATGCGATGACTAAATTGGAAAATAACGTTTTGTAGCTGAGAATTTTCTCTCTCAAATGGTGTTACTATGCTCTTTGTATCTGTTGTAGTTTCCATAGAAATAAATAGAAGGCATTACTTACGGAACAACTTGCATATATTGTATGCATATTTGATGTCTTTACTCTTGTAGAAAATGGCACAACTATGGGGCACCTGGGAGCAATACAGGGAGAGTGAACTGTATCCAGAATTCCCTTTGTATGATCTTCAAGCCTCCCCTGTATTTGTTGCCATGCAGTCACACTTCCCAAATTCATGCCAGCAGTTCCTTTAATCACACCCCCGCATGTATTTGTTTGTTTATTAAGCACAAACTGCATGGCCTGGGGCAGACAAACCAACTCAGACTTGCCATCTTTCAAACTCACACCTGCATCTGGGATGTAAGCGTGATCTTCCGAGTGTGGTGTGATTCTTCAATAAGCTTTAATGGAGATGAGAGGGCTTGCCTCATGTAGGTGTTTACCTGAAGCTCTGCACCTGCCTATGTCCAGTGACCACATCTGGCAGTCCTGGACTCTCCTCTTTGCTGCTCTGTTCAATGCATGCCTTAATCACTGTGGTATAGAGACTGGATGTAGTCCAGAGTGTTTTGCCTGAGGTTGCAAGGAAGATCACCAGGGAATGCTATGATTTGAACCATTATCTCCCAAATCCTAATTAATTTCCCTACTGGCAAGGACCTTTCTCTCTCCTCTTGTGGTTAAACTTGCACACCTGAAATAATGAATAAAAATAGAGCAGGAGTGAGAGGAACAAGGCTGCTGGAACGGCGCAGGGCTTTGAACACACCCTGTAGAGGAGCCCCAGCAGGGAGGCCAGCTCACTTGCTTCAGCACAGGGACCTTTTAAAAATTTATCTCCACATGAGAGACCAGATTTCTCAAGGGCCTGAGATCCCCTTCAAGGGTCACGTCCCCTCAGCTTCACCAAGAAAAAAGACATCCATGTTGTACTCTGTAAATCAGAGCCTATGTTTTCATGTGTGGATGGGCATGCAAAGAACATGCAGCCTATGGGAATTCTGCCTGTGAAGTCTTGGACAGGATGATGCCAGAAGACTCCCAAACTGATCATCTAACTTGAATGCTTTTAATAACATGGGTAGTTATAGGAAATTTGTGATGACTAAGTGAGTGACTTAATTTTCCTGTGGGATAGAGTCTAGCATGAATAAAGCCCTCCTCCTGCCTGTTTCATTTCTCATGTCTGTTTAAACGTTGACATGGATGTCCTCTAAGTTTTACCCTGAACTGGCATGAAGGCTGTTCTCTAAAGATTTTTAGTTTCACATTGCCTTTTTTTTTCTATTATTAACTATTAGTTCATTTGAAACTGTAGACCTAGAAATCTACAGTAGACCTAGTGTTCTACTGCTTTGGTGAGCCTCCACAAAATACCTACCTTAGCAAAAGTTAAATAGACAGGAGATAAAACTCAGTAAGATTTTTTTTCATTCTGCAGTTTTTTTCCTCCATTTTTTTAAGAAAAATTTGATGACTGCTAGTAGGGATGTTTCAGAGGTGAACTGCATCCTTTAAACTACTCCAGCCTACTATCTCAGAGAAGTGAAAAAGTGGCTGAAACCACCAACAATCTCTAGCTGCATCTATGGCTCTGGACAAGTTTGAGCCATACCCAAACACTGGCAGATCAGGGCCTATGCTGTGCAGTTTTTCATTTGATACTCTCCTGCTTTAATTTCTGGGGAAGGAGAAGGAAAGTGTGAGTAGGGGATCAAAAGTGCTACGTATGTCCACACCCTCACGTTAAGTCCCACTTGCTTTGACATGTTAAATACACGTTAAATACAGAAAAATAGAAGGAATGTCGGAAGAAAAATGCAAGAAATAATGGCAGCAGAGAGAGAGGGAAAAACTCTCAATTGAAAGCTCAGCTGCATGAATTAAAACAAATACATACTTTTTTCTTAATTTTGTCATACACCTCATTCATTACCACTGCCCAGAATGGAACAGCAAGGTCAGTTTTACCCAGTCCCTTCTGTGCAGTGCTAGCAGAGTCATAATGTATGTGAGTGACTGTCAGCATGGTATCCTCTCAGATGGCAAGGAGCAAATACAAAATGCAGGAGGATCACAAAATACCCCTGCAAGAAGTAAAGTTCCATTAACACTTTCTCTAGGAGGCTAGGACAAGGAGTGGGTTGAATGCTGGTATTTTCCTCTGATCCATGTCTAGATATTTTTGCTCTTACTGATAGCGTATGTGTAGACTGAGCTTACACAGCCCACAAATTCAATCTGCCTTTGGGGCATGTGATCTCAAAACTCTTCTGAAGTGAATTCTGTAGTGGGCTAGTTTGTCCAATAGTGGCTGCCAAAAGAGCAGCTGGGAAATGCGAAGGCAGCTGGGCTAGGCATGGTGAATGTCCATAAAGACTGATGTAGTAGAAGAGTGTACGTAGCTCCAGACAGGAATTCAGACTGGAGGGATTTCAGGCCATTTGGTTGGCATCAGAGTGGTTGTCTGACCTGGAGGGCACTGCTAGGAGAGGTGCCATGGAAAGAGGCCTGAATAAGACAGTACCCAAAAGTATGGGACTGGCTGAGGGAGGTCTGGAGTACAACCTATGGACCCTGAGGAGAAGCTCTGTCTAGATCCGCAAGTAGGAACCACTGCATCAGACTGGCTTTGTTAAGCAAAAATTAGTTTCCTTTGCAGCAGACAATCTGAAGATATAAAAGCCTTCTTTGGTCCAGGGACAGTGTTCCAACCAACAGAATAACGGTTGGATTAAATAATACACTGTGTAGAAGTATACGCTATGATTCACAGACTACTGTAATACATGTAAGGGTGATTATGTTGCTGTTGTCAAAGGCCTTGTGCAGTTTCTTGCATTAACCTGAGGTTTGTTTTGTCCAGACAAAACATTGCTACAACAGCTGTTACTAGTGACAATCCTGCTTTTCATGGAAGGGAGCCAGGAGCTGGTTTGGCCAAGAAGGAATCAGCTGGGGGTCTCCATCAGCAGGTGTTGTGCTGTACTCCAAAGCTCTGAAACATTAACTAAAGAGCTTTGGAAGGGACCACTGAGGTTGCTGCAGTTAACGTTAGTGATGTGACTGGTTGCCAGTGGCATTATCACGAGGAAAGTTGGGGGAGTTTTCTTTTAAATGCTTGGCTTCCAGGATTGTACTATTGCCTGTTGTCTGTATAGATGGAAATGCTGCTCGCCAATAATCCACAAATAGAATTGTATTTGCCTTGGGAGGCAGAAACATTCTTTTGGAGTGCAGCCTTTTCAGCAAGGGCTAACCAACCCAAACTCTCTCATAAAAAGGGCAACTTCTGCTGGACAGAAAATTCCAAACCTGTGCAGAAACTGACTCTATGAGAGAGAAATGTTAGCAGAAACTTGTTCTGGAGAGGTTTCCTGAAAGGGTAGGGAATGTTCTGAAGACATGATTCAAACAGTGCCCAGATGTTTGTGTTGTTTTATTTTTTCTTTTTTTCTTCTTCTTTTTTTTTCTTTTCTTTTTTTCATTGCTGGTCTGTTTCCCTTAATTAATCAGCTTACTTGTCATGGAATTTGACTTTGGAGATCAAATGCAGACTGCCTCCAGCATGAGTCCTCTTCTTATTTGCTGAAGCTACAAAAGAAAAACCAGGCCAAACTTTTCCCAACGTAGAATTAATAGAGTTGCACTTAAAATTAACTTAGTCTAGTATGCCATTTTCCTTTAACAATTCTTTTCTATTGCTAAATTAGATAGTAATTATTGGAGGAACTGTCATCAAGAAATTCTCTCTGTAGGAAAATAAGAAGATTGGTAGCTTTTTATCTAGTTTAATATCAGCACTGATACTAGTAGGGGGTCTAGAGGCCTCTGTTTGTCCTGATAGCTAGAGCAGAAATGTTCATCAGGAGAAACACATACACAGGCACTTATGAAAGTACTTCTTTCCTGTCCAGGAGGGCCTTGTAGGGAATTCATTCTGAACTGTGTTCAGTCTTTGATCTCACTGATAATGCTAGTGATAGAGGCCCCAGTTGGGAAGCCACTGAAAATGCCTTATCTGATTGCATTTATTAATAAGCTGGGCTGGATTTGAGTGATTCATCTAGGAGGGAATGCATCCCACTGCATAATCCACACACAGAAACACACAATTAATGCGTTCATGAGGTGAACTATTTCAAAGAGCAGAGCAGGAGAAATGATGGAGAAGGGAGGACAGTATTTGGAAACAAAACACTAGTTGATGTGTAGCATCCAAGCATAGCTGATAAGAGAATAATAGCTGCTAGGCTACCAGTAAGCACACATCCAAGAACAGCACATGTCCTACAGAGCCAGGAGACACACTGTTCAGGGTATGGTCTGGAACCCTGACATGACTGCCTGGCATTAAGGTAATGGCACAGAGCACCTGGGTGTAAAGACCCTGTGGGTTTAAGAGAACGTGTCCAGATGTCTTCTGCCTATAACCAGTACAGTCATAAAGAGCATGGACTGTTTCCTCACCATCCATCACAGAGACTTCCTTTGGTCAGGGAGAGCAAAAGATTGATTATTCTTGGCTGATCTTTTCTTGCTGGACAGAAGCGTCCTGGTTCACATTCAGATGTAGTAGAATTGGTCTTGTCATCTCAGATTACTAGTTCAGTTGCTCCATTAGGGGAACTTCCAGGAACGGAGAAGAAGGGGAGAGGTTCCAAAGCTTGAAAGTGGAAAATCTGAGACATGTGCATTTCCCTATTACACTCTCAGTATGATTTTGAGCCATTTTTATTGCAGTGTCAGCTTTACAAGGTCATTGGCTTCAAAGACCAGCTCCCAAACTGAAGATTTATGTGGTAACGTGAACCATTGTGCATTGCATCTCCAATTTATATTACATTACCATTTGCAACAAAAAGCAATAGGTTGAAGAAAAACACATGGGGAAAAACAAAACATGTTCAGTCAGGAAAAACCGTCCCGTTGGTTGTCACTGTTACAAATACATGAGATTTCCAAAGCCAAAAGCTCACATCTACCTTACTAATTATATCAGCTGCAGGGAAGCACCTCCAGCAATAAAGGAGATCACATTCTTGATTTCTGGAATTCCAATCATTTGTTTTTAATTTTATAGGTATTTAAGCAGATAAGAAGAAACAAAGATTCTTTACTGGATCTTTGCCTTAGAACAACTGTTCATCTTGCTCAGTTTACCCGAGGCGAACAAGTTCCTTTCTTCACCTCTGTCTAGGTGATATCTCTAGAGTCTCAGTTCCTTGAACTAATACAAGTGAGCAAAAGGACTTAATTCAAAACTTCATGCAGACAAGAGAATCTTTGCATCAGATCCCATGGGTTAGATCATAAACAAGCGCTGTTTTACTGTTCCAACAGAGCAGTGCTGATCACTTTAGTCTGCAAATGCAGAGACCTAGAAGATTCTCAAAGATCTTTCCAGAAAGTGCAGTCTGAAATAGACACGTCTCCAAAGCTTCCTTATACATGTGACTGCAAAAACACATTCTACTGCACAAGTTTCTTCTGCAAGTTATCACAGACATTAATTAAAGAAAAAGCAGTGGAGCCTCATTTTGAATGGTCATTTCACTGATAACTTTCTGCTCAATTATCTAAGACACAGCCACCTTAAATTAGATGGCATTCACAATTGCACAGGTTAGAAATAGAAACAATAATCTAGGTAGTTAAAAGCAGGATAAATTGACTTTCATTGCCAGATTTGAACCTGACAAAATGGACTATCTACACATTTTCCACCAGCTTCTGCCTTCAGATTAGGTGATGGATAGGAAATGCCAAGCCAAAAGTTAATGTTATGGTGAACTGTAAGCAAAAGGGAATTGTAATTCAAAGTATTTGCATACTGGGGGCACTGCTGAGTGGCTGCCATGTTAATTATAAGATCCCTTCTAAAATAATCTTCAACTTGGATACCAAGTATAACTCCTGCCAAGAGCTCTCTGAAATGCCATCAGCAATTGTGCTTTCTGACAAAAAGATAAAACTAACTAATTGTAAGCACCCTTTACTGATGAACTCAAAAAAAACCCAAACCAAAACAACAACAAAAAAACTCCAACCACTGGCTTCTCTTCCTCTTTCCTGCGTGGAGAGGCAGCAAATAACGTGGGTCATGTGCATTAATATTTTTGCACTGACATAACTTTGGCAGAAGTCTTGGTTTATTGCCAAGGTGCCACCTGGACCAACAGCATACATTTAACACAACACAGAGCAACAGTCAAATAAAATTAAATCACAAGACCCTATCCAGCCCAGTGCTTTTCCTCTGGCAAAGGGATACAGAGCGTATATGGGGAAAGAATACTGGAGACAAGACATGTACAGCTAATTTCACTGGGGTTCTGCTGTCTTTATTACAGCAGACAAGTTGTGACTAATTGTTCCTTATTCACTTGCTTTTCATCATTTGTATTCTACAGAGCTGTATTGTACCCCCTCAGCAACCTCTTTTCCCAGTGGAACATTTCTAGTCTGCTCATTGCGTCCTGGTAAAACTCTATTACTGTGTCTTTTCCTGACTTACAGTATCTTTTCAAAGTGAGGTGGAATCAGAACTCCAGGTGATTTTCAAGTGATGGGAACGCTCCTGTTTTATGCCATAGTGAAACTATGTTGGTTTGGTCCCAGTCACACTCCTGATAGTTGTGTAGACCTCTGTGAAGGCCAGTGGGGCTCAGATGACCTTTTTAGACTACGGACTGTTGTCTCTTTGTAAACAGAAATAGCTAAATCATAACTCATCTAGATAGCTGTTCCTCCCCACCTCCTCTCCCTTTCCCCAGGTGTGCATTACTCTGCATTTATAAAAAATGAATTTATGAAATTTAAATCCTCAATGCTACAGTTTCATTACTGTCTTAACAGCAGAGTAGTTCTATGTCTGGTAATAGAAAACCATTTTAACTGCAGCCAAGACTGTTGTTTCTGAACTGATTAATGGTTAATAATTCATTGATACAGTGATCTGCAACTGGATTTTACATGTAGTGCTAAGGTCATTTTTCAACTCTGTGTTAACTTGAATCACTTATTTTCTCATTATGTAGTAGCATAATGTTGATAGTTTATTACTGAACAAAGGCCAACTTCACCTCCAGATAGATGCAGCAATGTCTCAGCAGCCTGGGCAATGTCCTCAAAAGAAAAAGATTGAAGTTACCAGGAGAATGTATCTTCTGGCTGTTTTCCTATCAGCAGTACATTCTTTGGGCACCTCAAGATTTAGATAGTCCAACAGATCTTCTCACATGGATGGAAACCTTTACTCTGCTATGTCTTGGTGGCTTTTGTTCTTTCCCGCCTCCCTTTCCCTTTAGCTTCTTTCCTTTGCTGATGCCTACGTTAAACACCAGGCCACGTTCAGGAAATTACCACGTACTCTAAAATTCCTGCGGAAAATCTAGATTACCATATGGCTACAGAACGTCCCTCTGTAGGACTGGCTATTCAGTTATGCACAAATTGTTCTAGTTATCCTTCACTGTGATGCTTCCACATACTGGAATACTTTCTATTGTCATTGAGCTTCTGGATCTAGGACTGCTCTGTTTGGTGATGGTTTGCATAGAGCCTGATCCAAAAGGTACTTGATTCTAAAATCTAGGAAGAAGATGTATTGCAGGATTTTGCATGTGTTACACAAGGAAATGGTATGGGGCATTTTCTGTAGAAGGGACAGGAGAAAGAAGGAATAGTTGCACTGCTTTTTTGCAGTAATAGTGCCCATGCCATGATGTTTCTTATAAACTTCTTAGCCTTTCCCCATAAAACAAATGCTTATAACAACATTGCTGTCTCTTCCCACTACTTCTCAATAATTTTTCTGTAGTGAACCAGGGCTAGAAATAGAAAATATGACACTCCCCTGTTGGCTTAGATGTGCTTTTAACTTTCAGAGATTTGAAGGCTATCACTGCTACCAGGCTGGTGATAATGTACCATGAGGTTTTATTTGCCAGAGAAACAGTGCAGATATTTTGGAAGCTCCTTTGCAAGGCTGTTTTCAGATCTGCTGACACAGTGCACTGTATAAGGGCTATACAACATTATTATTATTATTATTATTGCTTTGCTTCCCAAAGTTTGAGAGCTAGTTGGCAGTCTCTTCTCCTTTTTTATTCTAATGGAAGAGGCAGAAATTGGCAGCTGGTGGGCTCTGCAGGATTTATTTTTTGTTGCTGACCTTTTCCAAAATCTGAGCAATTGTTTCTTTCCCATTCCAAAAAAAAAAAAAAAAAAAAAAAAAAACAACAACAACAACAAAAAAACACAGATGCAGCTTTAAGGACAAGTCAAAGGCTGCAGTGCCATTTCTAAGAAGGTTTTAAGCTTATTTTCATTTTATTCTTTTTTCTGTCTTTGTACCCATTCCTTAACAAAGACAGAAATGAATGGAATTCCATTTTGGAGAGGCATGAGAAACAGATGCAAGCATACATGTATCAGGCAAGGCATTCTCTGAAACCTCTTCAATTGGAAGAGCAGATTTAGAAAGACATTTGACGCTGGCAGCCTGTTGAATTGCTACCAACAGGCACAGCAAGATAGCCATCCATCTAGTTACATAAATAAGCAAATAAATATGACACAGAAGTAAGTACACATGTGTAAATTTATACATATGTGTATGATTCTGTATTTGTTTTTTGGACCAGAATTGCAAAGCTGAAATTAGAATAAGCAGTCTGTGTAGGTCTCATCTACTTTTTTTTTTTTTTTTTTTTTTTTTAATTTCCCAATTAATATGCTTAATGTTATTTGCAGAGGTTTCTAGAAAAATGTTCTTGTTCTCAGCACCTCCTCTTCCTGCATTTTTTATGGGATTTCAGTCCAAATTTAGCTAAGGGTATTGCAGGACTTCACTTAAGCCTGATACAGGGCTCATGAGATGGACAAGATTCCTGGAGGGTTTTCATCTTCTCAGGTTTCCAAATATTAACAAGCAATTCACAACTGCCCTGCCCCATGCATAGCATCTGGAAGTAGCTCACTTTTTACCTGAGGGATGTTTGTGGAGGGATGGCCTGTGGAGGCATCACATCTTGTTCACACGTGTACGAAATGGAAGTCCAGAACTTTATGCTTTTTTTTTGTCAGACATCTGGTCTCTTATGGATCTTACCCACAAATCCTGTAGATTTGGCTGATTTTATCTGCAGAGCAAAACAATGGGAACTTTCTCCATGGTTCAGGCTGAAACCTAGGGAAATCATCATTTGGCCTGATAGCCTGAGGGCCATGTGAAGAGATGAGTATCTGTCCTCTCTGAACCAGGCTGTAATTCTAGTTCATTTTTGTTTTGATTAAGAGAAATTTGACTCACTCTGGCCCAGAGATGAGCTGGATTTGTGGCCCAGGAGCAAACAATGCTGTCAGAGGATCCAAGCTGCAGGGCCACTTCCACACAAAAGCTTGTAAATGCAGTGCTGTGGAGGGGCTCTAACACTCATACTGAGAGAGAAGAAGTTGAGATCCAGTAAACTCCACAATATCTGCTGCTTTATACACAACCAGTGTTTAACACAAGTAAAGAGGGGACATTTCTGTCTCTTATTTGACCGTTGTCAGCACATGGCTTGTTTGCTGTAATACAGTATGGCACTGTGATGTCAATCTCCATGCCCGTCCTTATAAATACAGCCCTGTGTGGCCCAGATCCTCAGGGCATTCCCTAGTTTTTCCTCTGCTGGTTGCAAGCTCCACTCTGCCAGGGCTCTGTGTACTAAGCATTCAAGGTTTGAGCCTGACACAGATTCCTGCAGGGAAAGGTTGCATGAAATGCAGAAAGAAAATAGGCCAGGCAGTGACATGGCACACTTTTCATTCTCTTTGAACAATGTGGGGGACTTCCTTGCCAAAAAGCAACAAGGGACATGAGATTCAGGAGTTAGTAGGAAGTATGCCTGTTCTAAGGGTGACAGCAGTGCACTGTTAGGTCAACAGAGTAAAATGGCATTGATTAAAAGGATGAAGAGATGTATGTGGGACTCATGGCTTTTTCAACCCTAGCCCTGCCAGCAGCCTGAGGTGCTCCTCAGAGGGTCATTATCATTGTCTCCATGGCCTTCCCCAACCCTGTGATGCCTTGCCAATATCAAAATGACCCCGTCATTTGCTGCTTGCCTTGGACTGAGGAGGAATACCTTGAACACCTTTCATCATTTGCTGTCCAGCTTCTGCTCTTGCCTATGCAAGCTGTGAGGACAATCAATCCTTTCCTCTGCCTCAATTTCCTCATCTGAAAAATGGCAGTTAAGACATTTTAGTTCTCCCATCAGTAGAGGGCCAGTGACCTAATGTAATAAAATAATACTGTTTTGGTCATCTTCCATTATGTGATTGCCTCTAGTACTATAAAATCTCTCCTTATTGTCTGAGGTCTATTTGCTGAGCTCTAAAAGAGGGGTTGTGATGTGGCACGTATTTCCTTTCCTAGCTTGGGTTGTCACATACAGGGACATATCAGAAAAAGTTTGATTCTGGAACAGGAGGATACCACAGATTTTGCCTTTAAATCTGGTCTTCACTCATGCTTAGGAAACGTATTACATGCTCTAAGAAACAGCACTGTAACCTCTGCACCTACCTGTGGTTTCTTTTTTCCTGTCTGAATTTGCCTTGAAATTATACTGTCTAGCAATAACCACCAGGCGACGCTAAAGTAATCTGAGATCCTGGGGAACATGGAAGCCCTGATTAAACCCTCCATGTCCTAATCCTGCTCCTTATTGTAATTGCAGGCAGGCAAAGAGGTCAGCAAGGGGCAATCCTGTGCTGTGGTGAGGCACGTGATCCTCCCTCCAACAGCGATGACAGTTCAATGTATTGAACACACAGCACAGCTTCCCACCCCTTCTGTCTCAAGCACAGGGCCAGAGTGTAGGTGACAATGATTTTACTGACACTCCTTCGCTGTGTGGGCTTTATGGCCAGAGGGCTGTGAAAAGGAGAAGGAGCACGTATGTCTGGTATGCGGAGCGATGGAGGGAACTCCAGGCACAGGCGTGATGACAGTAGATGTTGAAATCATTAGCCTAGGATTATAGTGAGAGATAGGGCCTGAGCCACAAGAGCAAAATTTGTAGCCAGAGCTTAGGGGTGGTGAGGTTGGGCTCGAGCCCATCTCAAATTCAAAGTTCAGTACAGAATTCAGCAAAAAGACATACCAGGCCCAAGGAAAGAAAAGCAACTATTTGCTACAGTCAGATCAGCAATGAAAGTGGAAGGGATGCTGAGAAACACCTGCCAAGTGCATTTTTAAAATATTAATGCTCTCTCCTTTTTGCTTTTTCTTTCCCTATATATTTTTTCCAGTGGAAAGGCCCCTCCCCAGTATAATATTGGATCTTGTGCCTCGATTTCCTTCTCGCTGAGACATTCCATCCATCTCTGATACAATGAGTTACATGGCTCTTTTGTAGGATAAATGTGGTGACCCAAGTTTCTGGATCACTCCTTAGATGAATGAATGTCCAGTCCTCCTTGGAAAGGATGAGCTGCCTGTCAAGGCAAAGGAAGTTTCAGGGTGACTCAGAGCCAGGGCACCCAGATCCAGACTCCTTTGGAAAAAAGTGAAAATAAAGGTCACCTTTAGATTTCAATCAAGATTAAAATTTCCCAGGTTCAGGCTTGTTTTAATAAGGGGGCTGAACCAGATTGCTAAACAGAAACTTCCTGGCCCACTGGGGATGTTTCAGCTTTGGAGTAAAATCCTGTTTCAAGCTCCGTGGGTTTGAACTTTTTTCTAGTAATAACTCTATATCCTGCTTGAAGAAACCAGTAATGAAGGCTGCGGCTAGTTAATGCTGTGGCTGGTTCTGTGCTTTATGACAGTGTCTCTTGCAGTGTGTAGGGAAGAGGATAAGCAAGAGTGAGGAGCTGCGTAGGAGAGCTTGAGAAGTACTGTGGCTCTGGCAAAGCATGAAAAAAGGAAATGCTCTGCCCTGCCTTGTGTGCTGAAGATTACTTTTTTTAATGTTTCTATCCTAGGATGCTCCTTGTTTTTATGCCACTGCAGTGATTATTCAGGCAGAATTATCCAAATAAAAGAAACTTCGTGGTAGATGGGGGGTACCATCTGCAGGATGTGCATGCTTGTAGCTGATGCATTTAATGAATCTCCTGAACAGAAGCCCACATTCCTGAGGACAAAAGTCTATGCTGGACAAGCAGCTTTCCTCTATGGCTGTTAAAATGCAGCTGGACTGCCACAAGGATGTTATTGTGACAACCATTCTATCTTGGTCTTTTCCTATTGGGTACAAAATGATTGGAGGATTTGTGCTTTGGAGGATTGGGATTGCTGCTGTTGTTATTTTGAGGCAGAATCTATCACTCAGGGGAATAAGCTGAGAAGATAACAGCAATTGCTGCTCAGGCAGAACAACTGTCCCTATCCACAGAAACTCTCCCTTGACACTAGACATGAGTGGGCACCTCAATTAGAGCATGAGCAGAAGACAACTCTGTAGCACTTTTTCCTCAGATTGGTCTTGCATCTTTCAGACAGGTGAATGTTTTTGTATGGATTATCTTTCCAAGATTTCCTTCTCATACACTAATCCAATCACTTTTTCAATTCAGTGTCCTGAGGCAAGGAGTTCTGGAGCTGAGCTACTTGTTACAAGAGGAACTATCTGTTTTTGTTTCTTTTGATCACGTCTCTTACTAGTTTGATTTGGTAACTGCCCAGTTTCCTGCTTCTCACCATGAGCTGCATGCAGGTAAAAAAAGCCTTCTGCAGGAATAGAACTAGCTGGAGAGATGACCTTTTTTCATAAACTCTTGATTGAAAGTTTTCCTTGTGGTGTTTGAGTTACGAAGAGCTGAGTTCACACAGTTGCCAGGACTCATCGGAGGCAACTCTGCACAGAGGCTGATGTGCGTACATTAACATGTGAGATGAGCTTGGCTGACACAGGAACCTGGTTACTTACACTGTTTTCTAGTAAATCTGTTTCAAACTTGACCTCCAGGACATTGGTTTCTGCTCTCACCAGGAGGAGCCATTTACTGTTGCTGTTTTCATTTGTTCAATAAATCTAGGCCAGATTTTGACTTTTTAGAAAGTTAAAATGTAAACAATTACCTAGAGAACCTAGAAGGGATAGAAGATGTGGAAGGATGTCTTTGCAAAATGAAGACGTTCTTTTTCTAGCAGAGCTACTAAGCTTTCAGGTTTTGTGGACTACATGACAGCACTAATTGGTAAGCTGTAATTGGCAAATTTAGAAACTAATCCTGCAATGCAGGAGTAAAATAGCTGTTCAGTAATAATCCCTCTTGGAACAAAGACAGGAAATTCAATATCTTTGCAAAGTCCAAAGTTAAACTGGGGCCATGGGTTTAGTGAACAGCTTCTCCAGGGATTGTATTCGTAAACCATAAACAGATTAAGAAAACCCACTCCTGCAAGATATCTTCATCTCAGTGAATTTTTCCCTTATTTAAATCCTATCTGCATTTGTGCTGTAAAATCTCCAGGAGTCATGGTAGGAAGGAATCTTCCTGCAATGCAGTGTTTTGCTTGATGAAGCAAAGAAGAAAAGAAAAAGAAATGAACAAAACAGAGATGGCTCACAAAACAAATAAATGGCAATTTTCTAATTTTTTTTATTTACTTTTCCTGAGAGCCCTCCCAGTTGTTTCTGTGGCTCTGGGAATCATGGATTATTTGCAAATTCTTCTTTGCTATCAGAGGTCCCCTCACCCTCCCCAAGTCACATTGGTAGAGAATACAAATATACTAGATTCAGATAGAAGATCTTAGTGACTGGATACTTTCTCCTAAAACTTACTCATTGCACTGTAACTCTATTATATTATGTCTTTTGCTTGGTTTATTGCCTTGTTTATATCCTAGGGCTTCATCCTGCCTTCTCATCCCAGAGTCAAAAAGGTCATTCCAAATCTGTCCTTTTTCTGACCACTTCTTTCTATTGTGGTTCTACAACCTGTCTGCAGGGAACACACTTAACTTATTTTTACTTTAAAGGCTGTTGGCCTTTTTATGCACTTTTTTTTTTTTTTTTTTTTTTTTGGATCTATGTCTCTGATTACGAAGCAAGAAGAAGTAAGGAAGTGCTGTTACACCCTTTTGGGGATGCTCATGTAGAGTAAGGAAGTGAATGAGAGAGCATCAGTCCACATCAGTCAATGACAAAATTAAATTAAACTTCAGTATTTAAAGTCGTGGGAGACCCTAAGTCTAAAAACTGAGCTTTATTTATTTTCAGCAAATCATGAATGACATGGTTCTGGTCTTTACCTATGCTGAAGGCAACCTTTGATGTGGTAGTTGAGGACTCCATACTTTGTTTTACTCTTTCCTCTTCTGCTGATTTTCCCATGGTATTAAATAATTCCCCCTGCGTGCAATGTTTCAGTAGCATCGTAATAGAGAGAGAGGATTATAAATGACTTGCATACTCCTAGCTGATTTTGTTGGAATGTTGCTTCAAAAATTAGATCAGCCTCTTGCATATGAAGCAGCTATTTTATCTGTTATCAAATTTTGATAGTGACATGATGGAGAACACAATATTCTCCAAAATCAGGGTGTTTCTCTTTTGAATATAGTAGGATGTTAGTAGTAAAACCAGGTCAAGGTCATTATAAAAAGCTGTTTGAGCAAAAGCTGTCCTTGAACCCTGTGAGTCTCACAGAATTAAGGAGTCTTATCATTGAGCCAACTTGGTAGAGAAAATCTACTGAAAAAAAGCCAGGGGCACATTGTAATGTCTTTTCCATTCAAGCTAGTAGGATGCTTTAATGTCATTTTCTCAAATGCACCTGTGATGTAGAAAGGAAAATTGTTCCTGTGCACTTTTTTTTTTTGAAGTAGATTGAGTAGAGAATAAAATAATTCCAGTAGTGAGTAGTGCTCAATAAAATGGTTTGTAGGTTCCCTTTACTTTAACAAATAAGTAATTAGAAGCACAAGGTGCTGCACGGTGATCTTCCCCAGATAACAGGGCAGCCAATCATTGGTTTTGCTATCTGCTGAGGTGATCCTGCGAAACGCTAGGACAGCCTTGATCCATTGAAGTTTGCATTCAGTCTTCTAGATGCCATAGGCTGGCTGAAATCACTTGAAGTTTGTCCCAGACTCACCCAAAACATGAACTGAAATTGTATGAAGCCAGCACCACACTCCCTAGTGTGATGCAGGAGGTCAGATACTACTTTTGTTAAAAGGCAGTGACACCCGTAGAAGATAGTCTGAATTCTTATTCCCACTTCTCCTCTCATCTATCTGCAGATGCTTCTGAAACAGAAATCTTTTGGATGCATCCCATGGGAGTCAGTGGGGGAAATGTTGTCTCCTATGAGATTCAGGCGCCAGATCTTTGGGGATGTTCAGATTGTATGTCTAGACAAGATAACATCCTTCTCTGAACCCAGGAGCTAAGCCTGGGGGGAACTATTATTCATATATAAAACACCAAGAGAAACTTGTACTGCATACGGCTTCCTTTTTCTTTCCCTCCTCCCCGTGGGAATTTGCTTGGTTTAACCCTTCCATCCCTAGGAGGCAGTGACTTCCCTGCTTAAAACCATGACTGCTTGCCCTTCCACCTTTCAGAGCTCAGCACTCTGCACCTGCAAAAACAGTGTGGCTGACTGAACAAAGAAAGCCAGGTGAGCCTTCAGCATCAGCTTTAATGTGAAGTCCAAACCCAGAAAGATTCCTTCTTTCCATATAGCTCTTGGAATAAGTCTCTAGCACTGCTGATAGTGCCCAGGCAGCATAAAAGACCTGGCAGTTTGCCCTTAGAAAGCACCTGGAGTTTATCCTGAGATGAAGGAATATCCACAGAGTGTAGAAGAGCAATAGGGATATGCAAGGTCACAGAACAAACACAGGATATTTTATTCTGAACTGCTTTCAGTAACGTCACGCCCCTAGAAATTCTAATGTGCTACTGTAGTTTATAGAAGATTAAGGAATGGCTTGCATTCTGGGTAAGAATAAGTGGGGCAAAGTATTTCCCATGACTAAGAAATGTATAAAACTAGTTAATGCTATCCAGAAGTTCACTTTTTTCTCATTCTGAGCTAACCAGGGAGCTCTTTCCTGTTTGCCAGCACCATGATTGTGCATAGGCCGTGGAACTACTGATTTGACAAGAGCTAGCCTGACTGTGCAAATTCCTTATCAGTTCTTTTTTAGCCAGGTTTCTTAACTTTTTTTAGTTTAGTTTTCAGCAGAGAACAGTAGCACCCATCAGGTTCTTGATCTTGGTCCTTAATATGTCTAGTTCGGTTTTGTGCCTCTGCTTGATGGTTCTTCTTAGCACTGTTGTCCTTTTTGCCTAAGCTTTGTGTTAGGCTCAGGTGGGTCAGGTAGGAAAACACAAGTCAACACAAAACAATTTGCCTAATAGTATCTCCTCTAATCTGAACCTTGCAACATGGAAAGCCATCTGTCAACAGAAACATCTGTCCCAACATGATAGCTGTTGAAAGACAGAAGGAAGTTATATGGCTTTATGAGGTCCTCTCGCTAGAAGAGAGGAGAATTTTGGTCTTTGTAGTGACTGTTATATGCATAAATGATCTAAATCTTGGATCTTATTGATCACGTATGTCTGTTTATGGAATGCACCTTACATGTATCAGTAGCACAGTAACTGCTCTTTGCATTTTGGCTTTGATTTGGAGAAGTCACTTTGAGGAAGGTGGTAGCTTGTTCACACCATGTGGATTGAGTGACTCTCTCCATTTAGACAATGAAAGGACGAGAGGCAAGGGAGGAGAGGTAATGAAATGGGATCTAGTAGAAAAAATTATACTTACTGAGAAAAATATCAGGCTGAGTTTCTTTTTCTCTTTCTCTTTCTCTTTCTCTTTCTTTTTCTTTTTCTTTTTCTTTTTCTTTCCTTTTCTTTTTCTTTTTCTCTTTCTCTTTCTCTTTCTCTTTCTTTTTCTTTTTCTTTTTCTTTTTCTTTTTCTTTTTCTTTTTCTTTTTCCCCTTATTTTCCTTCAGAGTGAGAACTGTTGGCTTTTTCAACATCATAGCTGTGTTATTGCAACGGCAGAGGTCCATGCCTAGATTGGAGTAGTAAATTTTTTGCTAGCAATAAAGTAGAAAAATCAAATATTTTTGATGTTTCTACATTTAGAAAGAAGTAAGATGTCGCACTTATATTATGTGAGAGCAATGAACTCTGTTCTCAGTCCATTAGTAACTAAGCACGGTTTTAAACAACTTCAGCGAGATATAAACATTTTGAAATCAGTAGGCCTGGAGAGCTTGTGCCCAAGAGTCCTAAAAAGGTTGTCTAAGGAAATCTCTAGCCAACTCATTTTCATTTTGAATAAATCCTGGCCTATGCAGTAAATTCCAGGAGATTGGAGCAGCTAATTTTGTGCCAGTATATTTAAAAAGGGCGAGTAAGATGATTCAACTAATGGTAAGTCAGAAAATCTAACACCAGTCTTGAGCAAAATTAAAAAGAAGATAGATGTCAAATAAGAAACAAACAAACAAAACAAAACAAAAAAATAAAAAATAAAAAAGAAATCTATTTAATGTCACTCAGTGTAGTTTAATAGAAATGGGCCATGGAGAACCAATGACATTTCATCTTCTGATGAGATCACAAGTCTACTTAGCAAATTTCACTTTGGAAAGGTAACATAAAACAATTCTAAGAGCATTATATTTTACCCTGAATGCTTGTTTCGAAACCAAATTGCTTTTGTCTAACTCCACTAACTATAGTAAACAGGAGGTGATTAAACAGCTGTGCAAAGAGCCCTTGTGAATTAGGGCACTTCTACAAAGGAAGGGCTCCCAGAAAATTTAAAAGGGGGAAATGTAGAAATGAGATCTTTTCCCCAGTGTATTGGTGAGATAAAACTGCAAAGAATGAGCAGGAATGTTTGCTTAAATCTTAAAAAAAAATTCTCCCCCACACCAACGTTCCTGTCATGCAAGAATGCAATGCAAAAGATGAAAAATAGGTGAAAATCTGAATCTTAGCCTAATTTTAACTTGGTTAAGAATGAGAAACAGTATTTCAGCCCCTCAGGAGATATTCTGAGGATATTTTTCCCCACTTAACATCAACTGGGACGGTTATTAAAATGATAGCATTATAGTGATCAAAATACTTGATAAACTGAGCCTATTCAAATGAAGCATATATATTTAAAATACAACGTGTCATACAAATGATTAATTTTGCAAACAGAGAGGACTGTTTTCTGAAAAATGGTGACTCTAAAAGGATTACAGCGGACAAGTAATTGAACATGTGGGAAAATAGTACTCAGAGAGTAGTTAGCAATGGTTCACTGACAAAATGGAAGGATATAGAAGTAAAGTTCTGCAGGGATTTGTTCCTGCTTCCTGTGCTGTTCAATATTTTCATTAAAGACTGAATGATGGAATACAGAGTTTTGTTATTATGTTTGCAGATGACATTGAGTTGGGAGTAAGTGTAAATGCTGGAGGGCAGGAGGACATTTTAGTACAACTTTGACAGATTGGAGAAATGTTCTGAAAAACAATAAATAAGGTGCTGTTCAGTAAGAATGAGTAAAAAAGATTAAGTCCTTAGGCAGTAATAATCAGTTTCCCAAATGTGGTATGGGTAATGCTGGCTGGGTAGTAGGGATCTGGGTTTGCAGTGAAGTGAAACATGAGTCAGCAGTGGCATAATGTTGCAAAGAAGACAAACAGTGTAAGGGAAGTATGAAAGCAAGTGTCAACAGCAAAAAATGTGCAGTAATCCTTCCCTGCAGCTCAACATTGATAAAGACTAAGTTGGAGGCTTTCATAAAGTTGTATGGGTAATCTGGGACCTGTGATGCAAAACAAGATGCACATCGACTGAAGGAAGTTGAGAGACAAGAGATAAGGCTGGATGTCTATAAAACATGACCATGAAGAAGGAGGAGGTGTTATTTTTCCTAGAGAAGACAGAAAGTACTTAAAAGGGGGCTGTAGGAAGGAAATGGGTCATCTATTTCTCCATGCTCACAATATACCAAAATTGTGGCTTAAACACAGGGAAGAATGTGGGAAAAAAAAACTCCCTAATCAGAAGTTAGTGAATTACTCATATGCATTGCTTGCGGTGTTGTTTCCCTGGGCAGACTGCTTTTTCTTTAAGAAAAAATTAGAGAAACATCTGCAGGGATAAGCCAGCTGGAATTGATCCTTAATTAGGGCAGGGAGATGGTTTGGAAGGGGATCTTAAAATACCTTTTGGCCCTATAATTTATGAAGGGTTTAATGAAAAAATAAAGCAATAAATGTTATACTAGTACAGAAAGTAGTGCTAGTTAGAAGTGGAGTGTGGACTCAATATAGGGATAAGCTGTGTGTGCAAATGGTGCCACTGCTTTTGCTTTCTTCAGTGGAATGATGTAAACTCCGAGGTAGAAAACAAAGATTTCATTCATACTCAGAGTTTGGAGGGAAAACGTAAGCTATCTGTGAACCTGATTTCAGTTTAGGTAATAGTTTCAGTCAAAGGAAGTGGAAACATTTTAAAAATTAATGAAAAATTTTGTTTTGACATCATCAAATCAAAACATTTTATTTCTTGTTTTGAAGCCATATTTTATTTTAAAATCGATCTTTTTAAAAACAAAAATTTATAAGAAGATTTAAAAGGTGTTGAATCACTTCAAAACAGAACCAAGTATTTTTTTATTGGTCCAAAATTAATTTAGGGATTTTGTTCTTTAAAAAAAAAAAAAAAGAAAAGAAAAAGAAAAAAAAAAGGGGAAAAAAATAGCTCAGTCTGAATTTTTTTTCCAGCAATATTTTGTTTGGTGACAGAACAGAAAAAGCTCATTATGCCTTGGTTCTATTTGTCAACCCTTGTGAGACCTGTGAGAGCTTTGATTCATAGCAGCTGTGCAGCAGCCCATTTCAACTACTTCTCTCAGAGAAGTCTTGATTACAGTTATTCTCTCTCCTTTGCACTGCAGACTCTTTGTCTCTTGCCTACTAATTTGTAGCAGCCAGAGAGGTAGCTGGTATATTCCTCCACATCCTAATGTCAGTCATGTGGAGAAGCATAAAAAGCAAGGAAAAATTAACAAGGCTGATGATCAGAGTTTTGAAGGCTAATGGATGAAATGTAGAGGTCCCTGATACCTAGGAAAACATGGTATTGCTTTCTTTAAAATTCAGGCAGAAGGAATCTATGATTTGCCAACGTATCTTCCTCTTCCTTTCTTATTTTCCATCATACATATCTTGTGAATGATGCTTCCTATTTGTGTGCTTAATATGTCTTGTGTTTCTCCAACCAAAACTGTCCCCTCTACTTGCGAGCAGGACTGGAGCAAACAGTCTGATCAGACTTTTTTCATCATTCTTCTCTCACCAGCCCTGTCTTTATGTAGAATTGGTTGAGCAGGAAGGGACATTTAAAGACCATCTGGTCCAACTCCCCTGCAGTGAACAGGGACGCATGTAGTTCAGTCCAGGTGCTCAGAGCTTCATCCAGCCTGACCTTGAATGTCTGAAGGGATGGGGCACATCTCTGTGCAGCCTGTTCTGGTGCACCCTGCAGCCTACTGCTGCTCTTTATGCTTACATCAGCATTTCTCACAGGCTTTGTGGATTCTTTTGAGCTCTTCCATCCCTCTGCTCATGTGTTTTCATTTCCCTGAGGCCTCCCTCTCAGCCAAGCATCTCCATCAAGAAGTAACAATCATTTCCTCCCAACTAGGCTGCTGTTGTACATGTAAGAACCTCTTTTTGAAGTGACGGTTTCAGAATTTGTCCAAGCAGAATTTGTTGAGACTCCTGGAAGATGCTTTCTTGTCAGAAACCCTGTGGAGAGCTGCATCTGCATTTGGAGGCCAATTTTATTTTCTAATTGCTCTCTTGTGCCTTTAAACATGAGCCTTGAAGAGGGCTCCTGCTTGAGGCAACTTCTTTGTAGATGATTTATTTATTTTGGGGTTTTCTTTTTTTTTTTTGAAGTACAAGGTGCTTGTCTTCTCTCAGGCAACACATGTAAAATCAAGTGTCTAAGTCAGGTCTTGCTTGTACCAGGGCTCACTGATACCAGCTGTGAGGCTTGATGGATATCAAATGAAGGTAAGCGTCCTCAGAATCATCTGTGTGTATTTCTAAATATCTTACCAGACTGCAGAAGAAAAGGAATATTTAGAAAAATTCTCTGTATTCCCTTCCCAATCAAATTCATAAAGGCTACAGTCCTCTTCTAATGCTTATTGGACACAACTTCTCCTCTACAAGCAAGGGAAATTAATTCAGTTGTTTGTATTTGAAACACTCTGCAGTTCTCTTTTAATTCTGTGGCATATTATTCAGTGATCCCAATTAATTTTAGTTTGTTGCAGTAAGTAATGGAAAGGACATCATTTTGAAGGCTTCTGCAAAGAAGCCCACTTTGAATTCCAGCCCAGAGAATTTTCATGAGCTCTAGTTTCTGAGTGATTACTCCAAGGTCAACTCACAGAAATAATCTATTCTGGTGGACAGCAAGGTCTGAGCAACAAAGTTCCTCCTTTTCAGATGTTTGCAGTGAGTTGTACTCACAAGGAAGAAATTTGGTGTTGACTTCCATCAGCTTTCCTGACTTTACTGTCTGGTTCTATCCCGTGTGTTTCCACTCACTCCTGTCTCACTCTGAAGGCTATGGAAATGTTTAGCTGGCGTTTATTTGCTCACTGATATCTGCTCTGGAGTGTTCTTCTGTCATATACTTTCACAGTCTGTGCCTCCTTATATTAAGTATTATTGTGAATTTGTTTGGTCTCCCAAAATATATATATTACATCAGGCCATTTCCTCTCATTTGCAGCCACAGTAAGATATTGGAAAAAAAAATTATTTCAACTGTCCAAATCAGAAAAAAACCTGATATTGGATTATCAAGGTTCTTTCCTACCATCAGCAATGATGTAGCATCAGCAATGTAATGTGGAGGACATATCCCATTCTCAATCAGAAGGACAATTTTTAGTGATTTCTGGACCATTTTGTCTATCTGTTCCCCACCATTCAATTGCTAAGAACCTTAAAGGTAATCTGTAATAGAGAGAAAGAGGATCATAGGTTTTCTGTCCTTCAGATGACTTCAAGAGGAAACAACAAACTCACCCAGGCTGACAAAAAGATTGCAAAGGATGAATCTGGGATTGGATAGGGTGAATATAGTATGTAGCACTGAATACGCCTCCCCAGTAAAAACTGTATCTTCTGTTGCACTGTATGCAGCACTATTTCTCTGTGATTTAAAGAACAAACAAAAAATAAACAAACAAAAAAACCCACCTGAGAGAAAAGGCAAGGTGCAAGGAATCTCTCTTTTGAAATAGGATGAATGAAAACCAAGAGTTTTGTGTGAGTGTTACAAAGAAAAATTTTGCCTCTGAAAAGGGTTTTATGTTTCCTTGAAGCCAGGAGTAGCTGCGCTTATACCATCTCCACAGCCTGTCTGATATTGATATGTTTGAGTTGTCTTTGGAAGCCTGACTCTTTCTTCTGACAGATAAATACAAAGACAGATGATTTTCACCCATCTGCAAGAGAAATAATTATGAAATTAACCAGTGATCATCCAAACCACATGGGGAGCTCAGAAAGGACTTTTAGGCTTTTTCAGATGGCTGGCTTTTCTTTCCCCATCTGGTTGTGTTTAACTCCGAAATATAATTTTCAGTGCTGATCAATTCTGGGTAGACCATACAATTAAGGAATTTGAAAAACAAACATTTCTAAACCACTGATTGTTGGGGAGACAGCTTAGAAATGAGAGCCCATTTTCCAAGAAGATGGTTGGGAAAGGGAACCTGAAAGCTTAAGATAACACTGAAAAGGAAACAAATCCAAGGAGGGAAAAAAAAGCAAAAGAAGAAATCCAACAAATAAACCCACCCTCACAAGTATTTTAACTGCTTTTTTCAAACTAATATTATTTAAATGCTTTAAGGAATCCAACCTGGTTTCTCTGTATGTCTGTGGATTCATACCATTCCAGGAGGAATTTATTACTGAGAAGTGGAACCTTCAACAGTTTGAAAAAAGGAGTTATTTAAAATGATAGGATGAGTTTCAGCTCTGTGGCTCCATTTTGAACTTTACAATACCAAATTTCAATCAGGAAGGATTACATGACTGAAGGCCCTGAAACAAATTTGGATGTGCCTCTCCCTTCTGGTACCCTGCTGATAATTTCTCTTTCCCAGCTAAGCTCCACTCACTTTGGCTCACCTCCCACTATCCTCAGGCTGCTGCATTTTTCTTCTTAAACAATTCCAAAACTTTTCATTGTTGAAGATAAGTACCCAGTGCATTCTCACCTGAAAGATGATTTTGAGCCAGGAGTTTTGGTAAGGTTCCATTTTGACTATTTTATCAGTTGCTCAAGAAGATAGAGAAGGTAAAAAATAAAGGCTCTATGATTTGGTGACTGCTAGTGGAACACAAATGAGGCAGAAATGAGAAGCTTTGAAGTTTATGAGAAGCTTTGAAGTTTTACAGAGTTTGGATCTTAGTGTGTTTGCTGCTGAGGCATCACTATGTAATCCATTTGAATCAAACCAAAATCAGAATCTACATCTTGGGGAAGGCTCAACCAAGGTCTCAGATGAAGAGGTGAAGCCCATCTCAAGTCATAGCTACTGTTATCAATGGTGCTTTGAAAATAATTCAATAGTATAAGAATAGAATACATTTAGAGATTTCCTCCAAGGCAGTGGCCTCCATTGACTGAGGAGAGAAAAGATTTTGGATTCTGCAAAAGAAGATGTTGGAGAGGCCAGCACAGAAGCTTCCAGAATCTGAGATAAGCTTTGGCTAAGCCTTTTAATACTTGGGTACTTAAGCAAAGATAACCTCCAAGCTTTTGGCAGCCATGCCCACAACTAGCTGAAACACAGAAGGACTAGGTAATTATCTGATGCGGTAAGAGCAATTATGGAAAGTGTGTAAAAGGTAAGGGAAATTCTACCTGACACCAGGGCTTGCTCTCACATCTGGAATTTTCATACCCGGTACAAGTTCTTTCCTTTTTCTTTGGATTTTAATATTTGCTGAAAAAAATTTTACTGACAGGGCATGGCTTTACCTCTTTCGCAGTCAACACTCCAAAAAATTGCAGAATCATGGGCTTTGGAGAATGAGAGTCAAGCTCTGACTCCTTCTCCAAGTCTGTTACTGGGATGAGAAGGCTGTAATAATTCTTAATTTCCCATTTTTTAAACTGTTGCTACTCAGAACGTGATTATACTCAAACCCACAGAGTTAGACCTTCCCAGACTTTGAGAAGACTGCATCTCAGCATATCAGCTCTTCTAAAGAGTGTGCAGGAATTGCTGAATCCCTGGAAAGCACCTAGGGAGCTTCCATAAACAACTTTTAAAATGATAATGATAGTTAATGACCTAATTTCCTAGCCAGCCAAAATACCTGCAGAATCAAAGTTCCATATCTGAATTAATCTAAACTCCTGGGAGGTTTTGTTCTGGACTTAATCTTCACAATTACTGCTTTCTGTCTGGCATTTCTTGGGCCAAAATAAAGGCCTCAGATGCCCACAGTATAGTACATAGTCACAGATAATTACTAATTTTCTGTAAAATAATAGGGATTGTAGTATTGTATAACAGCAAGGGTTCTCAAGAGATTCCCTGGTTTACTGCCCTCCTATGAATCAGAATCAGACATATATGCAGAACATATTGTATAGACAGCATTCAAGCCTCAAGAAGCTTCAGGAAAAGCATACTATATGTCCTCCTAAATTTCTTCTTCCCATTATAGTTGCATTTTGCTGTGAACTGGGTTTTATGACATCTTTTCATATATTGAAAGATAATTTATAATGTCCCTCAGCTCTCTTTTTTTTTTTTTTAAACTGGCTTGTAATATGAAGTGATCCCTGTGACCTGTTCCAGAAAGGCATATAAGATGCACTGCTGTCTGTTCAGGCTGGGAACTATCTGTGTGGGACTCATTAGGCAAATCTATGGAAACTAAAAAAGATAGATAAATAAACCTGCTGTTTTTTGCTTGCACTTGCAAGACAGCCTTTTGTGGTGATTTCCTTATAATCATCACTCAACTGCCATGGAGCCAGTGTTGCCAGTAGTTTCAAGACATGAATATTGGATGTGTTGGTAGTTTCCAGATTACAGGGTAGTCCAGCTATTCCAGAAAATGCTTCAACTCTTCCATAGAGCCACATGCCCACAAGCCTGTTTTCTGGTATAAATGCTATTAACAGGGTTTCTGACTTAAGATACTATCTTCCTCTCCTAGACACAGAGTTGATTCATTTGATTAACTTTCCAAACCTCCACTGGAAAATCTTTCCAGTTAAAAAGGTCCCCAGAACTGCATGAAATGTTCTCCAAAGCTTGAAACATGGATAGAAAGTCCTAATTCAAACCTAATGAGAGGAAGTATGTTTTCTCCCTCCTTGACCATCAGGAAAACAACTGTCCAGCTGTACACAAAAAGTCCCCTTTGTATAGATGGCTTCTATTTTTGTTGGCCAGTCTTCCCCTCCTAGCACAGAGTTTTCTTTAGGTGAGAAGATGAGGGTTTGGGATCAGATTTGGGTAGCAGTTGTTGTCTTCCTTACGTGTCACAGAATGGAGAACAGGTCACTCATTACCAAAGGTGTCACTTAAAACTAAGTCAGTGTGACTGGGCAAACATGCCATGCAAAGACTCCACCCTGTGCCCATTGGGGCCACATTCTGTGCAGAAACTCGAGCAATATGAAATTGTGCATCTTCTCCTTTGTGAAACTTAAGAGCCTCTCAGTCTCATAGTCTTGTCAATAGAATTCTTCACAGGTTTATTTATTACCTAATTAAAACTGCATCATCTTTGTTCTGTCTTTTGAAATTCTCCCGTTTCATCTAACCAGTGTAAAAGAAAAACAGTTTATTTTACTTAACCGGTAAAAGTGCGATGATAATTTTCATTTCACACTATTTCCAAATTACAGATGAAGATTCATGTTTGTTAGGGTATGAAGTCACATAAACTGCATTCATGCTGTGTCTGTATTCACTTTTGTTTTAAAATCTATGCAAACGTGAGATACATATATATATATATGAAACTCTATATTTTGCACCCAGCAAAACAATAAGGAAGGAAAAACGATCTGTAGACTTTTAATTTTTTATAGTGAATAAATTAGGTTCCTAAAGGCATGTGGAACTCATGAGCTCAAACATATAATGGCATGGATTATACTTCATGTAATTGTATTTACATTTATTTTCTAACGTTAAAAAATACAGAGGGATTCAGTAAAATCTCTAAAACAGCAAGACTTTAGGAAACAGCCAGCTTGGGCAACCAAATCCAGGACTTGATTAACTGCCTGCTTTGGCATACATGAAATTATTTTTTTCCCTTGCTACCATTATATCTTTCTCTCTTTTCAATATAACACAGCTTTGCTGGCCTTATTCACAGTGAATCACCAGGAACTCAAAACACTCAGCCCCACACTCCTTTATCTGCATTGCGTTATGAATTTGCAGTTGCCACAACAAAATTCAAATGCTTCTTATCTTCAATTTCACAATTTCAATTTTATATAAATATAAAACAAGAGTGCTCTGTATCTCAATACATTTCCCACTTAGAATGAAGGCTTTGTATCTATTTTCTTACACAGATTATCTGCCTCGTTCTTTAAAAAAAAAAAAAAAAAAAAAAAAAAGGCTTTTCAATCTGTCTTCTGCATGAACAGTATTAATGTAGTATTAATGTTACTGAAATTAGGTACTGTTAAGTTAGATACTGAATTCCTTTAATGAGCTAAATTTGCATTGACTTGCATGTGAGTTTTGTCTGAGTACAGCTGTCACTATAGCCCTCCTGTCACTTTTGTGTAATTCATTGCATACTATTTTAAAAACCAGTAATATGTATCAGGTATATAATCACAGGTGACATACCATAATGAGTGGGATACCTTACAAGTTATTTGAAAGACTGCACAGCAGCATTTGATTACGAGATACCACAGGGAACAAGCCACATGACACCTTCAGGGAAAGTCTGGAGAAAAAGAATCTAGTTACCATGCTGGGAAAAAAAATATATATTGATGCAGGGCTTAGTAATGTTTCATCTTGACACCAACAGTAAATATCACCAGCTTTTTGAAATACACCAGAGTTGTGCAGAACAAGCCACTGAAAGAGAACTATAAGGATCAATTTGGGGCTGGAGATAAGTTCACTGAAGGACAGACTTTGGCTTTGCAGCATCTCCTAAAGTTGGAATGGGAAGTAACACTGACTCTAAGCATGAAAGGAGCTGAGGTAACCTATCCATGCACTGTGAATGCAACTGTTTCTCGATGCCCAGCTAAATATTTTTATTCAGTGTTCATTTTCATCACTGTGTGAGCATAAGACATACAAAAGAGAACTGAGCACAATCTACTAGCTGGTTCGTGAATTGGCTAGAGATGTCAGGTGAGATGTAGTTGTTTTCTTGATGTGCTGAGGATGGTTTTGTAAGTGCAGCTGTGTGCATCTGGAACTGAGCACCTGCTCTGCAGGTAGAAGTTCCAGTTCCGCTTTTCCCTGCACCACTGGGCAAGAAAGTGGTTTAGTGAGGATATAAAAGAATTCAAGAAATGGACTGTCGACAAGAGAGCTGATGAGGCAGACCTCTGTTACCATTGGCAAGGATTTCAGTGTAACTTTTAGGGAAATAACGACCTTTTGAGTTGTGACTGGCTTGCTGAGCACTTCCCTTGTCATATAATTGCCCATGAAATTGCAGCCCATACGGTTAAAATATTACACAGGATAACATTACACTTTTTAATCCACAGCTGAGACAAAGCAGAGATCAGGAATAATCCTGCTCAGCGGCACCACGTTTACTGTCTGATGTGGGAGATGTTGATTAGCTTTTAAGTAGAAACACGTTTTTTAAAGTTACATAATCTAATGCTCAGATTTCCCCCTCCCCCTTGAAAAGAATAAAACTAAATATTATGAAAGATTAAAAAGTTCTTCAGTCCTTCCCACTTTTAAGGGGAAGGGGGTGCACCTGCAGCTGGGGTTTTCCTCAGCCCTTACTCCCAAACCTATCACTCAGTGAAGCATATTTCTGCAGTGCGTTGTGCATAGGATCACATATTCAGGTCTTCAGAACCTGACTCAGCTGTTACTCAGTATTTCTTCTGGCAAAACCAATGGAAATTTGCCTGGAGGAAGGCTACAGATTCAGTGAAAATGGCAGGAAATAGAAGGAACTGGGACAGAGGAATTGGAAGGAGAAAGGAACTCTAATGTAGGTCATGCCTCATGATGACCTGTCCCAAGAGCTTTGCTCCTTGGGACACAGCTCACTGGACAGTAGATAACTTCCTGCTGTTTTCCTTAGCTTAGCCTGGTCACCCTTACATTTAGCTGCTTGAACCTGCACTAAATTACTGTTGTTGCCTGTTGCTCCTCATGGAGATACTGAAGGTCACAAGCTCCATAGGGAGTTTCTGGTATCACCTGCTTGCTACATGCTGTCCTGTATTTTGTGGTGGGAGTTGGTCTTGGGTGCTAGTAAAAGAAATTATGTGAGAGAATGATGCCCCCCTCCTTGGTTATGTTATAAAGAAAGACCCGGGGCAAAATGTTCCAGCTGTGGTATTAAAGGTAGCATACAGAAATTAACTGAGTAAATCCATGCTAAAAATATGTTTTAGAAATGTTCTTAATTTGGCATAGCAAGTCTAAGTTATTTGACATTTTTTAAGCACTGTTAGAGCCAATGAAATTCAGAATGGTTTGGGCTTGGCCAATAAAGAATCCTAAAGTCAAATTTGAACCTCTCTTATAAGTCATCTCAAGAATATTGCTTATTTTTCATTTTCTTCCTCTCTCATTTTTTTTTCTGTGAAGTGTGGGCATTCCTGCCAACAGGCATCTAAGTACAATTGGATGGATTTTCCAGAAGTGCTGAGCACAAACAAGTGTAATCAAAATCAGAAAGAGCTGTGGGTGTTCAGAAATTTTAGGTGCCCAAACAGGGATTTGGCTTCAGAGAATTAAACGCCCTTGTTTGAGAGTTTTTGGCTCCAAATATACTACCCAGCCCATTGTATGAGTGTAAAGTTCGGTGAAATGTGAAAAGAAAAGCTCTGTTTAAACCTCTGGGAAACTAATAAAGCCCATGTAGAGTTCTGTAGTGTTCAGCTGGGAAACTGGCCCTATTTAATTTCTTGCAATTACTTAGCAAACAAAACTTAAAGTAGGGATCATAATGTTGATTTTCTGTCCGTTTCTCTCTCTTTCTCTCTTTTAACTTACATATCTGTTTATTTCTTTTCCTTATTTTCATCATTCTGGAATTTCAAGCACATAAAAGATGCCAAAGCAATAGCCCTGAAAGCAATTTTCCAGGTTGAACTTGAAGGTGAAAGATTACATCACTCACCAAGCCTGGGCTCTGGGGCCAGCTCAGTCAATGTTGAGAAGAGTCTTCTGAGAAGCTGCATCAGCCTTGCTTCTTTGTGTAGTGAGCACAACTGGCTGCTACAAGCTGGATATATGTCAGCATAAACCAAAGGCCACAAAAAGAACCCTCTTTTTCCAGTGACTTTAGATATTCACCTTCTCACAAGGAGGAAAGGGCAAGCCCAAGGTGATCTAAAGGAGAGGATCAATCCTGTTCAGTCCAGTAGGAAGCACTGCACAGAACAGAAGGACTTAGCTCGTATTTGCAAGGCCTTGGTACAAGAATATCAAGGACAAGAGGCTGAGGTGTTGTTGAGTTGTCAGTAGGTTTTGCTTGGGTCAAGAAGAAAGTAAACTGAACATGGGGGAAAGAGAGGATAAAAAGTAAAACTGAATTTCAGGCTCTGTTGAAATGTCCAGGAGGCTGGAAACAAGGTCTGGCTGAAAGAAAGAGGACAAACATCAATCAATACAGATGTTATTTCCAAGCTTCCGAGAGGGTACTGCAATCCAGATTTCTGGCCCAGGAGTCCGACCCTTGCCCAGTAGCAGCTGTGTTTTATGTACCCGATCCCCCCTTAGCATTTTCCATTTCAGCCAAGTCTCTGCATACTTCCGCTCTTGCTCTCTGAAATTCAGATGAAACAGCTGCAGGCCACACCATGCCAGGCAGCTCCTTCTTTAATTTTTCTCTCACACAGTAATAATAAAAAAATTAAGCTGGTTGACGTTGCATGAATGAGAAGGTTAATCAAAACCAGATCCCACTGGTGGCCCATATCCAGTTCAGCTCAGATGGGTGGCAGGGGCACAGCCAGCTCCACACGGACTTCTGAGTTATGATGCAGACAGTTGAACAGAGCCTGAGATATATGAGAATGCAGCACAAGTCCCTGTGTAATATAGACTTCACAATGGATGGGCCCTTGTCTCATAAGTGCTCAGCCCCCTCCTCAGGACATCTGGCTCCTCTCCTTTGCTTCCCAACTTCCAGCCTGAGGTGATGGCTCACTGGAAAACCACCCACTGCTTGTCATAGCTAAGTATGAACAAGCATTCTCAGAAAAGGCCATCATGGGCCACAGGGAACATATGCATATATTTATTTTCCATTAGTATTAATTACATTTTTAAAAGCCAGCTATTTCTTTCCTGTCTCTGGTTGGAACTAGCAGAGGCAAGTCCAGTTCTGGGAAGCACAGTTATTCCTCCTAGCCTGAGTGCAGACAGATGTGTGTGTTCAGAGGAGAAAGTCCCAAGTCTACAACCCAGCTGACCAAACGTCTCCAGGCTGGACTAAGGAGCTTTGAATTAAATTCTATTTGCTGACAGAAACTAACTGGAAGAAATCATTAAGAATTTGCTTTTAAGAAGTGAGAGACACCTACATATCCAAGTAAAATCAACAAAAGCAGAAGATCCGTAAAACATCAACTCTCAGACCATTGGGCTAGTGTTTCTGTGAAACATTAGATAGCAAAGTGAAATGTTTAAATCATATGTAATAGCAGAAGGTTTCTTCTATCGAACAGATATTGGCACAGAAGGGCTCAGAGATTTTATTTTCTAAATTGCTCATCCGTATAGATATTGAAGGAGCCTACTGCTTCTTAGTACTGTAGTCAGGGAAGTAATGTCTAAGTTCTTTACGTTTTCATTCTTCAAACTGTACCTCCTCCAAATTCCATTTTCCTATTTTTCTCTTGGAAATGGCTATAAAGTAAAAATAAGATAAGCAGAGCCTTGCAAAGTGTTAATTAGTAGCATAAATTATAAGTAATTAAGGCTGGAGAACTACTTTTTCTCAAGTTGTTCATGATGTGAAAGAATTAAAATAGTTTTTAAGGAATATGCATTGCTACACATTTAATTGCTAAATAGAAAGGAAGAGACTGAAATGATGAGATACGTTCCAAAGAGTGATAACACAAGAAAAATATTTTTTTCACTTTTTTTCAAACCCCAGTGAAGACCACTTGGGTAAAATTAAAATAAGTAAAATAAAATAATAAAGTCATACAATGATAACAAGGAAAGTGGGCCCAATTGTTTGTTGGAATCATAATTATTATCTGAAAAAACTACAGAATCGCTGAGGATCTAGTCTGTGGGAATAGTCTCTGAGTAGTCAAGGAGGAGAATCACGTTCGCTAACAGACCGTTCTGGAGTTGACAGGCACCTTAGTAACGCAAGGATAGTTCCCACCCTTAGTGGTTTGGCTGCGTGTCTCAACAAGAAAACACAAATTATGGAATTTAGTATAGAGTATATCGGGAGGCTTCACTCAACATATGTGCCCAGCAGCAAACTCATCCGCTCAGTCAGGACCTTGGCAGCTGCTTTTGCCAGCTCAAGTCTCCTATAAAGAGAAGGCCTTACATGGACTTAATGTTTTCTGTACTTACCCTCTGGCAGCCCCTAGATCCATCATTAGATTGGTGCATTTCCCAGCTTCTCTGGCCAGGCTCTTTGGCAAGAGTAGAGTCCCCCGACCTAGTTATTCCTAATCCTCATCTCTGGTAAATTGGCAAAACAAAAACAAAAAGCAAAAACAAAACAAGAGCCCTGCTGTCTTGAAGATGTCTTTGTGAAGCCTTGATGCAGCCCTATACACATCTAGTGCCTTCCTTCTCGGGGCAAAGGGAATTCCAGCATATTCTGTATAATTCAGACAGAAAAATTGTCTGCATGCCACCATCTACTGAAGCATAGGACATTTCATGTGGTTTTGGCAAGGGACTGGCAGTGGAAACCTCCATCCTACCTACTGCTACCCAGTGATGTGCTTGTTTTCCATTTGGAAACATTTTATTGAGTAAAGTCCTGGCTAGGAAAGCTCCCTGGCCATCAAATTTATATTATTTTTCAGAGAAGAAGGAAATGGTTCATTATGCTTCTGTAGCATGGCACAATTGCAGAACCTGCCTCTGCCCATTTCCTCATTAATTCCCTTAGCAGCCAGGCAGATCAGAACTTTTCCATTTGAATTGCTTTAGATGGGATTTATCTGAGTGGGTATCCTTTTTCCAAAGAAGTCACCTTCAGGTTACTCAGAGGTTATTTGGCAAAAGCAAGGTGACAGCCTCAGCTTCCTCTTTTTTGAGAAAGTTTTCTCTGTCTTTCAGGACTCCAGCTACCCCCAGTAGAGGGGATTTTACAGAAGGCCTCTGAAGGGAGGTCTACAGAAAAGATTGTGAGTAGTAAAGGAGAGGAAATACACAAAAAATAATGTCATACTTGGTAGTACTAAAGGTTCCTAGAGAAAAAGAGCCATCAATAAACCCCTGGCTGTCATTCTCAATTTTCTCCTTTGGGAAGAAAGTTTCCCATGTTTGAGTCTATATGCTCAGTGTTTACACTCATGGAGATTTAAGTTTCCCTTAGAGCCAATGAAGATTTTGGAAGTATCATCCCTGGAGGAGAGAGACTGATTTGCTGTAACACTGAGAAACATGGACACCTCCTTTGCATATACATGTAGCAGTAGCAAAGTATCAGTTCATCACTGATGAGTTTTACATTTACTAGATCAAAGAACAGAAGTAATCACATGTATTTTGGGCAGAAAGTGTTGGTGCTCTGAAGCTAATTTCCCAGTTGAGGACAGTTTGCTGCGTGCCTGCTGTTTGTTGTCTTTGTGGAATGTTTCTAAATGACAAATGATCCCTAGAAGTAGAACTGCTTCTTGAACTCTTTCCAATTATAAAACTCGGCAACCTTGTTGCTTCTGCCCCTATAACGTATCTGTTCTTATTGACCCATCTGTAGCTGGTGAGGCATTGTCTTTTACAAGTCTACTTCCAGTGAGTGTCGTCTTTTGCTATTCTATCACAGACTGGATATTAAAGCATATGATAGTTAACATGAGAGCCTAGTGTTATTGTAGTGAAGTAGCAGGACTCATACTCTTTTTACTTGATCACTGTTTTGTATCTAGCATGGTGCGGAAGAGTGAGAATACCTAAACATAACTAAAAGCATAAACAACAACAAAAAAAAGAGGAATAGCAAAAAATTGAAAGCAATAACCACTAGCAGAGGTTATTTATTTTTCTTGCAAGTAGCTGTCAATAGGACTACAGGGAATGGCATCAAGGTGTACCAGGGAAAGTTCAGTTTGGATATCTGTAAGAATTTCTTCTTTGAAAGAATGGTGAGGGATTGGCACAGGCTGCCCAGGGAGGTGACGGAGTCACCATCCCTGGAGGTGTTCAAGAAACATGGAAATGTGGTATTAAGGAACATGGTTTAGTGAGCAATAGTGGTGGTAGGTGGATGGTTGGACTAGATGATCCTAGAGGTCTTTTCTAGCCTTAATGATTCTATGATTTTATTCTACGGTTAGCTAACACCCACAAAGTTTAGTGTAGCTATCTGCAGTGTAGCTATCAACCCTGAATTGATGGCGTTTCAGGTATTTCACACAAACCATCTGTTCTGTGGAAGTTTTTCTCGCAAAAATCTTTAAGACAAAGTAGTGGACATAAATTTCTGAAATCGTTTGTCTGGCTGAGTTCCTACAGGAATCATTCATTTAGTGCTACTGGAATTTCCAAATAGTGAATTAATTAATTGTGCTGTACAGCTAATTAACTAATGTGTCAGAGCTTTGGAAAAGTACGTGCTGCCTCTGTGTATTTAAACATATACATATATATGTATATAGAGACATGTACATCTAATATCTCCTTGTATATCTAAGCGAAGAGCAGATCATACTTGGGGAAGTTCAGGGCTGAAAATGTTTTTCACATATCAGCATTGAAAATTCAACCACAGAATGCTAGAGAGAGTGCTAAATCATGACAGGGAAACCTGGAGCTGAGGGTGAGTTACTACTGATATGCAATATGTTTTGTGAGTCAGAAGTGAGTTGCTTCAGCAAAGCAGGATTTAGGAAGAAGTATGCAGCTCTCCATCAGTCCTGTCCTTAACAAATCTTGATGCGCTCTCATTTTCACGAGGGCTGCTCAATAATGTTATCAATAATGATGACAACTCAAGGTCAAATAATAAAAGAACAGTATCGTATGAAAAGGGCTGGAACGGAGTCTGAAATATGGTAACAATTTATTCTTGATATATCTTTGGGGAAAGGCTGAATGCATTCCAACCCAAACAGAGCAGCTTACCTTTATCTTCACTGTATTGCTATTGTATGTCAGGTAGCATTTTGTCTTTGGTCTTGTTGAAACACTCCTTTCCAAATCTTCTTATTTATGTTAATACATATCATCTAGCTTCCTGGCAATTAGAACATAATAATATGTTCTGCTATCAGTACAAATATCAGGACAAATATCAGTACAAACACTGTCTTTCCATGCCACATGTAATTGCTTTTTCCACTAAGTAGAATCACCAGACTTAACTCAGCATTTTTATTCCCCCTTCACAGATGGGACAGCTGAGAAACAGAGATTTGTTTTTGGTTTAAAGCTGCAAAATGAATTGGGAGACTTTCTTTGTGCATTTCTTCAGTGCATATTAGACCCTCTTTCCCTTTGCCACTCAATTACTAGGCTAATAAATATTTAAAAGAGAGTCCAAACCTGAGACTCACAATGTTTCCCGTGTTTTGGTTTCACAGGATGTAGAAGCAGGCTGTGTGCCTTCTACCAGTGTAATCCAAGCACAAAGACTTGGAGGCTACCTCTACATTTTCCATAGGATCTTGCGCCAGGCAGCTGGCTGAGACGTGGCATACTTTTCATCTGTACTTTGTGTGAGCAGTTCACCATCGACATGACTTCTGGTTGTCCTTTCCCTGTTTATCCTCCTCTACTCTGCCCCAGAGGATACCAGATTCCCTTAGGAAGAGCCAAGAAAACCTTCCTGCCTATTTTGCCCTCCTAAAATTGTGGGCAGGTAGGAGGGGTTATATGTAGATGAATGGTTGACACTTGTGTAAGTGATACTGGCCAAAGTGATTTGTTCCATCATACCCATTACAAAAATCTGTTACAGGGCTCAGTTTTCTGACCCATCTGGACATACAGGGTTGCATTATGGTGAACTCCTTGATATAAAGCAAATTATTCAGTCTCTCAGTTCATGAGCAGAGTGAGATTTTGATACTGGTATCTCCAAAGACATCCTATGTCTCTGAAACATTGTCCTTAAGCAAGGCTGAGAATCTCTCTGCTTCTGTCATGAGGTTTATTTCACATGGGGTGACACTGGGGCAGAGCACATGCCTATAGCCAACAAGCAGAGGAGATCTCTTTTATGTGATGAAGTTTTGGGGGAAAACAGAGAGAATTACAAGAGCATTCGTGCTTCCAACATCCTCAATTATTAATGAGCCCCAGGGTATACCAGTGAACTCTTTCGTTTTTGAAAAGACAGAGGAAACTACATGCAGTGACAATCCTAGACAGGGTCTCAAATTAGCAGCTTCTCTTTCCTTCCTTTTTTCCATTACTGTCTGTTGATCTGCTTGGAAATGTTTGCTTTTCCTGGCAAATTGCTTCCTACACCAGTGGGACTACTTAGCTGTCTGCCTTTAAGCCCTGCTATGGCTGAACCCGAGTGAGGGACTCTGGAGAAGGTGAGGGGAAGTGCAGGATAATTTTGCTCTCAGAAGGAGTCACAAAGTTCCAAGTTTGGGATAACCAACTTCCAAGCTAACATTATCAGGTCTTTCAGCTACTGGCAGCAGGGATGTGGGTCACTGCAGGTGGCTTTTGGCAGACACTCATGTTATGGCATGTGAAGACACTTTTGCCATGATTTGAGGCCCTCAGGCATGGAAAGAGCCCATCCTTAGACCTCCAGCATCAGAAGAGAGCTGCTTGTAGAAAATCACTGCAGAGAATCATGTCAGAACAGGGACCGAGCCAGAGTATTCCACTTTCTCCAGGAGAAAAACAAAGCAGAGGCCAGCACAGACAGGTGTGTGTGCACTGCTGAAATATGAAGTGCACTCCAGGGATAGAATGTGAAATCAAAAGAGGGCTTTGCCTTATTTTGGACCTGTACTCTGCATCATGTCTGTCTCCTACTGCTGATTCAAAAAGCTCCATCCTGCCCATGATCTGAGTTCAGTCCCAGATGCGTGCTTTAAAACCAGTAGTAATAGATTTTCAAAATAGGATTAAAATAGGGCTAAGCACTATTGGCCCCACAGCACAGAACTGTGGTCAGATTTAGTGAAGGGGAGGGGAGATTGGAAAGGATTAGGTTTGCACTGGTGTATCTGGTCATCATCTCGTTGTTCTGCTTTGATGTGGTTCTCTAGAGGAGACTGCAAGAACAAGTTTTGCAGCTCTTACTAGACATGAACTTCTGAACAAGGAGGCATAATGTGGAGGTAAGAGTAGGAAAAAAAAACAACATTCAGTCTCTTAGAGCTCTTTAGTGCATCTGGCTCCTATTTAGTTTTCTAAATGTCTGGGCATTACAGCAATGGACACATTCTCCTGGAGACAGACCTTGTATGATATGGCTTAGCAAATGCAAAGCTTAGAATGCTCATCACCAGTATCAAGTCCAGTGACAGAGCTGGCAATGTGCCTTACCAGGAGCATTAGGATTACTTTTATGGCACTTTGCAATATTTTGTGCACTTCTATGTGTCTGTGTAAGAAGTGAGTGGAGGGGTGCACACATGGATGTAAGAGAAGAAACCTCTAGGGGTATATCTGTATCTTAGGAACAGTGCAGCTGGGCACTAAGCTGTGACAGAGGCTGATGGAGAGTACCCTCTGGAGTGTACGTTACCAAAAAAATAGCCCAGGCAGGCAGTCTGCAGACTGTGCAAAGCAGCTGAGCAGCCTGGAGCGAGACAGAGCATGCCACGCTCCGTCACTCCTTAACAATGGGACAGGCACAAGCTCAGGATGGACCAACCAACCTATTCAAAGCTTTGGGCTGATTTCAGGACACCTACGTAGGCTGTGGAGTCAGCAGGATGGGGCGAGGTGCCCAAGTCTGCCTGCTCCAAAGCTACACACCTCCCTGTGGGAAGGAAGGAAGTGTTTCTGTGCCCAGCTGACCTACCACAGGGATGACGAGATGTGCTGTGGAGGAGCCCATCCACCACCCCAGGAGATGGGACAGTCAGCGCTGTGTTACAGTCCCATTGCTGCCAGTACCACCACCCTACAGCCCTGCAGGGAGATTGGCAGCTGCTGTGCATGGGGCTGTCTGCTCCCTCCCTTGGTGTGGTTAGAGCCTTCCCCAAAACACTGGCTGCTGCCTCTTCTGCAGGATGAGCAGCTGGGGAAGTACCTGGAGTCAGGTCATGACTAGCTGGGCCAGGCTGACCGCAGCCCAGAAACTGTCTAACTAGAGCAGGAGGAGAATGGAAGATTTCCTTCACCATTAGGGCTGTGTTCTCCTGAACATAGGTTGTCAAAGCTATTTAGACACCTAATTCCTAGGGACCAAAAAGAGTTAGAACCATAGGAACATAGATTCCAAGATCACCCTTCCAGAGAAATTTTTCCTAACATTCAATTTGAGGCTCCCATGTCACAACTTGAGGTCACTAGTTATATGGGGCAGGAGATTGACTCCAAGTCATAGAATGGCTTGCCTTGAAAGGGACCTCAAAGGCCTAACCCCCTGTTCTAACCCCCTGTCGCAGGCTGGGTTGCCAACCACTAAGTCAGGTACTAGATCAGTCTGCCCAGAGCCCCATCCAGTCTGGCCTTGAACACCTCCAAGAATAGAGCAACACCTTCAGGGATGAGGTAAAACATTGGAGCAGAAAACTGGTTTGAATCAGTTTGCAACCACCCATCCTAAGCCCAAATCCTCTTGTAAGTGCTGCATGAACCCCAGCATACCCAGTGTTTCATGTACCTGGTAAAGGCAGCAGCTGCACTGAGTGTTGGGAGCATCCCTTTTTAATTCCCTGGTTACATCTGTTAACTCATTTGCCCCCTGTGAGAAGGAAAATGAATCATGGATGTCTTTTGTTTGCTAAATGTTAACAGCCTTGTGGAAAAACCCTCATAAAATATTCATCTCATCCTGCTCCTCTAAATTAGATAGTTACAGTTCCAACAAGCCCTAGAGAAGAGTTCTTCGTTCTCTCAGAGGTGCAGTCAAACATTTCTGCAGGCTTTTCTGCACTCTGCATCCCCCCCAAACCAAAGTTTGTTCTCCCCCAAGTGCTTCTCTCTTCTGTTCTTGCAGTCCTTGTGTGTATGGCATTACAATAGGAGAGGCAAAGGTTTAAAATGCATTCATCCATGTTCCTGCTGCAACGGTAAAGAAAAGGATCTATTTCTATTGCAAATACAAGAGGAGATGGGGGTGGGGTGTCAGCAAAGAGAACACTTTCCACCTGGGGAGGGAGAGATCTTAGATGTTTTCAGGCCAGAAAGTAATTGCTAAACCTCAGAGGACATTACATGATCCCCTGTATTCTTGGGTGAAGGCAAATGCCTTTACTCTCATGTTGTGTCATCCAGGCAGGCTGGAGCACAGATGCTGCTCAGGCCCTGGCTCCCTGTGTGATTGCCTTTCTGCTTTTCTGCCCTAACCAGGTGCACATTTCCATGAAAAGGAGGATGGGTCCAGGGTAATGGTACCAGTGCTGCTGTGAACCCTTCTGTGTGGCTACACCATTGCCTTCCTCTTGCACTGGTTTTTGATGACTCACAATGGGAGGGAAGCAATCTTCAGATACTCTTTGTTGCTTGAAAGCACCAGTGAGTGAAAGAAAAAAGGAGAGGGAAGAGAGTTTTGGTGCCAGCTCCCTTTCTGAATAATCATTATGGGTAATGACTTGCAGATCTTCAATGTGGTCTGTGTTACTTCAAGCTGATTTGTTCCGTATAGTGACCTGAGTGAGACTCAAGGCATGTGCCTTGGTGCTTTTTGTGCACTCCTTGGATATGAAGTAAGAAGTTGCTCTAGCTGAGCTGGTTCTGACCTCCCAGCTGTGCTGCAGGCTCCTGCCCACAAGCCAATAGCCTTCTTATGTAGCAGACATAAAATACTGTGCACGGAGTTCATGGCATGGGGAGCTATTCTCTTTTCCTGCGGTGCTTGTTTGGAGGCAAAGCTGGGGAGGCTGCCCTACATCCCTCAGCCCCTCCACAGCTTCAGCCAGGGAAAGATGGAAGAGTTCAGCCAAGTTTGAGCAGGAAAGGAGATCTCACAGGGGTGGTGCTGGGTTTTCCCAGGCATTAGCATTTGCAGGCCAACAGTAGCCAAGAAAGTGACGAAGGAACACCTCCACACAAAAGGAACATCGTTGTCAAAGGAAAGCTGCTGGCTAGCAGGGGCTGTCCATTTCTTAGGGCTGAGGGGGCAGCAAGGAGAGGACAGTGTCCTTCTGAAAGATGAAGCTATTTCACCCAGGGAACTTCCTACTCTGTACTAATTAGCAAAGCAGACGTGCCTCTGTAGGAAGAAGAAGTTGGAAAGGGTAGTGTAACCTCTTGGCAAGAGCCAGGATCTGGGTCTCTGCTCCAAACTGCTGGCAAGCGTTATGGGCCGCTGGGGGACCATGGAGGCAGAGGAGGGTGTGCAGAAGCAACAGAGGGATTAGGGAGTCAGCCCTGGGAACAACTTGTTTCCAAGACCTCGAGGCAAACCTTTCAGTTCATAACTGGATAAAATTTAGTTGATCCTCTCCATAATTTTTGCTGGCAGGATTTGATTGAATTTGGGAAAACACACAGACTGATGGGAGGGAGGGAGCAAGCTGAGTTTCAAAGAGAAGGAAACAAGGCTCTCCCCTTCCGCCTGAGCCAGCTGTTCCGGTGTGTGCCTTTCGTCAGCAAGTGACTTTCAGACTGGCTGTAATGCTGCGCTGCAATTAGCCAGCAGTCCCACTGAACTTTGCAGGAGTGGGCTGGACTGTTAGACATTCCAGAGCTTGAGAAACAAAGCGCATATTAAAAAAACACCCTGAAATCTGTTAGAAAAAAATAAATAAATGCTCTGGTTTCACAGGGCATAAAGTGTTCTTGTTCCCCTAGTGCATATTCTATATGTGGAAAGTGAAAAAAGAAAATAAATAAAATTACAGCTAATAAATTTTTAAGTGCAGAAAGGTTTCTTTTTCACATATAGAGGTGCCCAGTAGCACCACTGAAGTTAAAGAACTGTCAACATTTTCATTAATAAACCCTCAATTTTCATGAGTTTATTACTCAGTCATAAAAGCCTGCTTCTCAGTTCAAGCTGGCACATGAGTCCTCAGCTCCTGACCCCCCTTCCCCACCTGAAGCTTGGGAAGTGCACACAGATGTGATTTAAATCTTTACTCCACCCTTATTTTGCTCTACCAGAACAACATTAAAAAGACTCCTTATTTGTGTCTCAGGCTGGAAAGATGGAGGCACAAGTCTTTATGATTATAGAACAGAGTAACAGCATTGGAATTAAAACCTTTTTTTAACAATACAATGAAATTGGTTTGGCTGCAGGAATGTAGAATGGAATAGGAGGCAGATTTCCAGAGCACTGTTTCCTATGAAGTAGTTTGGCTTCACATAGGAGTTGTGGAGACGAAAGGGCGTAAGAGAATCAGTCTGACATTTTGATGTCTAGTGATCTAATACCTCTTCTGCTTGAGGATGCTTTGAGTTTTCTTTGCTGCTTGGAAGGGTTATTAACGCATGTCCCATATTATTAGGTTTTAACTCAGTCTGCTTTGTATTTGTCAAGGTCTTCAGCTAAAAGTTGGGCCGCCCCATAACTCCAAAGAGTATCTGAGACATCTCCTAAATGGTTGTAGGGCAATTGTATGTCCAGAGTGTCCCCAGAATTCATATCCAGATGGTTTCATCTTAATAGGAAGTAATTTAACATAATGGGAAAAGATTTGCCAAACCAATAACTGCCAGTCTAACCACAATGAATATCAGAGATATCTGTGAAGTGTAGATCGCCTTCTACATGGAGGAGTGAAGAAGACATTCCCAGGGATAACCAAGGTTCTGCTTTTGGCACATTTCTGTTTATGGAAAAGATGTATTCAGGTTCCTTTAAGTGTCAGGAACCTGGGTGTTTGCTCTCACCATGGATTTATTCAGAAGCAAATTCCTCTATAGGCACCTGGCCACATAGGATTATGGTTTGTAGGCATTTTTGAAATCTAACCAGGTTAGAGAAAACCTCATGTGGGAATGGGTTTTGGAGGAACAAGTGCCTTGTGCTGCTTTAAGTTTAAAGGTATGGGTAGGATTTCTTGGTTCTCCTTTGAACCACTTAGCTCTGCCAAGCTTACCCGCTCCTTTCTGCTCCCTCTTTGGCAACTTGCTGCAGACACACACAAAGGTGGCTGTTCATGGCCTGGCAGGTGGAAGATTAATCCCAACAGAGGAAGAATTTATTGATGAAGTGACTTCAAAGGCAAAATATCATGGATGGGGAGAGGGAGAGTGAAGCAGGCAACACTTATGTGAAGGAAGAAGAGGGAGTCTGTGCCAGTTGGCATCAAACACTAGAAGACTAACCTTCGTCCTCAGGCTGACACTGGCGGCTCAGCTTGGTGAATTGGCAGCTCTGCTTGCATTGCAATTTCAGCTTCCCCCCAACCCCTGGCTGATTTGCTTGCAGGGGCACAAAGGGCACCTGGCCCATGTCCAGTGCCTGCACCAGGTAGAGAAAAGGAGGCTTTGAAAGAAACAATGGAGGTATGTAACAAATCCCTCCTGGGAAAACTGAGCTCTTTATCCCTCCTTCCTGCTCAGTCTGTTGTAGTAGAGCTGACTAAATCCCTGATGGCCTTGAGGCCTCTGTGTAAAGTTTCTCTCCCCTGTCACAGGTTGTGGAAGCCAGTGGATTTTCATACTAGTATTAATCATCATCATCATTATCATTATTATCGTCCTGCTGGCAAGGGCTGTTATCTTGTCAAAGAGCAGAACTGCTGCAACACATCTGCAGAACTGAAAAGGGAAGCTTGTGGGAGTGAAATAGAAATTAGCTATGAGACTTTGGAGTTTTTCTATCAAAATACTCTTATTCTTTTGCAAATCACATTATTCCATATCTTGGGTGTCCTGGACATAGATGAAGAAGACAAATGACATACATAGGCAGATACGTAATCCTGTAGATGTAGCTGCATATCATCCTGAAACGTACTATCATAAGAATCATGCAGCTATCTTCATTGTGGGAAGCAGAAGCTCTTGTACTGCGGAGATGAATACTTGTTGCTCTCCAGAGCAGGAAGTGAAGCAGAGTGTTTCATCAAGATCAAACTATGTGGGAAATTGAAGGAGACAGAAGTTACCACATTAGCAAACTAGCCAGAGCTTTGAAGCACATCTTTAGCCCTTGTGAAAAGTGCGCTTTTGTTTTTTTGATATATTTTAAAGTGTGCTCTGCAAACACTAAGCTAGTTCAGAAATCTCAACACTGATCTTCTCAGAAGTCTTTAATTCAAGAGTTAAGCAATCTCATTCTGGCTTAATTTACAAGATTGTTAAATATATGCAAGTCAAAATTGCATAAAGCTCATGAGCAATGAAGTCTTTGTCTCAGGTACCTTACGATATCACTTCACCTGGCTTTCTTTCTCTTCCTCCACTGAAAAAAAGTGACTGAGTGGCTAGACAGTAGAACACCAAAGAACAGCCTTGGAGATAAAACAGCCACATAAAGAACCTGTGAAGGTTTACTAAATTACCAAACCCAATATTTACTCCAGAGATGCAGTTAGGTCTCAGATGATCTGTCTCCAAGATGACAAATTTTTCTATGCTGGACTGAACCTAGGGAAAGATCAAGCAAAGTCAACATCTAAGATTTTGAATGAACTACTTCAAATAGAGTAGATTCTACATCTCCCCCCACCAGCCTTTATAGATTGTCTTAGTACTCTTTACCTATCTGCAAAGAGCAAGGAATGTGAGGTAGAGAAAAACTGGGTACCGATACCACATGAGGCTGTTGTCTGATAAGGCTGTCTGTATTGGATCCACCAGCTGTAGGAGTTCCTGTGGCATCTTGCAGCCCCAGCCTCTGAAACACAGCATGTTGCTCCCCTGTGCAATATCACCACTGCTGCTTGGGTCCATGAGCCTTCATGTTGTTGTTCTGGGGATGTTCTTTTGGTATCATGAGGAAGGAGATAGGGAGTGAACAGCTAGGAGGGAGGGGGTGGGGGACACCCAGCTTTAGTGGAATGGTGCTTGGAAACAACTTAGAGATGCAAAGTAGAAAATGCTGCTTCTGACTTCCTCTGTCCTCCAGAGATGTCAGCCAGGGAGTGCACCTCCCACAGCGCTTCTGATGCATTATAGCAGATTTGAAGCAACTGTAGCTCAAGAGAAATTGCTGGACTCCTATAGCAACTCCTGTAAACACAGTGTCACAGGAGTGAGGTCAACAGCTGAGTTACCAGCTCACTGCTGGGGAAGCAGCAGCCACCATCTCTTGTCCTGCTCCAGGAATGCCACAAAGTTTTCTCTGACTTATGTTGCTTCCTTCAGTTCACTTAATTTCACCCATCCATGCATGGACTTCCAAGTCTAGCAGTAGCATGGGTTGGTATTGGGAATGATCTTCAGATCACCTCTCTCCCCAGGCAGATGGAGTATATCTCAAGAGTAAAACATGGCCTAGAGCCATGTCTTTAGATCTAATGTGCATCATAATCTGTCCTTTCTAAGGCTTGGAAACTCCCATCTGGCTCATTATAGGTATACGGAGGCCAGTATCAACTTTCCCTGAAATTCAAAGCTTTTAGAGACTGGAATTCGGTTGTCGCTTCTTGGAATAGTCACCAGCAGGAAGGACAGCCCCTGTCTTTGAGTGATGACTGTTCTTCAGAGACTGCAGGGCTGGAGAACAAAATGTGCTCCTGCTTACCATTACCAAGAAGAAAAAATCATAGTTCCCATAGCATTATTTAGCACTAGTGCATAGTAAGGCAGAGCTTTGCAGGGTATGACAAGGATTTGATCCTAATTCCAGGGAAGCTGAACAGATCCTCAGTTCCAAAAGAATCAGATCATTATTGCCAGGGAAAGCAAAGGCAAATGTGTTTTCAGACAAATGAATGAAAAGATTCTTAAAATACTTGCAGGCCATCGTTTACCTTATGAAACTTCAAAGGGAAAATGATCTTCAGAATGGCCTTGTGTGTCTTTAGCCACATGTAAACCACAGTTCAAGGACTATGGGAACCAAAAGGAGGGAAAAGATATGGAAAAATGCAGGGATATATCACAGATGATGTAGTGGGAACTACTCTAAGTCCCTCAGTAAAAAGTATTGTTGTTTTTGAATCTTTTTTTGCAGTTAACATTCCTCACTCTGTACCCCATAATCTCACAGCCTGTCATCCATCTTCCATATATTTTGCCTTCAACTCTGCCCAACTTTCTACAAATGCATACAGCAACCTGAAGAAAAAGATTTTGACCTCAGGTTGTCTACTCTAAGAAGCCCTCTCCCTTTGTCCTCAGTGAGTACTTAAAACATGCCTTTCTCCTAATGGGTCACTCTCTTTTCAGCAGAGCAAGAAACAGAGCAAAACCAAACAAACCTAGCATTTTGTAAGAGATGTGACAGTTTTAAAGAAACTGAGTAAATAGTTTACCCACAAGGACAAACAATATTTTTGTTTCTCTAGATGAGCTGTCTTGGCCATGTAGAATTACTAAAAAACCACAGGAATCTCATGTCTGAGCTGGGGATCACTGGAGACTGGACTCCCAAAGCACAACACTTTCAGTCCATGTCTCTCTGGAAGCTAATTTAGAGTAATTTGTAAAGTCCTGGGCTTACAACTCCTGATATACAAGCTGAAGTGGTACACTAATGTGTTCTCTCCTTCTATTCGCTAGACAGAGATGTTAGCTATGTAACTACATGGTATGTTTCAGTGCTCAGGAGTAGAAGGGGCTATACCTTCCTGGGTGGAGATTTCAAAGAAGAGATTTATCCAGCACTTCTTAGGACTAAAATATTGCAGATTTTACCGTTTGAAAGAAGATAGACTAGAGTACCCCTTGTGAGTCCTGGTAGGTATATCGCCATTAAGTATGAGATAGAATTGCAAGCTTGCCCTCACAGTATCCCGTCACCACAGGGCTCAAGAAGACATTCCTCTTGTTTGGGACTCTGATAGGACCTTTAGTACCAGGATCAATAAAGTTGCTGTTGAAAAACTTCTGCTGTTCAAAATGATTGTCCCCAAGTTATGCCATCTAAACAAATTCTGGGCTACCAGTTTGTAATCAGGGTCATAGGAAAGTCATGAAGTCTTCCCCATCTTTCCTCTCCCTTGCCTTTCCTCTCTTTACTGTTCAATTGATGGTAAGTTCATACATGCAGTGGGATCTGAGAGAGTTTATCCTTTTCTTTTAGTCTTAGCTCCCTTGTCTAGCTCAAATGAAATCGGTGAGGTCTTGCTGTACACAGACATTCATTCAGATCCCAAAAGAAGTATGGTATGTTAAGGGTAAGCTAACTTTAATGGGGTCCTGTAATGATATGGCTTCTGTAGTTGATGCTAATGACTTTAGAACCTGATCATGTGGTTCTGCACAGAGATTCGCTATGTAACATAGACAAACTGTAAATGTTACCTCTGGAAGTTCCTGTTTATTTCCATGAATTTTGGCACCAAAATGACCAATACAAGAGTGAGAGACTCTACTACAAGAATGAATGGATGATGGAAGGAAGGGAAGAATTTAATAAGAGGTTCACTGTCTTCCCTGAGGGGAATTTGGCTTTATCCTCACCTTTGGTACCATGAGAAAAATGTCTTTTGGTCAGCAGGTGTTGCTGCAGGGTCCTAAAGAAACTATGTTAATTTTAAAAGAGTAATTTTAAAAGAGAAATAGGAGGAGGATGAACATTCTTATACATTTTGAAGTCATATATGTTAGTAATAAAGAACCAAAGTGACATCCCAAGTGAATGTCACCTTCAGCACTTCTTGTTACTAGACCTTCAGTTTTAAAATATTGTGTTTTATTGCTTATTTGTGCAATAGTTACAACATCCTTGCTCTGTGATTCCCTTGCCTTCACATTCAAATTCCTGATATGCATTCAACCTGAGTTCCAGGTTTACATGATTTTTCTATATACAAATATGTATTTACTGAATGTCTTTTAAAAGTATTTGTGTGGGATGTAAGATAACATTGAAATTCCTTCTGCTGATGATTTATAAAGCTATTTTCCCCCTGTCTAGACGTTTTCAATATTTGCAATTAGCTGATGGAAAAATAAATGGTGAAGTATTCTTTCCAAACCTCCATTGGAGAGGGGAAAAATTCTCCATCATGCAAAGTAAATGCTCTTCTGTCAAGTTAGCCAGGAAGAAGCTGCTAAGAGGCAGAAGACAGGGAGGATGAGTTCGGTTAGTGCTGTACTCAGGTGTAGAACTTGGATAAGGAAGAGGAACAGAGTTTTTTATAGCTCCAGGGAAAATAAGGAGAAAACAAGCCATTACACCAGAGACGTTTTTCTTGGGCTGATTGCAAAATTAGCTGGAGCTGAAGTTAATTGATTGTGTAGGCAGATGAAACAAAGTTGAAATGACTATAAATAGTAACAGTCTTGCTTTCTGCGCAGCTGTAAATCTGATCTGGAGAGTTGTCTTAGATTCATTGTGAACACTTTCAGGCCATGGAAGGAGAGTAAAATAAAATTTGATAAAACAAAGCGTGGTCAAATAAAATAAACACATACAGAGTCCAGCACTGAGAAATTGGCAGGGTCAGCCCTTCCAAGATGGATGATAGCTAGAATTCAGTCTCACAGATGTTGTGGCCTGATGCATTTTACCTGTCTCACTCTCTCAACCACAACCTGGGAGAGGCAGAATTCAGCTATTTCTTTCTTTTGTCTTTCCAGATTTTTATGTCAGAATGGTGTTCTTGCCTCATTAGTGAGGAAGAGGGGAAAGTGGAGCACCAGGGCTAGGTCTATTTGTCTGGATACTGATGGTTAGGGCTGCTGGAGACAGAAGGCCATATCTCATCAGACACTGGAAATGAAAAAGACATTAGTGTATTACGGAAACTGAATACACGTGGGTAGACCACTTGCCCCTCTTTTTCAGCATTCCTTTAAGGGAATACTGTTGGTTTTTGTTGTTGTTGTTAGATTTTTTGTGTTCAGCAGGGTTAAGGTTCACATTTAAGTTCTGCTCTACCAACTGTGATGAGCAATATAACATGACAGGAGACAGTTATCATAGAACAGTATAATCATTAAGGTTGGAAAGATCACTATGATCATCCAGTCCAACCATCAACCCATGCCTGTGATCACTCTGGACCATGCCACTCAGTTATGGTTGGAAACCCCAATGGCTATCACAGTTCAAGTCAACTCCGCATGTGGCAGGTGCAGGTTTAGTACCTGTGTCTTCAGCCCAGATGGTCTCCTGAGAAGATCACCTCCCTGTGATGTGAGAACAACAGACATGGATGCACACATCATGGGGAGCTGTTATAGACATAACTTTGCAGCCATGCAGAGCTGCTCTTGGCCATTTCCCTGCCCATTTGCAGGAGAGGGGTCACCCTGAAAGTAACAGCTGACAACACCATTCTTGCAGTTTAAGACCAAAGGGATTATGGAGTAATTTGAAGTAATAACTATGTGTCTAGAATTCAGTTAAAAGTAAAGATGTGATATTTTTGACTTTTACTGCTACCTTTTGAGTTGTACCTGTGGGCTGCACTCTGCTCTGTTGTATTAGTAGCTGTATTTAGTAAGAGAGACTTCCCACATTGGAGAGTTATGGTTTACAGATACAACTCAGACAGAAGGGTAGGTGGAGAAAAGAAAAACACAAAGTTTACCGAGCCTTTTCAGCAGGCTGCTGGCTGATCTGGAAGCCACCTGCTTCCCACATCTATCCCAGGAAGATGACTGAATGACTGCTGTACAAGTAGAGAGAGTGATGAGCATTTGAATGGTCAGCTGGATGCAGAGGATAAGCAGTAACTTCTCCAGCTTGGGTAACTCTTTTGGTTTGCCACACTTCTGCTAGGTGATGACTAGGCAGTTCAGGTGCCAACAAAGGCTGTGCAGAAGGAAAGGACAAGCTGGAGTGATACAGCAGGGCACTCCATGCTCCCACGTCTATTAGCCACAGCTGACCCATCTGATGTGCATGAGAGTCAGGGGAGAAGTTTTCTGTGTCTAGACTATGCCACTGAGACCAAGAGTTTCCAGTCCAACCCACCAAGAATCTTCTGTAGTTCTCTTTTGCTAAATATAAAGCATTCATATGAATTTTAAATTCTTCACCTTGAAGCCCTGGAGGCTAAGCCTCTTAGCTTACTCTCAGAATAAGCCCATGATATTGTGATGTGAAAAATGATTCCTCTCTGTGATCCTCTAAAGTGAGTCAGAGATCTGGGACTTCTCCAATGCATAAGAAGCACCTGGATGTTCTTAAAATGGGTGTCAGATAGGCAAAGTTATTCTCTTGGGTTCATCCATGTGTTTGGGTTTGACCCAGCCTGCTGGGCAAATTCAGCTCAGCACATGTTGCTGGGCTGCTGTATCAACAGCACCAGCTGTGGTGAGTAAACCAAGCCAGTGGTATGACTGCTAAAACACCTAGGGGAAAACTCTCTTGGATTGCGTTTCTCGTGTCCTTTGTTTGCTGATAAGAAAATGACAATCCAAGAACCTAGTACTAGCCCCTCCCTCCCCAAAGAAATAATGCGTGCACTCTCCACCTGACCTGTCACCTCCCTGCTGGCAAATGAAAGGTTCTGTGTTTATCTTATTTTTTACTGGGTTTCAAAGACAATGCTCTGCTCTCATGGGGGATTCTTTTATCAGCTTTGGGGCCAGAACCCTATAAGGAGTTAACCGAGAGGTCACTTTCTACTCATTTCACTACTCAGTCAGAAGAGTCACCTTGGAGCTTCCATGTTTAATCAAGACATTTTTACAGCTTCTCTCCTAAAGGGAGAAGTGCACTTTGATTGAAGATAAAAACCATCAAATGTTGCAATTCATTTATCCTGGCGTCGCAGAGTCTCTGTCCTTTTGAGGAAAAGGCTCTGTATATGTGTATGACTGTATGATAGGTGGACTCCTTTTTGGGGGGTGGGGAAGAAGGACTGTTGGGCCTGTTCTTCCAGTCTTCCAATCTTTTTTCTGCTGAACGCCAACCAACTGCTCTGAGAAGACAAATGAGGCAAATAGCTTCTGTTGAATAAACCCTGCCTAGGTCTGTAAATCATCAGGTTTTATCTCTGGTTTCACTTCTATATCACTTCTATAAATGTAGCTTCCATCTGGGAGACTCTCACCCCTATGATATGGCAATATCATTTTGGAGGACATAGCAATCAATGATATAAATCCACATTAACTTACCTATATCTTTTAGTCCACCTTATATTCATGTTCATCTTGTCCTGATCCTGGTCACAGAGGTGAATGGAAAACCTGAAGTCTTCAATGAGGTCAGTGTCTAGGTACAGACTTTTGAGAAATATAGTCCTACTTCCCTTCCCTTTGCCTCGGCAACAAGATGTACTCTTCCAAATTTTGAGACACTTCAGTTTCTATCATAAACCAGATGGTTCCAACTTCATGAGGGGTTAACACATATATGTCTGGATGGGAATCAGGTGTGTTTAAAACTCAGGGCCCCTACTAGGATAAGAGGAGAGTTGCAAAATCCCTGAAGTACCTGTATTGACACATTTCAAGCAGCTGTGTAGCAAGCAGTGAGGAAATGCTTGTTTCGTGTCTCCTACCCACTCACACCTCTTTCATGTTTTGCCCAGTTGGACATCTGGCATGTTTTCTGCTACACACCCAATGCTGAGCTTTCATTTCAGACGACCCATTCTGATTCTATCGGAGCTGACTTCTGCCCTTATAAATTCATGAAACTCAAGACTTGTCTTGAGGCAGAGCCAAACACTCAAAATGTTGCTCAGTAATGGGTCAACCTCAAAGGTTTGAAGCATCTGCTCTTTTGTGCTCCCAGGGATTCAAGTGCTGATGCCCACAGTCTGAGCCCACTTACTCTGAGTAAGGCAGATGATATTGTCCTGAGTGTCTGATTCCATCATTTAGGATTCTTCTGCAGTTCATCTTACATTTGTTTCCCACTGGAACCATGCAAGAAGAGACTTGCTACTGGCATTATGTTAATGGCAACTGAATGTATGCACCTGGTCCAGCTTATTGTACTAAACAGGCATCCCAGATGAAATCGCACAGTGACCTAAAATAATCAACTGGTGAAAGGTCTTGCAGAACGAAGTTGCAGGAGTATGCTATTCGGAACAGTAAAAGGGAGGTTACTACTCCAAGACCTAAAGAGAATGAGAAACGAGTCTGGGAGGATACCAGGAGGATACCAATATGCTGAGGCATTGGGAGGGTTTAGCTATGCACATCACAGTGATTCAGTAGAACATATGTATCTCAGTTCCTTGGCCTAAGTTTCCCAAAACAATGTATTTTTGGTTGTGAGGGGTTTTTTGTTGGTGGTGGTGGGTTTTTTTTGGTTGTGGTTTTTTTTTTCTTTTTTATAAACTCTAACCAATACTGACAGTGATGTACATATACACTGTACATGTAAAGATCTCCTATGTTATCCCTCCTGAAGATAAAAATAAGTGTTAAGTAAGAATTCAATTTTGTTCATCTCCCACCCTAATGCCTCATCCTTGTTAAGAATAAAACTTTGGGAATTCCTGACTTTGAACATGTAAGTAACAAAGAAGCCACCAGAGATGTCAGTGGGATTGAACTGGAAAGGGAGGATCAGCAGTCTTAGTTCAAGGCAGGCACAAAGCCTTGAGAGGAAAATACACAGGAGTGTGGAAGCTGCAAGGCAAGCCAGTAGACTGGGTGGGGTGAAGGGCAGCTGGAAAAGGGGTGACGAAGTAAAAATGGAAAAAGTTGCTGGGTGGATCAAAGTCCAGGCAAGGATTTGTAAGAGAGGGATAAAAGAAATTTGGAGAGTGAATACCTGGAACAGTAATAAGATTCAGCCATATTCTGAAGATTTTGGAGTGGAAGAAGAAACATTTTTCCCAATATAATTTTTTATTTCCTGCTCCTTCAGCTCTGCACTTCTTGAGAGCTCTGCTTTTGTCCCTGTGCCAGAACTTCCAACTTCACCTCATTTTGCAGCTTTTTCCATGTTTGTGATTCTACCCTTCCAGCTTCTTACCTTGCTGCATGCTCCCATCCATGCCAGGATGGCTTAGCACAGGCTTCTCAGTTGACTCTAGTCGAGTTCCCTCCCTCTCATTCATAACTTGATTGCTCGGATCTGTCTTGTTGAGGGCCAAGTACCCTGAAATCCAAGGGCTCCTTTTCATATTCCTTTATAATTCTTGAGAGACCAGATGATGCTGTGGAGCCTCAGTACTGAAACATACTGGTGACAGAAGTGGAGAGGAATTTCTGCCATGTCTAATTCTCTATTATAGTCTCATGGTCCATTTGGTATTGAACAGTTGCAGGTAGAAAGATACAGCTAAAGAAAGCAAATAAATATATTTAGGAAGTTTAGAAAATCTTGGGTACACTTCAGCTGTGTCTAGTAAGCATACAATTCCTGTTACTTGAAAAAGCAATGAGTGAATTCTTCTAGTTCTTTTGGAATGAGTTATCTCCCCACACCTGCTCTTGTCCGCAGCAAGCTTGGAAGGTGCAAGCTGACCAGTTGAAGTGAAAGCAATTAATATAGACGTTTTTACTACTCCTATTAAAGGGAGAAGCAAGCTTTGATACAACACAATATCCACTAGATGATGCAATTAATTTATTTTGGCTGGCCAGTGCCTTTGCCTGGGTCTGTGTGTTATTAGAGGGTGGTGCAATGGTTGTTCTTCCCACTGCTTGCATGCCCCAGGGTCAGGTTCTGCTCCACCAATAACATGACTCATCTATGCATAAAACAATTCCTCAAGTGATACCAAAGTGACCGCAACATCAGTCAGCTTCCAATCATCTGAATCCAGTAATGACGGCTACTTCCCCAGAATCCTCTTCAGAGTAGCTCACACACTTGTTCCTAACCACAGATTGAAAGTCATCAGGGAATATACTGGTTTTCACAAAATATCATGTGAGAAAGGCCCTGGGCTGAAAATAATCTACATTTTTGCCTTTATTAATTTGTATCTCCTCACTGATGAATTAAGTTGGGTGCCCTTGTAGAAAGACACACTTGGCCTAATGTGGGTGCACTCTGGAGAAAGGGATGGCATGGTGAAGGTAAGCAACCCACCCAACTTTGACTACTCAATATCAAGTCCCTCTGTGCTGAAATACAGAAAAATTGACGTGAAAGTGACAGTCCTGTTTCTAAGCTGCCCTTTGGAGGAGCTCTGGTTCATCAGTTGTAAAAGTAGCCAAGGTTAGCAACTGGATAAACAGATGCCAAACACTGATGTGAAGATTTTGGCTCTATAGTCCTTCATTCTTGATTCTCTAGCTTTTCTTAAACATGTGTCTTTGAGTTCAGATGTGATAGAGCAAGTTATTTATCAAAGATGGATAGGTTAAGACAAACTTCTTGACAGCTGTTAAAAAACATTCCTTTCTTTCTGTAAGTTGGGAAACAGATACCCTGCTAATCAGAACAACAGATTAAATTGGAAGAGCAGCTTTATGATTTTTCTCAAACTTGACATTATTTTACGGAGACAAATTTGGTTTCTGCCTGTCCTAAATGGCAAGAAGAGTGAGATCCAGTTGGAAAGATGAATATGTTCTGACAGTGTCTTCTTTAGGTTATGGACATAGTTTTGCAGGAAACATTCACTATTTTAAAATATTTGTAATTTTAAAATATTTTTCATTTTCAAGTTTCGTTAAGATTTGTTTCAAATGAGGTACAGATCTGACTAAGCCACAATGTTCATGAAAATCTACATTCCAAATGATCTGGTCATTTTTAAGATCTTGAATGTTCTGCATTTAGGAGCAGTTCAACTTCACAAGTAATAACCATCTTTTTAATTACACAAGGAATCAAACTGAGAACCTACCAAAACCATTGCATCTTTGTCCAACAGCAAAAGGCATCTCCTGCTAGTTAGGTGTATATGAATCCCTTCACAGTGGCAGGATATAATGTTTTGGAGTCTCTGGAAATCAGAGCCAAGTTCACGACATGCAATGTTTTTGTATTCTCCTTGCCTTTGCTCAGGACTGGTGCCAGAGAAGAAATAAAAAGAAATAAAGAAGGGAAAAAAAAAAAAAAAAGAAAAAAAAAAGAAAAAAGCGATCTCCTGCCCAAATTCTCCTTGTAATGAATACGTGTGAGAGTTACTATGATCTCATGGAAATCTCTCTATCCTGTGGTTGTTAGACATTATGAACGTGTCATCAATCTGGCTAAGTTACCTGCTCAGTCCCCTGTAACTCATCTCCAGCAAAATGACTGCTCCAGGAACCAGTTTTAAACTACCCACACTACGAGCTGTGCCTTAGTCTCTTTGTTGTGACTGTTTATCTCATAAAAGATCAGCTACAAATGAAATAAAGCTACAGGCTTTCAAACAGTATCTTCCACAGTCAATTCACATTGAAATAACAGCATTGTGGTACCAAACAAGAGCTGGTTTGCTGCTCAGCAGCCACAGGAACACTGGGTACTGAAAGTATGACATTACTCCTGATACTGTTATTTGTACTGCCCTAGCACACAGCATATGCTAAGTGATTGACTAGCAACGCATAAAGGGTGGCAGGGGGCAATACAGCTGGGGAGAGTTCATCACAGCTAAGAAGCAGCCAAGGGTCTCTGCTTTTCTACCTTGTAGAGGTAAGATTTTGGTTACTGAGAAGCAGATGGGATGAGTTTGGGTAGTAAAGGAGACGTTCAAAGCAGAATGGAGAGCTTGTACTCAGGAGGACTCTTGAATTTTAAGTGCAGGTATGTTAATGTTTTGTCAAAATGGTAAGTAGAGTTAGGGTAAAATGCATATATATTAGGGGGGAAAAAAAATTGGCTTGAGACAGAATATTTTATTTCTGAATTGGCCCCAAACATTTTGAGTCAGATGAGTTCAATAATAAATTAAATTACTTTCCAGTAACAGTGAAAGGTTACAGTTCAGGACGTTTTCTCAGTAGATGGGACACTCTTTGTTATCCTGTAATGCAGTGCAGATGTTTCTCTTGCTGCCTTGTGCAAAGATGATTGTCTATATGGATTTTCAGTGCTTAGGCATGAAACAGCTCACGCAATCCAGGCATGGAGACTGCATAAAGTAAACTTCCAAACTACATATCCCAGAAGGCCGTGATACAAGGGGAAAGCACAGTTTGAACACTGAAGTGACTTTAAACAGAGCATTTTGGGGTCATTTTAACACACCACAGGAAAACATTTTCATTTCAGGAATGTTGAAATGTTTTGTTTTGTTTGAAAATGTCAGGCAAAATGCTTTGACGTTGCCAAAAAAAGTGAAAAAAAAAAAAAAAAAGCTTGCTTGTTTTGTTGTATTTTCTTTTTTTTCCCCAAAATTTCCATCCAGAGAAAAAGAGATGACATTTCAGCTCTTTGTTCCAATGTGGGATGAAGACAAACACTGAAATGTCAGGATTTACTGCAGAATGAAAATTCTGAATTTTGGCCAGTTTTTGCTACAATGCCTTGACCCCAGTATTTACATTTTGCTTTGAAGTATGGATTGATTTTCAGAGAATGGAGATTTGTTCCAGTCCCTGTGATGTTCTAGGCCATTTCAAGATTAAAACTAACAGGTAGTTTCTGAAAATCAACTGAAAGAGGTTGACAGCAAAATGCAATATATTTGTTCTTGACTGCTGACTTTTCACTGCTTTCACAAGCAGGCGAACTCCCTTTGGTCTGCATATGATTTTAGCCTGATTAATGCAAATCAGGAGCAATTGGAACCTTTTCTCTTGAAGTAATTGGAAATTTGCCTGAGTGAGGTCTGATGGAAAAAAAAATAAAAATCAATCTTGGACAGCTTGGTCGAATGCAAGCTTTGGAGATATCTCAGAAAGTATGGTAAATGTGGTCACATGCCCTATTGGCTGTGAGTAATTAAGCAGCATAAATCTGGATTACCGTCACGATTCACTCTTACAAACATCTTTAGAGGGATTTTGTTCTGCAGGCACTGAACAATAGATCGGTGGGAATGAGCTACAAGAGGATTACATGTGGATATTGCTTTATGGGGAGTGGGCACAATGACAATAGGATTTATGGTTTTGCTGGCTTCACGGATTTCTTGAACAGACACCCTTTATATGGCTAAGCATGGGCTCCAAACTAAAAAGATCAAGAAACACAGTAGAGCTGAACATTCTTTTCAGTTAACTCTGGATAATCCAAACTTTCCAGTGGCAAGTTTGTCTCTGTTTTAGGACCTTTCTCTCCCACAAGGATCCAGAGGTAGCAGTATACCCCAGCCCTGGAAGTCAGGCTGCGCTCAGGAGCAGGAAGCTCAGGGTTGATAACCACAAGAGTTCTTTTTCAGTCAGCCCAGAACTCTAGCTCCACCAGGCCTAAAGTAAATATTTCTTTAGGTTAGGGCTACAGTAAACGTATAATGTACAAGCAATTCTCTGTTTCCTCTGAACATCCAGTCATCGTCAATAGGAATATGATATATTCACATCATATAAATAATCTTGTTTTACCTCCATACTTAACAATTATTTGTATCAGCAAGTTCATGGCCCAAAGACCTGAAAAGATGTTGACATAGAAAACCAGCTCTTACCTCCTTTTCTAAATTTATTTTCTTACTGTCATAACTGGTTTGACAAGATCTAAATGACCTAATGTAGGAATTTCTAATATGTTCTGTCAAAAACAGTCATACAGGTACAGACATTGTAAAGCAATTCTGAAAGATGGTCTGAGGTATTTTCAAAATCTCAGATGAGTATTTTCTTAAAAAACGCTTGAACAGCAAAGTCCCAGAAGAGGTAATTTTGAGTGCATAGGGAACATACAGTGCTTTGAGTATTTTTTTAGATGGTGTTTTTCACAGAAGATAGACAAGGTATGAGTGCTAAAATCATGTCAAGGCTACTAGAATTACACCCTTATTATTTATTTCACAATATCTCTAGATGAAGTGGGTTTAATGTTGTACATTCACAATAAGGAAAAAACATTTTTTTCCTTGAAAAGATTCTTGTTTTCCTGTAATGCATACATTTTTTTGAAACCAGAAGCTGGATTTCTAAAATAACAGATGATTGATCTCTGCTGAGCATGGAAAAAAGCCAGCATTCTTCCACCTCCACAATACTATGCTTTGCCCACAGCAGATACCAGTGGGTGTCGTTGATCTGCGATTAGTATTTCATTCTGACTTTAGGTGCATGTGTTAAGAAAGAAATTAGTAGAGTTTTTTGGCTAGAAGAGTGTGAGCTCATTTGTGCTCAAGAAGCAAACTGAAGGCAAGAAGGATTAGCTGAAAAAGAGGAACCTACCTTTCAATTGGGAATGCTGACACTTTAGAGATGGTCCCTTGACTACACCAATTTAAATATCTGGGGAATGGACCACTGTTTCATAAATGCCCTTCTATTTCCCAGGATTAGCTTGACAAGCAAACTCACTGGTAGGAAGACATCTGAAAATTCTGATTAGTTTGCTACTAGGTAACTGATTTGACAAAGGTACAAAACCATTACCTTTTTCAACCTCTCAGTCCCTGAAGAGAGAAACTAGATATGGTACCTGTTCTGCTCTGGGTCCCATCCACACCCTGAACCCTGGACTGCCTCACAGATGCCTCTGGTTTGCCTGCAGACTGCATCCATGGGCATGCCAAGTCCTGTTCTATCCAGCTGGCAGATTTGATTGTGTGGAGTTCTACCTTCTTGAGAAGATGCTCTCCAGCTATGCAAGAGGCCGTGGTCAAAGGTTTAGCATGTGGGCAGGAGGCAAGCACAGTCTTGAGGACACCATTAGTAGATGTTAAAGATGCATTCAGAAAATCAAACAGAAGACTGGAAGGACACCATCTCTGAAGTCACTGAGTTAAGGTCCTGGCTAGAAGATAAGTTCCAGAAACACAGCTGAGCTAGTGTCCTGTGTACGAAGCAACTGCATTGTTTATCCAAGATGTCAATTCTTTTCTAATAGCCAATTTCACGTCTCCCCTTCCATTTTAAAACATAAATGGCATCAAAAGATGCAAGATTGTTTTTAAGGATTTGTATGTCTAATTTCAAGTCTTTTCCTTAGTGGTGACTAACCTAACTCTGAATGATTTTGCTGTTCCTCATCTGGACGTCTTTTAATATTCATCCCTTAAGCTTGGCACAATCTTACCAAACACTCATCAGAACACTTTGCATCTCCTAATGAGCTTTGCAGCTCCAGTGTCAGACTAAACATCAAGTTATAGATGTCTTCACAACAAATCTGTTGTTGTGACGACTGAAGATCTACAGCATCAAGAGGGCTGAATTCAAAGCTGATGTTGAAGGCTAGTGAAGAGCAACCGACCCACTTTCCATTCAAAAAGTAAACACCAGCCAATCTTACGTCAATAGAACTAACCAGCTGAAGGGGAAAGAAAACAACAAAAGAAAGAAAAAATCCATGCAGTTCGCACTGCTTTTTCTTCAGCTAGAACAACTGAACGTTCCCAGCTTCCTCACAAGGGAAATGATTTTATGAGCTAACGTTGCAGGAGAGGTTTGGAGACTGCCTCAGTTAATGGAGTCATGTAAGGTAGCATGGGGAAAAGAAAAAAACAGTGGTGGTAGAATAGTGATAATAAAACATACCTTGAAAATAAAAGCAGAGGAGTTAAAGATGTTAGCAGCTGAAATGTAAAATAACAAAAAGGATTTCAAAAGGAAACCGTTTTCCCTTTTTGCCTAAAGTCAGCCACTAGGCTGTCCTGATGAAACAGAGAGGAACAGTGGACAAGGTAGTGTACTGGGACTTAGTTGATGAAGGTCCTATTCCTTACTTTAACCCTGAAACAATGAGTAACTCCAGGTAAGCTTCTCCTGTTTCCTGGACCTCATCTTTCCTCCTACTTTTTGCCTATCTTCTCTGCTGCAACCATGATCTTTGGAGCAATGAAGGAGACAATGCTCCTTGGTTCAGAACATCCTGGGAGTGGCTCATTTCAACACAAGTTCTCTGAGCAGCCAGAAGGTTTGCTGGTGAGAATCCTCCTGCCTCCTTGGCCACATCAGCGTCTTGCCAGGAAGCAGCTGAGCTCTTGGCAAGTCTTCATGATCCAGGCATCCCCAGTGAACCAGGAAACTGCTGTGTAGTGAAAGATTTCCCTGAATGGCAGGGATTCCCCAAGTTTTCCTGGAATCCAATACAGTAGCACTGGAATTCCCAAGAGTCAGGGCAGCTGACTGATATTTCTTTCTTTACTTTTGGTTTTGTTTTTCTCTTCAGAAGCAAACAAATCTGATTTATTTTTTCCCCCCTCTCCCCTCCAAACATAAATAATGAAAAACAAACAGTAGTCTCTAGTGCATGGGAAATTATATTTTCCTGCAAAATTAGAAATTAAAACTGATTTTTGAAGTGTTGGAATTTCCCTGAAAGTCCTGCTCAGGGGATGGGATAAGATCCTTACATCTCTCCTTAGGCCTCCATACATAAATATAAGAACAGCAATGTTGGAATCAGACCACCTATCCAGTTTTGATGGCATCCTTCACCAGTAGATACTAAGGGACATCAAAATTCATGTAAATATGTTCCTGCAGGCACTCTTCCTGCCTTCAGTCTTCTGTGGCTGTCATTGAGTCAGAGGTGGTGCTTCAGAAAAATTATCTCCCATATCTCCCTAGTCATGCTTTGAACCCAAGCTATGACAGTGAGGACGGTTAGCTATGCTGCTAGTGAAGAAATATCTATTTTCATTAGTACTGAATAATGCGGTTTCTTTGGCGTTGACTTTGAAGACTGAGTGTAGGATTCCAGACTCCATTTATCGTCTATGGAGATAGATAGTACCCTCAGGGGGCAATTAATCTCATCTTGGTCAACATGTCTCAGACACAGGTGAAAGGCCCTTGGAAGGCACACATTTCTTTCCCTTACCCATAAAGGGAGTCTGGGTGACTAGCTCAGCTTTAGGTAATTTAATTTCAGACATTCCGGCTGAAGTGATGCGAATCTGCTTTCCCTTACAAGTATCAGGCACTGAGGACAGAAAATTGTGCTAGAAGCAGGTGTCTTAGATCCCACTTAACATTTAAATTACTTAATCATTTTTTGTCTTCATTATTCTTAGCCACCACAAGTCCTATATCTCTCAGGTCAATAAGGATTACACTGTGCATTTCACCATGTTAGGACTGGGATGATAGTACAGCGCTGAGATATCTGTACAGGACAGGCGTGCCTAGCAAGAGTTGATGTGCAGATATCCACCTTTTGAATACCAACTTGACTGAAACAAATTGAGCCACACATGCAGTATAATACATTGCTTTCCTCCCTCTCTTCTGCTTTTCCCTAGCTAGATATTACATTCTACATTAGGAGTCTGTTTTTGCAAATCCAGGCAGTTACACAGGAGGTCATCTCTGAGCATTCAGTAAATATAACATGGCTGAACAGCATTCAAAAGGCTTAATGAAAGATTCATGACACAGAATACCTATTTTTCTGCATTAAAATTCTGTTTATTCTGGCAGATGGGGTTTTTACTACACAGCTCTCTCCATCTGGGATTTAGGTCTTCCAGAGCCAGAAACCAGAGGACTGTGCACCCGGGCTCCAAAATCAAGTGAAAGCTTAGAACGACCTCTTTCCCTTTCTCTCCAGCAGCTGCCTGAATTACTTCTGTACCACTTTAGAAAAACTCAGTCCTTGAGATGGCCCTCAAATGCTCTCTTTCAGACCATTCTCCCATTTCCATTGCTTATGAAGCCTTCAGCTCATAAGCAAACAGCCCTTAATTTGATTTTGCCCCCTGTGGGATTCATGTCTTTGATATAATTCTGTTAACGTCAAAGGAGTTTACAGCAAGGACTCATCTGGGACCTTGTGTACAGCTGTTTTCTTCCAAGCTAGAGGAACTTGCATTCCTCTACCACACCCACATTTATCCTGGCTTATCAATATTCTAATAAGCAACTCAATTGTCCTTACACCGGCTAGGGAATTTCTCCTCTCCTTACTTTCTTTCTCTATTTTCCCTGGGCCACTTTACCTTCACTTTGAGTCTTTGCTTTTCAAGCCATGACATTCCTGGCGATTCCTAGATCTCTGGATTCCTGCCTCATCCTCCCATTTGTGCTAACATACAACTCTGTCTGGAGCCGGATTTAATTAGACCACAAGAAAAATGAACCACAACGAAGTTACATCAAGGGTGTGACTCCAATCCACAAGAGCCAGGAAACACAGAAGACTTAAAAAAGAAAAAAAAAAAAAAAAAAGAAAGAAAAAGAAGAAAAACTAAGGGCAATCTTTGTCCCAACTCTGTTGTAGTCTAGCTCTAATACAGCTATGATATTCATGCATATTAGGTACAACAGGGAATTGTTGAGGAAAAAGTTTTGAAGGGGCAGGAAGGGTCCACAGAGGATCTGCCAAAATGCTTTGGCCCTGTATCTCTATTGCGTGTGGGTTTGACACTTTGCCAAGCCTTATGACACTTACATCAAGGTTGTTCCCTGCAGTGATGCACCATCAAAGCTAAATCACCTACCCATAATGGAATTCACAATGATTTCACTGTGTCTTGGTTGGGAACATGTTATCGTTAACTTCCCATTTTTATTACCCCAAATGCCTTTCCAGCTCACAGCATACTGTGCTTCAGGAACTTCACTGCCATAATTGTACGTCATTGTGTAAATTCAGCAATGAATACAATAGAGACTTGGTCTATCCCAAGGCCTTCAGGCACTGATGTAATTGAAATAATAAAGCATAATCATAAGGAAGAAAATGGCATGTAGGTCTTTCAAGCAAAGTATGGAAATGGGTATGGGTGACTGATGCTGATGCAATTCCCTCTTACCAAATGAATGGATAGGGTTTAGGAATGGACCAGTCCTGCATAGCATTAGCAGTTATGTTAGCTGCAACATGATCCTTCTCTGGCTGGAAAGATCTATCCCAGCTATTGTAACATGTTGGAGTTTGAGGCTATGTCTTCTGAGGTTTGGGTTTTGTTTTTTTCTTCCCTTGATTACTTGTTAAAAATATTTTACGAAAAAGGAAGAAAACAGAGGAGTCAGTACTGTCTGATAACTTAAATGCTGGATAACACATTGGCAGGGCAGGGGAGAGCTCTGTTTCTAAGTCTATTTCTCACCTCTTTGTGCCTCAGCTTTTCCCTTCATGAATAAAAATTGGATGGAAATGTTTAGAAGCCCTGCACTCTGTGGTGAGTTCTGAGTTTAAAAGGATGGAGCTGGTTTGGAATAGCAAATACTTAAGTGTTCAGTTAGAAATTGTGCGGTGTGAAATGTGGAGGGCTAGTTAACTTTCTATTGAATTTTAATGGAACTTTCTGTTTTGGTTCTCAGATGAAATTTTATTTCTGTGCCTGTTAATTACTCTGCTGAGAATTAAAACACATAGTCATTGATCATGTCTCATTGCATGTAGGGCACAGTGTTTCTCACACCTGGGAAAGCATTATGAACACAAACCTCAGGCTCACAGTTTTATAGGACAAGTAGTTCTGTAATTGGAAGGACATTTTGGTGGGAGGTTCAGTGCTGTGATTGGGTAAGCTCAGAACTAGAGGTAGACATTTATCTCTGTAATGAACTCTTCAGTGGAGTTTCCTGGTTAATTGCATCCCAGGTGAGTTAAATGGCAAGCTGAGTTAAGGACAGAGGGGAATGAGGAGGTGAGCATAGGCAACTGGGGCATCTACAAAGGAAGGCAGTTAGAAGACTTTCAAGCTTTCTTTTTCAGCAGGGCTCATCTGGCAGCTGGCTGGAGTTAGTAGGAGATGAGAGAGGTTTGTTAGTGATGTATACCACCTACTTTTAGACACAGCTCAGTGGGGATCTTTCTTTGTTGGGTATGGGAGGGGTTTGGCTTTTGTTAGTCCTCTCAGATAGAGCCAAGCTCTTCAAAGAAAGTTAGTCTCCATATTATCTACCTTTCGGCATTTTTGCATGACTCATCAGTGTACTTAGTTGGATAGGGAGCAGTTATCAAGTCAACCACAAGATTTTGCAAACCACTTCAGCATCGTTGTAGGTATCTAACTCAAACACACCTACTGTTTCTGCAGGTATATGAGAAGAAAATGCTGGAAACTGGTAAGTGGTCTCAGATTCATTGCTGTCCCGAACCTTCCCTCAAATTTTGGAATCAAGAGTCCAGAAAAAGAGGGCAATAGGAAAAGGATGTCCTTGAGAAGAGAAAGAGGCAGGAGAAACAAGGATGTAGAGTGGTTTTGAGGAGAAAGCTCATACTTGAGCTTCTTGCCCTGTGTGAGCTTGATGTTTCCTAGCAAAAGTGGTCCAAGCAAAGCTGCATGTTCTACATCTCTGCACTGATAGAGATGGGCAGAGCTCTTGCAAGGGGCATAGAAGAGTCACAGTAAAGTACTTGCTATATCCTAGCAAACACATGACAGAACAAATCTGTGTTCGAGAGCTGAATTTCATGGTGCTTCAGCAGAAGCATTTAGGAGAGGCTTTGTAAAGGGAGTATACTGGTTTCCCTTCCTTGTTCTATTTATTTTTGGTGGCCTTAAAGTACCTTTAGTAAGCATAGGATATGGGTATGCAGTCAGAGAACTTTCTTCTGTTGGTAATGTTGTTCCTTCGTTGAGTTGCCATTCTTCTCCACTTCCTTCTCTCCTTGGAGATGGAATTGCATAAGTAAGCGTATGTATTATTTGCAGACTTGCATACAGGCCAGATCTTCTCATGGTTGAGTTGCCAGCCAGCCACTCAGCCTATTGCAAGAAAAAATGCTTTTTCTTGTGAAACTTTCCAAGCTGGTTTAATCTACGTTGGGTGGTGAGCTCCATGTGCTCTTCTGCTTCTGGCGCACACTTTGCATTCAACAGGACTCTGGGTAATTCCAGCAGTGCCTTGGTCTATGGGACAGAGGCTCCAGTTGAATGCATCACACTGTGTGCTCCCCATCTCTCTAAGTAGTCCCTCAGTTTGTGGGCTGGGGAGAAAAGAGACAAGAAGGAAAAGGGGGACAAGACAGTTCCTTGGAAATACAAGTGTAGCCTTGCTCTCCAAGGCCAGAGACTCAGTGGTTTAAATTGGAGATGCCTCAACAGCTATATCACAGAAGGCCAGCACAGCTGGGGATTCCTGGCAGCATCCAATGGATCTGCTCTCTTTCTTTTGAGATGAGGGTGTCTTCTCCTTTCTCCCCTTTTACAAAGTGTCACCTATACTTATAGTCCTCTTCTGGGATGGTTTACAGCTGTATCATTTCCATCCACAGGGTCAGGGATTGTTTTATGACAGGATTCACCAGAGGGTGCTATTACACATAACCTCCTTCATTTCTTCTGGCTTAGAAGAATGGATCCTTTTAAGGAGACACTGAAATATTGCTGGTTTTAAGATGCCAACCTTTTTCTGACTGGTAAGCTGAAAAAAAAAAAAGAAAAGAAAAAAAAGGCAGCGTTTTCTTCTTCTTCCTCCCTATTTGTTTGAGCTGTTTGTTTGTTCAGTTGGTGGGGTTCTTTTGCTAGAACTGTCCAACAGGAACAGAATCGTGTTACAGTTTCCCACCTCACACTCAAATTCTTAATGTTTTGGGAAAGGTCCACTGAATGTCTCTGTTCTGAGACTGATATAAATAGCAAAATTGTTTTTGCACTCCTACCTGTGTGTGGTGGGTTGAATTCCTCCTGTGGTAGAAAACATTTGCATTTTCTATGGCTTCATAGAAGAAGGATGCTGTAGTTTCCCATCACCACCAATGCTAAGATCTCTGCAGTTTTGCTTGTACAGAGAGGACCAGCTCTTAGCAACAGGCTACAAGAGTTGTCCTTGCTGCAGCATGGGGACAAGTAGCAATTATGGACTTAGCCCAAAGCAGGACACGGCTATGGCTCTGCCTTCTTCATAGAGAGGAAGAAGATGACGAGGATGAGGCTGAGGGGCTGCTGTGCTGCTTCTGCAGGTGATAGAGTTACAGGCAGCCACGGCACTTTGATGAACACAGGGAGAAGCATGTTGCAAACAACTCTCAGGCTTCCAACAGAGACCTATTTGTTTTTCCTGTTTAATTTGGGAACCATGCATCCAAGCACACTTGGTATGTCTCCATGTGTAAGCCTATACTGCAGCCTATTGATTTCCTTCACCCTTGGCAAGAATATCACAGCAGATTTTGGCTTTGCCTGTAATCTCTTGAGCGGATGAGTCTAGAAATTCAAATGAGAGCTTAACTTGCTGACTGTCTGCACTGCCCACATGATGGCTACTCTGCTCCTTTGGCTCCGATCTGTGGCAAGTTATCTGTCTATTCAGGCAAGGAAACTCAGGTACAGGGCAGGCATGACTGGTTCCCATCTGTGCACGGGGTCTACAAAATCTGGTTCCCGGGAATTGCTCTGCAGACCAGATCTGGAACATGAGCACATCTCCCAAAGGCTGTATAGGTACAGGCTCTGTTATTTTTGATAGATATCTGGTTTTAATCTGGAAGCAAGCCCTTGAATGCAGCCACCTGGCTCCTTGACAGTACTGTGTGTTGCCTAGCAATGTGAGGAGAAGATACTGGATCCATTTCTTCCCCTATCTGTGCCAGAACCAACCAGAGGAAAGATACTTTTATGATGAGGAATTAACATCTTATTTGTGGAACGACCTTCTTATCACCATATGGCTTTAGTTGGAACAGTGGTCACCCATGCAGTAGAAGGTTTGGAGCTTCAATCTATGCCTTTTGTAGATTTTGTACTTTTTAATAATACCGTTTTGTTTGTAATGTGGTTGCCTCCAAGCTTTTCAAGTTGGAAATACTGTCAGTCCTCTTAGATTTTCCTGCCCTGAATAAACTAACAGTTACAAGTGAAAATGCAGGCAAATTTGCATGAAGATGAGAAATCTTCTCCAAGTCAGCAGATACAAAGGCACCTGGAAATTTCATTCCATTATTAATATGCTAATTCAACAGATTTTTCCAAATTGCATCACAATTCAGTGACAAAAAATCAGTGCCCTGTGCTGTCAGCAATGGAAGGCAAGCAGTAGTCCGAACAATGGTGGGATGTTTATCAGTTTATGATTTCATTTATTTCTTAAATTAACAGTGATTAAAATAAAGGCAAGAATCAAAATAATAATTCCAACCTACAGATATATTTTTAGATTCTTCTGTTTAAGGAAGCAGTGGTCTTCTTAAGTAGTGTTATATAGTTTGTTCCTCTCTACTTTGAAATATCACCAAAAAAGAGGCTTGAGTTAACCCTTTCTTTACTGGAGAATTTAAAATGTGTTTTTGTGCCATGCCTTGAGCAGATAAGGAAAGCTTCTCCAGCAATTATGCAGTGTTTAAAGTCAATGAATTAATTGTGAAGGTGTCAGTTTGATTTAACTGATTGAAAACTAGAACTCCGTTATTCAGTGCATGGGGTCCTGAATCGCTGGTGCAGGAGAAAGGTGGGAAAGGAGGATGTTTGCCTCTTTCATGTAAGTCACCATATGTTGCTGTCAGAGTCTGAAGTGAAATGGCAATCACATGAATCCAAGAAATGGACTGGAAAAGGCTGCTGACAGTGAGATTCATTAAATTCTCATTCTCTTACATGCTATGACCTTTTCAGTGTTTTTAGGATGTTAAAGAACTATATTCCTTAAGTTGTTACAGCTCTTATTTTAACAGCAGTGAACACCTTCATCTGTAACTTCTTATGAGTTTGAAAATTTTCATTTAGTGGTACTTAATGTACTGTCTGCACAGACAACAGAAGGAGCCTCAGAAGTGTAAAAGTCTTAATTAGTTCAATTGATAACCACATGGGATAGAGACAAATAAACAAATGCTTTTGGAGAAGAGAGGTGAGGTTTTCAGACATTCTCTTTGCAATGGGTCACTGATTAAATTTGCTGCCTCTCGGAAATTAATGGAAAGCCAAAGGCTGGTATCAGATCTAATAAATTCTGTTTTAAGAAATTGGAATGATCAGCTCAGTAAAGTACAAATCAGGCTCAACCAACCCAATTGGCCTTTGTGATGAAAGGTCTGACCATGTGGATAAGGAGAGAGCAGTAGATATCATATACCTTGATTTATTTGGACTTCAGATACAATCTGTCACTGCATACTGAAGGAGGGTAGACTAGATGATTGAGCTGTTGGATTGGTAAAAAAAAAAAAAAAAAAAAACATAAAATTGTCTGGAGTGCTAGATTCAAGAAGTAGCACTCCTTGGCTTGATGTCCACCAGAGGTGGCAGGTACCTAAGGTACCTAATGTATTACCACTGGGGTCTCTACTGTGGTATTATTTTCATTACCTGGACCTGGATAATGACAAAATAAATCCCTATCAAATTTGCAGGTGTTATTAACTTAAATGGAAAGTTTGATGTTTGAAAACATCCAGAACTTTTGGGTAAGATGGAGAAATTTTTGAAGCCTGGACAAACAGGAGCTTTACAACTTTCAGAAAAGAGGAGTATTCATGGAGTACTCATAGTACCATTGGCACTAACTGGGAAGCATCTGGCTGAGTAGCAGCCCTCACCAGAAGGACTTAGAGGTTATGATGGATATTATGTTGAAGATGTGCTGACAGTGCACTGTCACAGCAAATAAGGCAAATAGCAGCAATCTTCATTAGAAGGAAAGTAGCCAGATGCTTTAAGAATGCTAGGTGAAAGAATGTATTCCAGCAGGGTTACAAATGCTTGGTCTTTGCGATGTTCTTCCTCAAGCCACCTTAGATGCTTTATTGTTCTGATGCAAACAACACTGTGGCTTTGTTCATGTAAAGACATGGGGTAATAAGATCAAAGCTATCTTGGGTACCATTCTGTAGGTTCCAATTACACCCTGGTTGAAGCGCAGACAGATATTTATATCTTGATTTGCTTCTGGAAGTTCCCTCCTCTTCCTCTCCCACTCCCACCCTGCAGCTCAGTGTCTGAAGTCAACCTCAGCTAAATACCAAAAGACCCCAGAAATGTGAGCCAGCTGCTCAGATGCTCAGAGAAATGACCTGAGAAGAAAGAGCCAGGTGACACATCCCAGGAAATGGATCCTGTCCTAAAAGGAACATGCATTCATCATTCAGATAACTTCTGCCACTGAAAAGCCATCTGGATAAACAAGGAAAGAGTTACACAATCGTTGCACAGATCCTCATCCCTTCCTGTCCACTTGTAGAAAGGCAGATGTGTTAAACAAGGCTTCATCTGTGGGCAGAGAGGAGAATGGGAGACCGTAGGGGAGAAAGCACTGCCTGGAATTCCTGAGGCCAGCAGTAAGGACAGCAAGTGCTGTGCTTCTGTCATCAAATCCTTTGTGTCATGCACAATACTCATAACTGGAAGTTAGGCAGTGAAGACCTCAGAACAACACAGTTGTGTCACCAGGAGAAAATGGAAACTTGGATCCTCAGAAGAATACCTGCAGAATCTCATTTTCCTCCAGCTTCTCCACTTCTAAACAAGGCATTGCTAAGTGCCATCACAGGATCCATCTTCTTCCTACACCTCAACCACACCACTGCCCAGGTAGCAAGTCTCCATTGCAAGAGATGGTCATCAGCTAACCACCCTGCATTACCTGTCCTCACTCAGAAGCCCTGTGCCCCCTCATTCCTCCCAGATGCCTCTCCTTCTGCTCTCCAGCAGGTGCCAAGATCTTTCCAGATCTTTCCCTTGTGCTCCATGTCTTCCAGAAGAAAGGAGGAAGTTGGAGGTAGCTGATAACTTGGGGAGGCAAGACAGTCGGAAATTCAGTAGATACCATTGGAGCACTGTGATGATTTTCTACAAAGTCAGAATGGAGAAGGAATAAATTATTGCTAAAGATTCACAGGCTGACAAGAACCTTATCAGGAAGCGATTGGAAGACATTTTCATTAGTGTTACCATTTATAGCTGTAAATAATAGGAGAAGCGTTAACCAAAGAAAGCCTATTGTCACCTGCCTCCAAAGACAAGAGAAATCTTTGAGGAAGAGCCGTGTTCAGTGCTGTTTTTCCAGTTTGGAGGGATTAACACAGAAATCTGACTGGTAGCGTCAAAAACTGAATGAAACATGTACCCCTCAAAAAACAAGAAGAAATGGTGTATTGCAGAGTCTTCATTCCCCCTCACTTAAGAGGAAAGGCTATAGGTCAGACTGGGAAGTCATAGCAATCTGTGTGTATTCACAGACTGAGCTGAATCCCTCATAAATAGTGGAATATCATCTGGGAGAAAGTCCGTTATGAGAACAGTCTTGGAAGCTAGCTAGAATACGGCAAATCTACGGAGCAGCTGAGATAACAAGAACACACGCAGGAGAGTTAAGGGCAGAAGGAAATGGGTGTACAGTGTGTGTCATAAATTACAAAAGGAGAGTAAGCAGGGTGTGCATGGGAGACTGAATGCTGTGAGCAAAGGTCAGGACCAAACACTGAAATGAAAAGGTACATGTGTGATGCAGCAGAAGCTGTAACCTAACTCGTTTGTAGGAAAATTCACAAGGAGATGGGAAAGGAAATATTTTTATTTACTTTTTTGTCTTCCCTGCCAAATACTGCGGGTCATTAGCTGGGACAAGCTGTTGGTAACAGAGCAGGCTCTCCAGAGACCAAGTTCTTACATCCCATCTCTGAGGCTGCCAGTTAAAGTTGAGGCATCTCAGAGAGTCACATCATCTACAGAGACCAGCATTCCCCTTAGGACTGGCCTGAGATGCCTGGCTGCAGTGCCAGAGGCAAGCTGGGATTGTTTCTCATCACAGAACTGAAAGCAGCAGGATTTAAGGGAAATAAAAAGGCAAAGGCTGGCCTGTTTGATTCAGATAGTCCCTTCTAGCATAAAGGGAGTTGCTGTAGACAATTCCAGCTTATGGCATGAGCTCTCCTCTGAGCACTTCTAGAGAGGCATTTAAATCCCTGCTCTACACGCATGCTGCAAAAGACATGGATCAGACCCAGGGATGTCTGTCCTGTTTCAGTATTCTAAGTGCAGGTTCCTCCCCCAGTGCTCAGGGGAAGGGCTGTGCAGTGGCAGAGCCATAATTTACAGATGATGATGTGGGCTTCAGTCTTTATTTTTGCTGTTCAAATCCTCTGTGTCCTGTGACTTTGTTCCTCATTCATGAACAGTGAAAAATATCACTTCCTTGTTCTGAAGAAGAGAATAGCTTGAGATATGATGCTGCATCTGTAGATGCCATGGGATACTGCAGCTGTGAAATATGGCTTTGTTCTTGCATAAAACATACGCATGCAATATTACTTGCACAAGGAGAATGAACCTGAAGCATGAGCTCAACTGCTGAATTTCAAGGAAAGAAATCTGCGTGACATCCCAAAGTCCTGTATGATTCCATCCCACTCCCCATCCCCACCATGCTGCTTGATATGTTTAAAATCTCCAGAGATCCTCCTTTAAGATACGATGTTTCCCATTGTGCTAGCTTTTATTAGATTTCGGGTGCCATTCAGTTAACCCCCCCTCAGCCACTTGAATTCTTGAAATGCTGGGATCATATTTCACCTGATCTGGCACTGAACCATGTTCGCTATCTCACCCCAAAATTAATTAAACCATAAATTTTCAGAATAAACATGCAGCATCTACTATCAGTGAAACAGTCTGGGCTTTGTTGAGCAAACTGCTATGAGAACAAAGCTACCTCTTTCTCTTTCTTCCCACCCTGCACCTCTCTTCTCTTGATGTGTATCAGCAAATACAGTAAATACAGTACCTCCCTCCCTGTTACAAAGAGAGATTTTTATTCTGCTGTTGTCACCATTTTATAGACTCAGAAGAAACTGTAACAGCTCACATGGTGAGGTCTTACAGGAGGGCATTATCTCCAGGGAAGTAAATACTGAGATGAAGAGGAACTGTTTTCCAATATTAATACAACTGGGTATTTGCAACTTTGGCTCTGACAATACTTAAAGCTTGGAAGATATCAACAAAATGTTCCAAAACTGTCTTTAATTAAATTACTGGAGAGAAAATAACTAAAACAAGGATATCCATTCTCTATTCTGGACCCATAGGTAGTCTGCAGGCTGATGAATCCATCTCAAACCCAAAGGAAGACTTACATCCTCTGAAACTTGCTTATTTTTTCCTTTTAACTTGCTTGTTCCAGTTAAAATGTGCTACCTCTCCCCACAGTTTACAGTCAAGAACTCCACCACTTTACCTACGTGATTCAGAGACCTTTATCCTTATCCTCAGGTGTTCTACTCCCATCTGTGCCCATAAAGCAAACTGGACTGCTGCTTGGGTGGGAGACCTACAGAGCATTATGGTTGCTACAGGCGGTGTAACTAAAGGTGGCATTTTTATTTCTTGAAGCAACCATCAGCCAACACCCTCACCTGGTATTCAAGGTTGTGGGTTGATAGATATAAATCTGAGCTCCTGACCAGCTCTGGTCTTTGGAAATTCTCTAGTATGTCTGATTGTGGCTCTGGTGCAAATGCCAGTGTTATGGCTGTGTTCCAGCTCTGCTAATTTGCACTCTTCCAACTTACACTCTCCTGTTCTTTGATAGGATGCTGTACACTTCTTCAGCTCTTAAACATCTGTCTAGTGCAGATAAATGTTGTTTCTCCCTAGCCAAAATGAAATAAGTCATACATTTATTGTAGGGTGCTCTTCATGAATGGTGCCACAGAAAGGTGAATGTGGTTTTTGTTCTTGCTGGGGCATCACATCTTTCATCCTGGGTGAAATCTGAACTCCTGTGCTACGGGATCTTGACTGCAGACTGAGATCCCCCGGATGCAGAGCCCCCGTTAAATGCTTGCTGCTGCCAGGTGTTCCAGTTGGCCAAAAGGCTCAAGCACAGAGCCAGATGTTGAGATCAAATTGTCATCTGATGAGGTACATTATTGTTATCATCTGCTGGCTTGGTTCTGCTCAGTCCTGAGAGGTTTGCATGGAGCCTCCCAGCTCTGCTGGCAAACTGGGAATGGGATGTTTTTGTGAAAATGACAAGACAATAACTAGCTCTTCTCTAGAATTTCTGTTTCTGCTCTTGAGTTGGGATCTAGAAAATAATACCACAGGGGAGGGAATAGAGAAGCATTTTTACACCAGTTTGTCCTTGAACTTTTAGGATTTCATGCCATGTCTGAGTTTTCATTGAGAGATCCTACAGGCTGTTGTCTACTGTCTATTTTTCACCTGTTGCCATGGACAGACTGGTGAATCGCTGTGCACTGCAAAACCAGAGAGCAGACCGTTGGTTCCTACGGCATTAATCAGCCTAGTTTAGACAAGAGCATTTCCCTTCATTTCAGTCTCTCCCTCCCTGCAGTGTCTCCTGCCAGGATGTCCCGTTGCCTGCTGGAATTAATGTGGCTGAAATATCCCTCAGGATTCTCCTTGAGGTCAGGAACTCAGCCTCTGGATCCTCTTCAGTTCTCCTTTCTAGCCCTGAAATTTGTTGTTGCCAAGTGAATTTTGCTTCCCCATCCCATTCTTCATATTTTCCAAGGTCACTTCTCACTGGCAAAGAGAGATTTGGAGAAAAGACACAGAGGGGGAAGTCCAGGCCTGGATTGCCTTTTTACCTCTATAATTTCAGACCCGCTTCTCTCATCCCTGGGATGTTTAATTGGTGCTCTGTGATGTGCTACAGTGCAAGCTGTTGGCACTTCCCAGAGTGTTGAGTCATCCTAAAGTTACTGGGAATTTACTTGCCTTCCACAAGGAATATCTTTTTTTGCATTTGTTGCTGAAAGACCAAGGAACCCTTACTTTCAGCTTTCTTTTTTTCTTTTCCCCTGTTTGTTTAGCTGAAGATACCTTACCTGTTCCTCCATTCTGTCCTTTTCTCATCCCAAACTCAGAACTGTCTTCCAAGGACACCCATCATAGAACAAACTGTGCTGCGTTTCCCTCTTTTTGCTCCCAGTCACTTCACCTGAGCAAGCCTATACATCTCACAACTGTTCTCAAGAATGACACTGAGAGCATCTTTGGACTTAAGTTTCTCTTACATCCACTCCAAATCTTGAAGATCTGGAACTAGCTGGCAAGCTAGATGGAAGAGTTTTCTTCCATTCTCATTCATGGTGCTTTTTATTGCTTCCTTCCTTCCCTCATCATATTGTGCCCAGTGAACTTTTAGAGCAGGTCAGCATCTTGTTTGTCAGAAAAGCATTTGGCTCACTGACAATTTCCAGATTTGTGCAGCTAATCATATTTGCCTATCCTGAAGCATTCATAGGGGGCTACACATCCCTTTGCTATACATTCTGGATTGTTCGACCTGGACAGAAAATATGAGACATCCAGAACATCTGGTCCTTATGAATCCACCCTGCAGTCTTTCTACTTGCAGACCAATCTTCTCCATGTCTCCAGCAGAGCAGAAGGGTCTCAGGCTCCAGCAAAAACTCATGTAGGAAAAAGTTAAATGTGAAACCCTCCCAGCAAGCCAGTCTCCTGCTGAGATATGAGGGCTGCTCTAAAAGCAATGTCTCCTATTTTATTATTTTGGTCCACGACATCAGAGATGGATACTGGTGGTATGGCAGTAGAGGTTGAACCTTCCCACCAATACTCCATTACATGCTGTTGCTGTACAACAGATGTCAGTAGAGGGGCAGTTTGACAAAATGGTGTCTGACATGGAAGTGCAAATGAAGCAAAGGTGTGTCACTGAATTTCTCCACTAACATTCACTGACACTTGCTGAACACTTATGGAGACCAAACAATGGATGTGAGCACAGAGAGGTGGTGGGTGGTTCGTTTCAGCAGTGGCAACAGTGACGTGAAAGACAAGCCACATTCTGGACAGCCGTGCAGATTTTTATGAGTGCAGCATGCAGGCTCTTTTTCACTGCTGGTGAAAATGCATAGCTAATGGTGGTAAGAATGTTGAAAAATAGAATTTTGCAGCTGAGACTTTCTCTATCAAATAGTGTTCTTGTGCTCTTTGTTTCTGTTGTAGTTTTCATATAAATAAATAGAAGGCATTACTTTCAGAGCAACCTATGTACATGCAATCAATCTGATGAGGTGAGTGGGTCTATCCTGCAAGACGCTGTGGTTCAGACATGGTTCTTTTCATGTGGCTAACATTATGTGTCTGAACTCTCATCTTAGAGGCTTCAGTCCAGCTTTTGGCTAGGAGCATCTCTTTGGGACCGCTTCTCCCATCCTCTCCCTCCCAGTGTTGCTTTTTCTTCTCTCATTCACGTAATCATGCGTCACCTCTTTCCCAGACTCTTTCCACAGAGCTATGTACCTTTCAGCTGATGTCGCCTTACTATGACTTTTCTGCCCTCTGATTGCTGGAATGCCTGGCCATTCACAGGACTGGCACTGTGTAACTTGGCAGGTTGTTCTTAGCTGGGTAGGATGAACAGCTGATCTTCACACTGTGTCTTTGAGCAAGAAATTAAAGTGTTACTATATCTTGCATTTCCTTAGCGACGTAGGGAAAATGATAGCGTTTCTCTGCTGATTCATCTGCTTTTACAGTTTTGGGTGTTATGTTTATTTTCCCAAAGCGTTTTTTTTTCTTTCCCAGACTCTCCCAGGTCCCAAGGTCGGAGCTGATGTCTGCACTCCAAGTGCATCCTGTTTGTCATAGAATCATTTAATTGCCATTTAGGAGAACTTATGCAACTGACCTTTAACATGGCAGTCTCCCTGCTGTACTTAATTCCTTATGCTGACATACGAAAAGAAAGAAAAAAAGCCTTCCCTTTTGGCTAGTAAGAAAGTCTTCCCACAGGGAAGAAGAAAAAGGCAGGTGGGGTGAGGGAGCTATGAGCTCAGTGTGATCGGTGGTTACAGAAAGGGCTTGGATGTTGTCTTGGGTGTTGCTTGCTTCTAGGGCAAACTGCACTTCTAGTTGTTCTGTAGTGAGGGGGAGGAAATTTTTTAAAAGGGGGAAGTTAACGATATTATGGACAAATTGATTTTATTCCTAAAACACTGCATCTAATCTCAAAAATCTGTCAAAAAAGATATAGGAGGATAAGTAGAGGAGAGGGAGGGCTGGGTTGCTCTTGTCTGTTGTTTTGTGTTCCCTTCAATGCATGATTTTGATGAACAGTCACCTGACAATACCTGGTAATGTCCAGCAGTGGATTGGCTAGTTTGCCAATCCAGACCCAGAGTTAAAGGAAGTTGCAATCCTTTCCTAACCGGATGGCCAGATTTCAGAACTAGAGAATAACTGGTAGGGAATAACAGGCACGATTCATCACACTTTCGAGATAATCAGTGGATTAGATGATACGAGTCCTGACTACCTGACACTCATGCTCTTCCTTGTGAGCTGACGGTGAAACTCATCTCATAAATAGCATCTCACAAATAGCAGGCTGGCCCTGAGGAAAGTAGCAGTGTACAGTATCTCTCACTGAATCAATTCACAGGCCAAGATTTTCAGCAGTGACCCAACAATACTCCTTCAGACTGCTCCTTCTGTGTGTCCCACACACAGAAGCTGCTGAAATCTTTGCCCTGAGGTCTTTGTGGCTTCACTTCTGTTCTCCAAAGTTTTGAGATACCGACTGCAAATCAGAGCCAGAGCTAATGGGTGTGGTGTAGAGTAAACAGGGGTAAATGGAGTTCAGCTATGTTCCACGTGTATCAAATGCAAGGAGACAACTCATGAGGCAGAAAAAAAGTAGCACCTTTCCTTCCTTCCACACGTCTACTGGATGATATGAAGTGCAACTCAATGATACCCTTGCTATGTCTTGGATTCCATAAGAACCCAAGTTACCTTTCCCTAGAGCTTGCCTCCTGCTTAGGCACCTTCTATTTGCAACAGAGTCCTTTATATAGGTAAGGACGTATAAGGTTTTGGGGGAAAGAAGTACAGCCCTCACTGATGGGGAAAAAAAAAAAAAAAAAAAAAAAAGATTTTCTCCTGAAATTATTCAAGACAGAGGTATACACACAGATATTTATTTCATTTATGATGTGGCTTCTTATCCCCTGAGAGCAGGACTACGTGGTCCATTTATCATCTGTCACAAACAAACAATGTGTATTTTTGGCTTCTCCTTTCAGGGAAGATAAAAATAGTTTTGAGTTAGCATGACATGCCTTAGGTGGGGACTCTTTTATGGTTTTTTGTTTGTTTAGACAATTGGGTCACAGGAAAGCACTCCTGTGAGAACCACTCTCATTCCCGGAGATCCAGGGAGGTGAAGGGGGAGGGATAGACTTGAGATTAATGCTAAAATAAAACATCCTGTACAAAAAAAACCTCCAACTTTGTCTATTTAACACTAACTTCGAGGTAATTTAGAAGGATGGTGGAAAAGTTCAGCCTTAACTCTGCCCCTTCTCATCTTGTGTCTATACTTCAAAATACGTCATCTGTAGAGCCTGACTTTGTCCTTCTCAGATAACAGAGCATGTATCAGTCTGGTGAATCCCATGCTTGTTACAGCCAGGATTTATATTGTGATTCCCCCTTCTGCATTTGTTTACTTTCCGTATGGTCAACAGTTTACAACTATTAGTTCATTTTTAAGATTTTATTTATTTTTACTTTTTCCAAATTTCAACTTATTTGGTTCTCAGAAACTTTTTGATAAAATCTCCTCCAATCTGTAGTTTAACTACATGTAATGTGTTTCCATGCGTAGTTTGTAGTTTCTGAACTGGCAGCTTTAGACCGATGTGGTTGAGAGAATTTCATTACAGAAAACTCATCAGCCATTTTGTAATTGCTACCTCCCCTAATTATATGTGATTTAATTAGGAATCAATTCACATATTGAAAAAAATTCCTCTTCTATTGTCTTTTGAAGCTGATGGTGGGATCTCAATGTATGTGGCAGCAACCTCAAATAATTAGCCAGGTGCCAAATGGAGACTGTTAAACCTCTGTGACCCTAAACATTTGACTGGATGACCAGAAAGGATATTTTGGAAGTGATTTTTGTCTTGACATGTTGCAAAAATGGCTCCTAAAAATCACTGTGGAAGCAAACGTGTTTGGGTTTAAGCAATATTCCACAATAACTTGCCCAGAGCAAGCCTGTGGATTCACTCAACAGCTTTTTCACTATTCAATGGTACAGTCAAGACAGTATCATGCAAATCAATCCCTCTACCCACTTCACCTACTTACAGTGTTAATGGACCAGAGACATGATCCAGTTAGCAACTCTGATTGCAGCAGCACATGTGAAATTTTATGGTCTTGTATTGTTCTTCTGCTTTGGAAAAACGCCAGTGAGGAAATGCCTCTCCTCACTTCCCCATCCTTTCAAACACATAATGCAAGAGATTGGAGTCAGTGTCTATTCAGTTTATGGACAGCCATCACATCTACCCCAGAAGCACACGGAGGCCCTTCCTGGTATCAGAACTAAGCTTAGAATAATTCTTGCCCTTCCACCTTCCAGGTCATGGGCATGGGACAAATAGCTCTGCCAACATTCTTCTCTCCCAGCTGTTCAAGGTTATTCATCCCAACGCCTTTCCTCTCCGCCTCCTCAGCCATGTTCTGTTGCCACACATCTGGCTTTGAGCATGGAACCACTTCTTGGATCTGATTCCTAGCAGCTGTCTGCTGCCAGTGCTTTCCCACAGAGGATAGGGATGGGATCCAACAAGCAAGGGGAAATGGAGGACAAGCTGGGAAAGTCCACAGCAGGTGGAGGTTAAGACAGAACCAAATCTCCACAGGTGCAATGTTCTTTTCCCTCCCCTCCATTCAGCTCCATGGGTGTCTGCTTTTACTGAATGTCTCTCCCATCTACTTTTTTATATCTGAAATTGTAGACTGCCTTCCCTGCATGCTTTACCAGTGAATGGGCTTTTTTCTGGATGCAGACTTCTACATCAGTTTGCATTACCAACGTGGATCACCAGGAGCATACCTTGATGGACACCATCAAAAAGAAACATATGATATATATACTCATATAATTAGGACAGAGACATTTCTTCCACTTTCCTAGTGGCAGCTATCAACTAGATTCAACCGTATAATTTAATCTATGCAGCCACCCCTCTTTGTCAGAGCAAAAATACTTCAAGGGTAATGAAGTGCCAAAAGCAGTGAGTGAGCACTGAAGAAGGGATGACATGGGGGCTGGAAATGTACTACCTGTCTCTTGTGGTATAAACAGAATGCCCCATTGAGTCTCCAGGGCTGTCAGATGAAACATCAGTGTATTAAGAAATTGGAATTGTTGTCAAATTCTTCTTATGCCCAAGGTTTGTCTTGGTGATGGAGCAAGACTGGAAAGCAAAAGAAAATTAGGCTCTACCAAAGCCCATCTGAAGAACTGGAAGCCTATCTGCTGCCTTCCATAGCCTTAGATCTGGAGATTCTCTCTGCCCTTTTGTGGGTTTGGCCTAATGATAAATTCCAGAGCCAGAGAATTCTAAGCAGAGACAGATTAGCATCTTGTTTTCAGAAGCCTTAAACTGGGATATATGGATCTGTTTATTTTGCAGATGCCAATAGCTAACACATCCATTGTGTTCAACATACACAGTGCTCTGAAGCTGCTGCTAAAAGAGGACAGATATTTTAGCTGGCTTATTATCAGCCTGCATGCACTGGAGATGGATCCCTGGCTTTTAGTTCACCCTTGCTCTCAGTTTTATTTCAGCACATTGTCCTATTAATGATCAGCACTCTTTGAGCTGCATTTTATTAAGTTGCCTGGAGGCCCTCTGGCATCAGCAATGTAAATATACTTGTGGTGATATTATTATTATTAGATTCATGCTAATAAAAGGATAACAACCCAGCAAAAGGCCTTTAATCAGTCTGTGCTGTGTAGGCAAAACGAAGTTTTTTTAATTGGGATTTTTTTCCTCCAGCCACGTAGGGTCCTCTCCCTCTGAGTGAAGAAGAAAGAAAAGACCATCAGCTGAGTTATTAATTTGCAAGTTTTTGTATTTTTTGATGATTTTGTTCTCCTTTTCCCTGCTACATAACTGGTTTGGAATTTCCTCTCCCTTACTTAGAATTTCACAGAATGAACCACTAACATCCAGTAATAAACTTCTGCTGCGTCAGTAACTAACATTCATATCCACTAAAGAAAGTTCCCAGCTCTTGGTTAGTGCAAGCTGAAGGAGATGGTCTGATGGATCAAAGTAGGAACCCAATATCATGTTGAAAACACATGTAGGTAATGACAAAGGAAATTCCCCAGGGTAATTACTGAATCTATTCAGTGCTTTGTTTGTCTGGAAAAACATAGCAAATGCTTCCCCACTTCATCAGGTCATTCCACTAAAAACTAGGAAACCAAACACTCCAAGGAGGGCTGTGACACACTGAACTCCTTAATAGACTAGTCTGGATTCTCTTCCTGTTTCCTGCTTGCTTGTCTTTGTATAGGTGGATTTGAGTGTACCTATTTCCTCCATAAAAGAACCTCACCTGTGTAGTTCTGAAACACAGCCATAAAGAAAAACTTTGGTACCCACAGCATACAGAGGGACAGCTGTGTCCCTCTTTTCAGTCATCACACTTAGCCTTCAGCTTCTTTCCTGGGACAGTCACAGCATCCTCCAGGGCTTGTGATTACCTACTTCCTTTAGGTGTCTTTCACACCTCACCTTTGCTGTGGCTCTGCTCAGGACCACTGCTCCATACTGTCAGCAAAGATGTCTACCTTTCCTCTTATTTTGCTTTGCAAAGCACATTTTTGGCTGTTCCTGGGCTTCTCACATCTTCAGGCACATCTTCAGACACACATACATTATAAATCTTGATTAGTTTGTTTTCTTCTCATACCATCTTAATTTTTTCTTCTTCCTTTCCTTCCTACCTTCCTACCTTCCATCCATCCATCCATCCATCTATCCATCAGTTCAAGCCTTCATCTCAGAAGTTAAAGCATTTGTACAGGATTTTGCTATAAAACACAGTGTAGCCTACAGGATGGTGTGTTTGCAAGGGTGTGAATGCAGCACAACATGTAACTTCAGATGATCATGTCTGAGAGCCCTTTTGAAGGACATGTTCAAGGGCATGTTGACTGTGTTTATTCTAAGGTGTAGGAGAGATCCTGAGGTCAAATATGCAGTTTGTCCACATTACTTGTCTGCGGGAGGGCCTTGGAGATATCATAGTGCAATCTATCTGATATTCCCAGTATGACAGTGTGAACACTCTCAACTTATCCTCTGCAGAAAATTTGAGGTACAACCAAATGATCTGATAAGAAACCAGCCAGCAATAAAATTCTCTCAGAAGACACCTAGTCATTGCTCCCTAGAACCTCAGGGGAATCAAATTCTGATTGTGCAGCAAATCAAATCCCTACCTGGATCTGATCAACAGTCATTCCTCTCCCAAGGTCAGATCGTGCTGACTCTCATGCACCCCGAGAGGCTGTGAGCCCTGGAAGACTGCATTACAATCCACATGTACAAAACCACAAAATTAGAGCAGGCGTGCAGGAGCTGGAATAGCTGAATGGATCTTAAGTCTGGTCTCCTTGGAAAGAAGTTTTGTTGGGAACTGCAAAGTGTAGCTAGCAATATATCAAACCAAACTGCAGAAAGTACAGCTCCTGGGGAAAGGCATAAGGAACATAATCAGAGTGCTGAAGAGAACAAAATGATTATTTAATTTCCACTCTTTGGAAATCCTTTATCATGTAACCATGTGAAAGAAAAAAAAAAAAGTTCTAAAAGAGGAGAAAGGAGCTTGCAAGACTGCTATGCATTATTTGATTTATTTTATATTGGTAGCATGTGATGCATACTATTGAACTGGGAGATGAGAGACTTTCTGAAATGAATGCTAGTGAAAAGATCTGTCTGGTTGAACAATTTGTACATGTATTGAAGAAAAAAAGAAGTTTCCCATTCATTCTCACTCTATCAGCCTCCATCTTCATCTTTTTATGGCCCAGCAGTTTTCTAAGCCACTCTTCAGTACCTTCTCTCTCCCTCTTTCAGAAAGCCATAGATATTCTACAGTTGCAGCTTGAAACTGAGTTTTTAAAAAGTACATTTTTTGAGAGTTTTATTCCTATTCCCTAAGGAGATTTATGTATTCTACAGCCAGGGAAAAAAACAAAAAAAGCCAACAAAAAAAACCTGATCTAATTGTTCTGCTTTTATGGTCCAGAAATCCTCACTCAGTAATTCCCACCTTTATGCTTGTAATTTTGTGGTTGAACCAGTGTGCAAATTCTAAGACAACTCCCTGCCTTGATTTCACCAACTGTTTAGTCAATCTCTTGCAGCAGTTAATTATCCTCACGCTGAAAGTCAGAGACTTGCAGCTAGTTCTAGTTCACCTTCTGCCTTCACCTTGCAACCTCCAGATCTCCTGTCTTTGCTGACTAGCTCAGAAAGCTTTCCTCTACAAAACATATTCTCCTACTTTGTATTTTAAGATTGCGGAAGGATCTAGAGCTCACTAGGCATGTCCCAAAGACAAGAGGCTGTGCCCTCCATAATGTTTCTGCAACCTGGAGGGACAGTGGAAAGAAGGACTTGGCTGAGAAAGGCTTGGGGCAGGTCAGTTCACTGAAAATGTATATATGCATATATCTCCTTTTATCCTGAACAACACATCTGTTAGCTGTCATCCATAAATCAGCAGGTTGGTTTTCAGACCTGGAAGAAAATGGAAGGAAATGATAACTGTGTGCAGGCTTACTGTATGTAGGTGATGTTGGATCCAGTTAGATGGGAGTCATTGGTGTAACTCAGATCACAGGACAAGATGAGCAAAAGACCAAGGGATATTACATATGAGGCAAGATATGCATTGGAAAGCTACTCGGTGTCCCTGCAATGGCCATGTGCATGGCAATCAGCTAGTCTGCTCCAGGCAGGGAGATGAGGAAGCGATCATTGCAGAACAGGAATGCTCCTGAGTGCCAGGCCCTGTCCTGCTGTGGGGAGGCACAGCTTCACACCCACACGGGAAGGGACCAGAGCTGCTCAGAGGAAGCTCACAATACTGATTTCTCCCCTGCCCACTCCAGTCCTTCCTGGACTGGGGCCACACCACCTTCTTGCGGTGGTGGACCTTCATTTGTTTTGACTCCAGCCTGTTGTTGCTACCATTACCTGAAGCCTTAATGACCTTTTTCTATTGAACTCTAGAAGTTTCCCAATGAAACTGGACAGCAGGTAAACAGGAGGAAGAAAGCTTTAAGAGAGAGTCCTGCCAAAGCTCTGCTGGATCATCCAGTGAGTACTGGAGAACTTGGCAGGAGAAGAATCACAGGGTTGGATCAGGGCTGTTCATTTTTTGCTAACTATTCCTGACATTCTCTTCTCATACAGATGCACAGTTTTAAAAGGTTTTGCCAGAGGTTCCTTTACGTAGGTTCACAGCTCAATCTTTGAATCTTCCTTGACATAAAAAAAAAAGTAAAACACCTTAATTGCTCTTGGAGAGGGCAGAGAAAAAAAATAATTATCTATATATGTAGATACAAAATCTGCAACCCAAACAATCTACAGGATCTGTGCAGTAGGGGAGGAGAAATCAAACAAATTGCAGAATTGAGCAAATGCTTGGATGTCATTTGGCCAGACATTTCTACCTCTAAGGTCACCCATGTGTTTTGACTGAATAATAAAATGCTGCATGTCTTGTCCCAAAACTTAGGAGAACTGTGAAACAGCAGGGTTGGAGGAATAAGGGAAAAGGGGGGCTGTGGGAGAGCAACTCAGTCCTTATTGCTCTAAACCCCATGGAGCCTGATCACACAAATATTTGCAGATCCTGGCAGTAGTATGTGTAGTGCAGAGTATGTGATCATCTGAAGACCTATCCCACGTTTATTTTTCTTTTTGAGTTGCTGGATGCTGCAGCCTGTTCTCCCAGCCCCTGCAGGGGAGAGGAACAAGAAGCCAGAATCACGAGTGTTGAACACTATGTCCTCAGAATTCTGCTGCTGGTGTCTCAGCTTGGAAGAGGAGATGGTCCAGGGAAGGGATTGTAAGGGGAAAGCTTCCCACTGAGGACATTGTTCTTTCCCTGTGGGATTTGGAGAAACCACTCAGAAAGGGACAGAAATTCAGCTGCCATAACCTCGAAGAGAAATAATCAAATCCACTTTATTCTAGAATAGTCTTTCCCTTAAAAAACAAGGCAATCCTCCTCTGAAAAAAAAAAAATAAATATTCTAATATTCTATGTGAGAGAAGCTGATACTGGGTCACTCTTGTGTGCCACGAACTCTCTGCCTCATAAAGACAGGCAGCAGTTCCTAAGCTATAAAACAGAGACATTCATCTTCTCTTTGCCAGGATAAATATCCTGAATTCAGAGACTTTTTTTTTTTAACTCTTTGGTCCTAGACTATCTCCTAAAGGATGGAAATTTGAAATGCAGTGTATACTTTGCTTCTCTAATCAAGAGGGAAAACCTGCTCTAATAAACCGGGACTGCCTAATCCAAGCTGAAAACCGAATACAAAGCGTCTGTGAAGCCAAGTACTACTGTGTGCTAACTTTAGATAGCAACTAAAAGAAAACCTGTAGGGAGATCAGAGGTTAAACCCAGGCTGCAACATGGAGTAGCACTCCAATGGCTTTGTCCTTTCTGCAGATCTATCCTGCATCAGCTGCCCCCATAACTGTCTTCAGTTCATACTTCCTACAAAAAAATAAAAGGGGTGGGGGGGGGGGGGGGGAATCTACTTGTCAATGTTGCTGTAGTACAGACAGTAAAAAGTGGATGTATTATCACAGAAGGCTTGCTGAAAAATTTGCTGGCTCTGCTCTGTGCCTCCAGTTCTGCGCAACAGTTTTTAGTGTTGAAAAGGAGAAAACTATTTGCAAGGAAAAGAGAAAGAGATGGGTAGGAGGCTCAAGAGGTCACCAAGTCATCCCTGTTATCAGTGAAAGCAAGCCAAAACAGCAGAGGTAAGCAGTTTGCTTTTGTGGAAAAGAAGGCAGGGGTGCACGAGGACTCTTAATGCAACAGGGGCTTTCTGTATAAATGCAAACTCTATTATATTATTAGTTACATCTTATTTATATTTTGGCATATTTAATTTACATTTCTGCCTGAGATCACATGAATCACACAATCAAGGGTGGGAACTGCAGAGCAATTCTCCAAAAGACAATACATTTGTTTTCACCACCGATGTATTATAAACAGCAAAAGGATTTATGCTGAGGTCTGTGTCAGTACACACTGATGATGAGCACAGGCCAGATGCTGACTGGGAGATCTGCTGCTGTCCATGTGTGGGTCATTGCCTGAGGTATTATATCTCATCTGAGACTGAAATCTGAACTGATGGACTCGCATCAAGCTCCAGTGGAAGGCTTTGTAAGTGTGATCCAAATATCTTCATGTCTGTAGAAAGGCCCCGAAGGGGAATGGGGTTAAACAGCAGGACAGTTTGTGTAGGTCCTGGGTATAATGAGAATGAAGAGTTTTGCTCAAGCGAAAAACCTTACTGCTGGTTTTGAATGCTAAAAATGCCTGTAAAAAGAGCTAGTACAGGATTGTGACCCTGAATCTGACCTCATTGTCCCTGGGAAACGCAGACAGAGTAGGACAATGTCTTGAATTCTTTATGGTTCTTCACAAGATGGACACAATCTCACCTTGTCTGCAAGGAGAAGACATCTGAACTGAAAAGTTACTGCAAATTACTTTTTTAGTGGTGTTTACTCTGACTGGAGAAATAGGGGTACTGACCAACTTTCTGTTGATGTTATGTAAATTGCAAGTGCTCAGCTATTGCCTGGGTAAAAATTATATTGCTAATCTCTGCAGTGTGCTTAAGGTTAGTACAAAAGCTTGGGGTGCTGGAAGTTCACAGTGAGCTCCAGAGGTTGGTGACATAACTGTAGTTGCAATCAACAGCAGTAAGCCAGAAAGTAGTGGAGGATTTGTAGGTGTGAATATTCCCTGTTGCTCTCAAAATGATCCTCAGAAGCAATAGAGGACCATGGAAACTTAAAAGAACATGAGTATCACTCTGTAGATTTGATCCTCTCCATCAGCTTTTCTTCAGGTATTCCAGAGAAAGTGATTTAAAATGACAAGTGCAAATCACAAAGCAGTGGGATGTCTTAAGAGAGAGCACAGTTACATGAGTGGCAGAACTCCAAATCTGAGTTTTAGCATCAGCAACCATTTTCCCAGAAGGCAGTCAGCCTTGGTGGATAGTCTAAAGAAACCAAAATGTTTAGAAATAATAAAAACTTCAAAATTTCTATTAAAAATTGTTTATCGTTTTATGAAATTGCAAGGAGCCAACTTGCCTGGGCACCACTGGATAATTATCTGCTGTTAATAATTAATTGTTCATGTGATCAAAAAGGTGCAAGGGTTCTTGGGAAGCTGGGAATTCCTTTCCCTCATGCTCTTCCCTAGGCTGTCACCTCCCTAATCCCACTGGCTCCTTGGCCTGCTGTGGAAACTGAGACTCATTCTGAACTACATCCAGTGAAACATCATCAGAATAAGATGCTAGGTTTGGAAGAGGAGCTGTCTTTTCCTGCACCCATGTAAACACCCAGTGCAACTAGAGGGTGCCCTTTAAGAACTCCTGCAAAATAATATTGTTGTTAATTTAAGCTACAGGCCACCATAGAGCACTCCCCTATCTTTCTCTCTCTACTTCTCTCTAGAGACTAGTTCATCCACCACATGCATTTTTTTTTTCACAGGCTGAACTTGCTTGCTAGAGGTCAAACACTGATGCTTTTATTTCTGCCTCAGCCCTTCTGACTGAAGAAAGAATAAATATTTGCTTAAAATTAAGCCCATTTTGGTCTGGAACTTCAGGCATAAAACAGTTTGGACGCTCTGCAAAAGAGAAAAGGATCCAGAATGCCTTGCCCTAAGCCCCCTCTGCTCCCACCCTCTCTCTCCCCCCACACCCCCCAACTTCACCATGGGATTGAAAGAGACTCGAAATATTTTGTACAATATTCGAAAATAAATATTGCTCATCCTTGAGCCGATAGTTTGGATCCCAAATGGGCTCAGAATTTATAATGGAAAAAGTGATGCAAGCTTAGTGCTATGCAAGCCATGTGCTGTTACCATCCAGCAAGCAGCTCCCATACGGTCTCCTTCTTGCATGAACGGTCATTTTCTTCTAAAATATTCCAAGGACCCAAGACACTGTGTTGATTAACCCCTTCCTGAAGGGCTTGGATCCTAGCAGTGGTCATCATTGTGCCAAGATGGGCTAGTCGGTAACAAATAATGTTTTATCATTCTTATTCTTTAGATGCTTTCTTCTTAGAAGGGGCTTGTCTTATTTATTTACTTTTTTTCCCCAGTGCAAAGACATTTCTGCGAGATCCAGCAAAAGCTGGGAAAGAAGTCTGGAGAAGGGAAATGATGGTATACCTTTATTAATTTAGAGGGGGCGAGAGACATAGAAAAGTCATTCATCACTCCCAGCCCTCTCTGAAGAGAGCTATCTTGGCTTGTCCACAGGCCTAATAATCTTAATCATTTTGAAAGGAAAAAATCCTGCAAGGAAAAGAATCAGGGAAGCTGGAGGTATTGAACAAGCTGATCTATAAAGATAATTCGTTCCATGTTTCTGCACTTTTGACTTACTCAATGGTTTGACTCATGAGAGCAAAATAATGCCAAGGTGTTATGGACTGGAAGTACAGCTCTCTGCAGATAGGGGCTTGGCTAGGGCTTGAGTGATTACCTAAGAGGAGCAGCCTGCACCTGAACACAAAGCTTCCCATGGAATCATGCTCCAGCAATCAGCCCCATCTGAGATGCTCCCCCTCCCCACAGCCTCACCCCAGCTAGTAGAAATGAGACCTGGTGCATATATGTGAACCACAGTGAGATAGAGGAAACGTGGTCAGAAATGCCTCTTTGCAGTTCTTCTCTCTTGCTCCTCTCTGTGCCCACATAGCTAGTGGGTTCATCATGGCCAAGCTGAATGAGAAGACAGGAGAGGAAACAAAGAAAAGGAAAGGCAGCCCCAGTTTCAGGGAGAAGTGGCACCAGTGAAGCCCTGTCTCATGCACATGGCCATGACAATGTACCAATTATCCTCTATAAATAGCTGCCAGCAGATGTTCAGCCGGCAAGTGGCTGTGTCAGTTGAAGCCATTACAGCTTGCAGATGCTTGGCGAAGCCCTCCAGCCAAAGATTACCTCTCCCACAGCTCTACTGGCAATCAGCTCTGCTTGATGCAAAAGTCAGCTGTATTAGCTCATACCACCTGGATCAGCTGCTCCAGCAATACTGGCTGATTGAGCTGGGGCAGATAAGGGAGTGCTCACATGATTCTCGTGGCTGGTAGTGACCGGGGGCCAGATACCTTGCAGATTAGAGGGAGAGACCTGGAGGAGGGTCTCTGGCCTTGCTCTGACCTCTCCCATCACTCCATCCCCTCTTCCCCCACTCACCAGCAACCAAACTAAAGCAAAACAAAAACCCTTTAGTCCGTATGGCAATTCTTGAACAGAGGTTGCCCTTTTACTGTGACTCGGGCAGCACCTAACGCAGACCACCTGTACATTTATCCTGAAAAACTAAAAAAAAGGTGAGCAGACATTTTTGCAGGACAGCCGTCCGTAATTAACCTTTGGGCTGTGTATCACAGCTTGTCCAAAACACATAAAGCACCTTCAACTACTTCCTTAGCGTACCCAAAAAGAGTAGTTTGGTCCTATTCCCCTTCTTCTTTTCTGTACTCAGTATTGCATTCACAGCCATATAAAGAAACAATGATGTGAACATATGGCTTTTCTCTTGCTATGCTGTCATGTATGTGGTAAGATACACACAGATGTGGGGAAACAAAAAAAAAAAAAAAAAAAAAAAAAAAAAAACACCAACAAATTGCAAACTGCCGGAGCACACAGATCCCTCCCTCTCCCAAAATGGAACAGACAAACTAGGAAAACTGCAAGCTGATAGGGATCTTCTGATTTCTTTCCTTCTCCTTCTTTCTTCTATTTCTTGGCCTCTTGAAGCCTCAAGCAAAGTTGGTATCATTTGCCTGCTGGCTGGACTCAGATAATGGTGATACTTCCCTGCCTCAGCAAACCCATTTTTGCTTTTGTTAAGCCTGGAATCCAAATTTAATTAACAGAAAAAATACAATAAAAATAAACGTTGAGATAATTGAACTCTAGGTCATAAAAGCAGAGAAGTGATTGATGGCTGAGAGGAAAAGGGAGGTGAGTGGTGCGATATGCTTCCTTCTGGTTCATCCGCTCACCTAGGGGGGATGGATTTGCAAAAAGTCAAATATGATATCAATATGGATGCTGGGTCCAAAGCGAAATATAAACTTGCACACACAAAAGAGAGAGATCCTATCTCTCCTGATAAGTTCCCTGGGAGAGAACTCAGGAGCTTTAGCCAAGCCTCACAGAGCAGTGAGCTCCTGATGCACATCCAAGAGGCGTGAGTGTATTGCCTTGCCCAGCACTAAGTTTGCAAGCTGGAGCTCTTATGTGAGATATTAGCTGTTACTCCAGTGCCTTGGGGAAGCCTTAAGTGGCTCAAGTTGCCCTTGAAGATGGATATATGTGTAGAACAATTGTTTCATAGAACAGCATTTTGTCAAGGTATGTGACAGAGGAAGAACTTCAGTACTATGAGAGCTGGGAAGGAAATTGCTTTTAATAGATCCACGAGCCATGGTCCTGCTGTTTAGCACACCCTGAGTCCCATGGCTTCTTTCCTGCTTTGGGATTTGGAGTAACCAGTGTCTCAGTCATGGGTCTTCCTGACACAAAGAACAATGGAACAGGACAAGCAGTCAGCAAGAGAGCACTTTTCCCCAAGTGCTCCTAGCAAGGAACTGTGTCTTTCATCCTATTTGAACGAAATCCCCTTGGAGGAGAAAAAGTGTCCAAGCTGTTTACATGTATCAGAGCAACCCAACAGTAGAGCTGCTTCTGCAAGAGTTCCCCAACCTGTTTCCAATCTGATTGACCCAAGTTTGCAAAAATGTCATTATTCAAGTAGTTAACAAATCCAGCTTGTGGTTGAAAGGGGCAAGGAAGCAGGCAATAGGAGAAGTTGTGTTGGCAGGAGAGGTGTGACAAGTCTGGAGGGAAGTGATTTCTCTCACAGCTGCTGGCAGAAGCCACATCTGTCTGCACTGTTAATCTCTATAGAGATTGTGAGTGGGGTGCTGTGGGGAGGAGGTGGCTCACTCCTCTGAAAGCCAGCAGATGGTCTAGTGCAGCTTCTGTCCTCACACAAGCCATAGTTTTTAGCCTGGGATGGTCCCAGTGAGGGAAGGGAAAGGAGGAGAATTAGTTTAAGAAATGCTGGACCTTCACTAGGAGGATCTGAAAGCCTATGTCCAGAGATGCAAAGCTTCAAAGCCACAGAAAAGTCCAAATAATAGTCAGTTATACAATGACACAAGCCATCAGGGCAGTCATTAGCATTTCTTGTAACTGGTAGATCCTTACAGTACAAGATCTTCAGGAATTTGCCTCCTATCGCCTTCTTTGCCTCTAAGCAAGAGAGGAGACTGAAGTACTGAATGTGTACTATTTTCTTGGTATACAACTGTGGGGTTTTTTTTGCATATAGTAAATTGATTACCTGGAGCTGAAGAAAGATTTCTTGGACTCCATGTCACTGCATGTCTCACAGCCTCTGCCTCTACCTAGTTCGAGCACAGAATAAACCCATCAGTGACCATTCAGTGCTATGCCCAAGCCGTCTCCGTTCCAAAGGAAAAAAGGGGTTTTACCTTCAGGCACATGAATTCAGACATGCGGCTCCCAGGCCCCTTGGTACTGTCTGTTTCTCTGTGAACTCACTGCCTTAATTAGGACTTGTTCAGCCTTTCTGTTGCTGGGTGGAGACATGCCATGAGCTGACTTGTTTCTGGGGTCTGAATTTTTCCCCTCTTTCTTTCCAGAAAAACTGTAGCAATTCCTGTTTCATGTTGTTCCACAGGGCTTCCCTTTGTAAAGAAAACTCATCAGCCTTGCTAATATAACCACTCAGCAATGCCATGTCAAAATGTGAGTAAATGAATAACCACAATCTTTTCAACACATCTTTATGTGCAAACAGATGTTTAGAAAGAATCCAGTGTGCTGCAGGAAGAAGCGTCAGCAAGCGATAAGGTCTAAGCAGTTGGGATCTGGAGCCTTATGCTGTGGGTGTGGCCACTGCTGCCAATGGGGTCAAATGGAGAGAAACACACTTCCTGGAATATGAAGTTCTAAACTGTCAGCATCATTAATTCTTAGATCCTGACCAGTTTCTAATTGACTGCCACCTCACCACTCCCCCTACAGTAGTGATTTTTTTAGTTTGTGGATTCTTTTATATTTCCAGCAAATGCTTTGACTCTGTTACAAATGTCACTCGAAAAAGGATTTGCTTGTTTGTTTGTTTGTGGCAGGGATGAATTATGTTACTGTATTCATCATTCATATCCCTCTTAAGAGTAATCCATTGAACCAGATGGAAAATCACAGACCTTTACTTGCAGCACTGCACTCCAGAGCTTCTGCATAGCCTTAGTGTTTGTTGTAAAACAGCCACCATGAGCCACTCCAGAGGAAGGAATGGTGTGCTTCTGTAAGTGACATTATACATTTTGGGTATGAATGACTCAAGTTAGAAGCACCATAGAGAGAAAGAGGAAATGAACCGTTGGCTAATTCATCTAATTTAGCTATTTTTGTGGCTCTTAGTAGGCACTGCTGTTAATTTCCCATTTTGCAGAGTACAATTAAAGCTTAACTCTCACACTTCAGTGTTTCTTCCTACCTTAATCTTAGATGTCTATAAGGGAGATACTGCAGGCTGAGCAATTTTCCAAGCTTGTTTACAAAGAATGGAGAGAAGTCACTTTCAGAAGGTGATTTCCCTGTCTGCACATACATGTCTAACCCGTTCCAAAATATTTCAGTGGAGATTCCTTCATTGGCTCTGTTGTGACTTTTTACACCTTCTTGTTAATGCAGCTTCCTGTTGGAAGGAGCTGATATTTGTTAAAGGGGATGTGGGAGTCCTCTGCTATGGTGTTTTTTGTCCCTCATAACATAAAACAACAGGTGGGTACTGTGTCCAGGTCATAAGTACATTTTGGGATGACCATCATTCTAGGTAGGTAGGACAGTAGTGAGGTTGATTACTGAGAAACTCAAAGACGTTTTAAGAAAGAAAAAATTAAGACAAAAGGATATTTGCAGATTCCCAGCTGGGCTTCCATAGGGTCAAAGTTTTACACCCATGAATCCCTAGTGCGTTCATATGGCTCTGCATTAGTGTATGAAAAGATAAGGTGGTGCCAACATTTCCATTATGCTACTTCATTTGCAAAGTTTTGAAAGTCAGCCATAAATAAAAGCACTCTGGAAGACACTTTGGCAGATGGCATCCTGACTTGTTAGTGAATCTGGTAGATTTTGCTTTCCATTTACATTTTTGGACTTTTTTTTTGTTAAAAAGAAGACAAGAAAATGACTCCAGATAAACACAGGGCCCAAAACATTATGACACAAAAGCATAACTATGGGCTAGAAGACCACTTAGCAAGAGAGAAAAATAATGATGTGCAAATATCTGAAGATCATCCAAGAAGAAAGATCAGTCATTCGGGGAGGTCCAGGGTGGAGGGGGGCTAACGCAAGATGTAGAGAATTAAGAGCAGTGAATGGAAGCTGAGCAAAGGAAAAATTAGCTTGAGGGAAAATTTTCCTAAAGTTGGACTAGTATCCCAAGGGAGGTGATGGAAACCTGATTGTTTGAGTCACACAGCCTTGGACTGCCCTGTTTCTTAAGAACGTGTTGCGGTGAGCTATCCCACACGGGCAGGGAGAAGGCCTGCATACCTTGGAGATTTCCATTCCCCATTTGGATGACTCACTTCAAAGTGCAGGATGAATTTTAAGCTGGTGGGCTAACTGCCTGAGCAGTGCTTGCCAGGACACGTGTTTCTCTCTGCTAAGAAGGCAAGACTTCATGGCATAGAAAGTGCTGTTGTTTCACCTGCTCCATAAGCATCCAAGAAATTATCAGTTGTTAAGCCACCCCTACCCACTAGCACCAAAGATGTATGGAAAATGTTACTTTCCTTCCTAGGGCCTGAGAACTGATGAATTTTTATAGCGTAGTGGAGATATTCTGTTTGAAGTCATGAAATAAATAGGAATTGGAGGGGAGAAGCTGTTTCAGTGCCTGAGAAGACTGAGTATGTAACTTTAACAGTGCTAACAGCAGACTGAGTCACACCTGAATTCCTGGGTCTCTCATTTTCTCTTCCTGTAGTTTCCTTGTAATGTTCAGGAGAGAAATAATTTCTGCGTACCCTGCTCAGATGAGCTCTGTCTTTTGGTCAACCCTTAAGCTCACATAGCTGCTCTTCACAAATTAATCCAAACCTGATGCTGCTATGGCCCGTAACTTTTCTAGGTGGAAGGCAGAGCCTCCTTTTCTTGAAGACTCAATTCAGGCAACATGAAAACTGATTCAACCATAGAATCTTCACTTTTCTCCTCCCTTTTCTTTGCAGCTTCTTGGAAGGCATCTCTCCAACTGTTCACTTTCTCCTTCTGGTGCTGGAAACTGCTGGAAGCAATTGCTTGTGTTTGCACTGGGTGGACATAATGATTAATTCCAGCACTAAACAGTGAGGCCAAACTCTTCGTGAAATGATGACAGATTCCTATTACACCTCTTACTTATTCCTCAGTACCAACACAAATTCTTTGAGGTCTGAATGGGATCTGTGTCCTTGTACATTGAAACATGTCCCAGTAAATTGAGGGGTTTAGTTTCCTACTGTTATGGTACTAGGCATCTAATTAGATTAGTAGGCATCTTCAGAGAAGCTGCTATAGCTATGGAAATCAGATGAGTTCCATACCTGAACAAAGTATGTCATGGATCATAGCTATTTCTGAAGTGCAGGTAGAAAGGTTTGTTCTCAAACTAAAGTGATCACTTGGATGATTCCACATGGAGGAGTGAGTGCAGGGCTGACAAGGCTCAAGGAGGTTTCTCCAGACCTTCTCTGAAATCCAACTCATGCTTGGTTTGTTTCCTTAAGAAGAGCATCTGCACTCCTTTTCACAGATCTCCCAGCAACAATGATATAAATAAAACCCAATACAACCCTAGGCTGCAGCACTGTCCTGACATCTTGTCCTGCCCTTTCCTGCAGAGGGGGCTTATTCCATGTGATGCCACTTACAATCGACATGGAAGCTTTGGAGGGTTTTTTTGTTGTTTTTTTTTTAAAGCATGTGTCCCTTTTTTTCTTTTAAATGTTGGCAAGGAAGCAGGAAAAGCTCTACCAAGTTAATGATTAATGCAAGGAATCACATCCTCACATATTGAACAAATAAATATAAGCTAATATAAATAGGAAAATACTCTTGGAATTTGACAGTCAGTGGTCTTATTATCTTGAGCTCCAAAGCCAAAATTGCAGACTATGGTTTACAGATGCTTTTTCACCCTCCTCCTCCTTTTTTCTTATTCTTTCCTTTTTTTTTTTTTTTTTTTTTTTTTTTTTTTTTTTTTTGTTATGTTTTGTTTTGTTTTGTTTTGTTTCATGGGGCTTGTGGCTTCCTTGCAAGAAATTGCTCCTCTGACAGAAAAATCGCTCCCCTTTTCAAATGAGTTTGGCAAATGTTAGTGAAAAGGTTGCTAGTAAATACTCTTTGAAAACATTTATAGGTTTCTGAGGCTGCATGAAAACTGGTTGGGCTGCAGTTCACAGAACTTCTGCCCCACCAGAGACCTGGGAAATTCTTCACCATGTATTTTACCCCAACTACTCCTCCGTTCCAGCATGCTTGAGACACCGCTTTCTGTTGAAAAGTCCCACATGTGAGAAAAAAAAGCGAAGAAAAAATAAGGACAAAATATTGTAAAAGAAACCCATGTTTTTATCCTTTTTTTCATCTGATTATCTGATGGAGGAAATTACAATCACTCCTCCTATAAACTTTGATGCTCAGCTCTCAGGAACAAGTTAATGGGTGATTTTGTTGCGGTCATTGATAAAATGGTGCAAGAAGGCTCTTTTCTATGTACTAAATGTTGTTAGTTTGGGTTGCTTTTGTTGTTCGAAACATCCTAGATGTACTCTTGATTTTCCTGAAGCATCTTTTCCCCAGCTTTCAAATGACAACAGTTTTATTTAAGTGAGTTTGGAACTACTCCAAGTTTCCACTGAGGTTCCAAGTCAGAAAAATGCACTAGGAAGGTAGGTATATTTGTCAGTGCATGGCTATTCCCAAGATCAGTTTTGAATCAGTGATATAGAAGCAGAAGCTCCCATGGCAGCAATAAGCAGTGAAAGATTAAATTTTCAAGTTCCCGTTCTGCAGTGTTCCTTCTTTGCTCTATGGCCATGAGGAATGGAGAAGCTTGTGAACCTGTTTCTACTTTAGGGTTCATGAGGCTGAATTTGTGTGCTAAAATTTGCATTTTGCATTATCAGAAAATCTTCCTCTAGATAATATTAATTATCCCAGAATTACTCATTAAATTAAAAAAATCCCACAAACTACTGATTGGCCAACAGAGAAATATTACACAAGAGCTCCTCTATATAAGATGTTTTTATTAAGTTCCTCTCCTCCCACTTCTGCTCTGAATCTGTGAGTTGTGCTTTGGTAATAAGGACTTTTGGTTGCAAGTCCCTCCAGGATCTCATATGATATGAATTTGATGGTCTCAGTATCCTTCTTTCTGGACCAAATGTAAGGGTCACAGAAAATTCTCAGTACAGTTGGCAATCTTCTGTTAGAGATCTCAGCTGAGAGGCCATGTGAAGCACTGGCCAAAGCTGCAACAAAATTTGAGCCTGTTTCAGAGTTTGAAAGGGAAGAAAAAAAAAAAACCCAACTTTTGCTAATTCCCAACATTTCTGCTGACTCAGTACCCAAACAACTGGAAATTTCTCCTTGACTGGGAGGGATGCGTCCAAACACAAAGCCTGGATCTGGCCACACTTCTATGTTCTAAGAATGTTTGTAACCAGACCTCTTCTCAAAACTTGGCCCCTGTCCAATACTCACAAAGCAGAATGAAACCCCTCTGATTGCTTAATGCAGTCCAGGAGCTAGACATGGCCATGGTTTTGGAGGGGACAGTGGGGATAGGAATATCTGGGACTGAAGACTATACACTGCAACAGGCAGTGTTTGCAAGGGGCAGCAAGCAGTAGTTCAAGGCCATAATAATTCGCACTCAGGGAAAACCCAAGGGTCTGCTTCAAACTGGGACTCACTTTTCTGTTTCTCAAAGCTGAATCAGTCTCTCCATAAGACCCAAGTCTTCCCAAATTCTAGTGTGAATGTTGTAGATTCAGCAGAACTGTGCTCAAACATTGAGCTCTGGGAGATTTCCATGTCAATAGTTTTGCTAGCTCTGTCCTTTTTCTGCACTTCCCTCAGAGCCCTTTCCCATAATTTCTCCAAGTGCTCCAAGAGCCTGCACTGCTGAGGTTGGCCACATAATCAATTTACCATCCCCAGGCTTGGCTGACTTTGATAAAGAGGATTTAGAGGGTTAATTCGAGCCCTCGTATTTTTGAGGGGACGCTATACTTAGGAAACTTTTCTGCGTTGCACTTCAGCATGGATTAGTTGTTCTGCTTCCCATAAAACCTTATGTCTGCCAGCTTGCCTAGGATTAGAACTAAAATGGAGTGTGTAGATCCCATTGCCACAAATAGAGCTTCTGCAACAGGGCTGCTTTGCTTGGGATATGAGCCAAAGTTATAAATATTGAGGGCCTGAATTTTCAGCCCATCACAGTTGCAGTATATGTATGTAAGTATATATGTATATATATACATACATAGATATGTGCTTATGTGTGTGATACTTCATACCCATGGTCACCCTCAATGCACACAAGCAAACTTGTCATGCTGTCCTTGAAACCTTCAAATGCCAGGACAGAGTCATGCTACTAATAGCAGTGTTTTGGGACAAAAAAAAAAAAAAAAGTGTTTGTCCTCAATGAGAAAGACTGTATTTTTCAAGTCCCCTTAGGGCACATCTCTCTGTGGCATGGCTTTGTCTGATATTCAGAAGCAAAGACCACCTGGAGACCTGCTTGAAAAAATTAGCTTTTCCTTTTTACAATTTCAAATGAGATCTCCAGCTCTGATTAACTGTGCCTGTCAGATTTCCCAAGGGGAGGGTTTTCCTTGGGAATACAGAAGGAAAATGTCAGATACTAGTCAGCTTATTACTCAAAGACTGTTGTCTCTTCCTTTGGCATGCTTGTAGACCTTGATTAAATCTCGAAAGGGGCACAGCTGTTCCTGATACTAACTGCCAACCTCTTCTTTAAATGAACAATGTTAATTCTCTGGGTTGGTTATGTTACTGCTTGTGAAAGACTTGCCAATGGAGGTCCACAAATGTGAAAGCTGGTGGTATGCAGTGGAATTGCCAGGTCACAGCCTGAACCAATGGTTGAGCACCAAGTGAGAAATCATGGCTAACCCAGGGAGTTCAGGTGCAAGCAATGCACCTGAGTGACTGGAAGGGATGGATCCAGAAGCCACTCCTCACCCTCATTTAATGGTTAGCAGCAAGTCAAGTAGCATCTTTCTGGGTGGAGATTATGTTCCTCTCAAGCTGTTGTTGGCTGCCAGAAGTGGTAAGCTGACTTTCCTTCTTTATTATCTGTTGTTGCTTTGTATTACTTCTATCTTATTTTAAGGTGCTATTATTGCCTTTGTTGTTCATACATGGTGCAGGAACTCTGCAGTGTGCCTTGAAGTATTGGTCTCCAAAGGAGGAGAGCCATTAGGGTTGTGATGTGTTGCTAGTCATTAACTGTGATATGGTTGACTTAGTTGGTCCTGAGACACCCAGCATTGAAGGCAGAGTGAGGATGAATGGAGAGAAGTTCAAAATCCTGATTTCTGACAGTTTCTGGACTGTGGCTGCTTTTGCTGTTGGCTGCATAGATATGTGGGTGCTGCTGAGAAATGCAATTAGTACCTACCTGTCTGAATTCCTACTGTCCCAAATGGGGCTGAAAAGTATGAGCATTTCCCATGCTCCTGTAGGCTTGGAAGGTAGTAGATACAATGGTGAGGGATTGAACAGGCTGCTAAGGGAAGTTGTGGAGTCACCATCTCTGGACAGTTTCAAGAAAAGTGTGGGTATAGCACTGAGGAACATAGTCTAGCACAGTGGCAGGTGTGGACTGACAGTTGGACTTGATGATCTTATTGGTTTTTCCAAACTTACTGCTTCTAAGATTCTGTAAATGGGGAAAAAAAACAAAAACAAAAACAAAAAAAACCTGTAGCAGAAACCTCCATAGCTGCTGTGATCACAGGAATAAGCAGGAAATCCTATCCCTTCTCATGTCAACCTTGCCTTCTCTTGAGAGCTATGGTAGCCTAAGAGCCTTGCTATTGCATAATCTCTGGTATAGGTAAAAGGGCGCAAAGGCATGTTGCATTTCCTTTATGAATCCAGGTTGGTAACAACTAAAAACCCCATTTCAAACTCAGAAGTCTCCTTTAGAGGGTATTATGTAATGAGTCAAAGTAGAAACAACCTTGCCTGATGCTAAAATTTTATGAATTTAAGTGAATATTCTATGCATCTGTCTTAAATCTGACTGCTTCTTGCTGTGTGGGTCACCCTCATGCCGAGTTTTCCTTGTAAATCAGGAGCAAAAAATATACTCCAGGCTTGGTGCCATGCAGTGAAAACACGTCTTGTCTGTACAAAATTGTGCAGAAACTGGAGCCTTTTATTTTCTGTGAGAACAGGGCTCTGACAATCAAATCCTGTCTTTCGGAGACACTTATCTGGCATCTTGTCACATAGTTTCTGGGGATTTCATAGCTCAGACTGAATTTACCTTCCCTATATTCCTGCAAGGTTAGGAGGTTTTGGGCCAATTCATTCTTCTCTGTATATCTTTCCATTTATTTCATTTTAAAAAATTGATCATTTCAGCTAATGCTGTCCATGTTAAATTTTCTAAGTGAGAAATACTTGTTTGGTACATCAGAAACCATTCCTGTTTATGTTTTGAAATGCTACATAGATGTATCTAAATGTAACTCTTATAAAGCAGAGATAATATCTTGCTCTTTCCCCCACCTTTTTCTAGATCTTGAAATTTAAACAGGAAGGCTTGTTTTGGGCTGGATTAGGTGTTTATATTTGACCTCCCAGTAAACAGAAACTGATTTTTGACGCTGCTTAACTGGAAACACTTGAGATGAATCTGTCTACTTATTTTTAATGTAGTTAATTTTGGTTTATTAGCCAGGTTTAAATATCTTGTTCCAGTTACACCTATCTATTATATCAGTGAAGGTTGTGGTATAGGTGATTTAAATTCTTTACCTGTGGATACATAGGGCACTGGTGACGGAGGACAGCATGGAGGTCTTCCTGTCCTCAGCCACTGTGCTGAAATGCACCTAATGGGAATAACCCTTTTTTTCAAGGCCTTTCCAATTATCTTGTAACTCAGCAAACAAAGTGAAATTCTCTTTTTGAAGTCAACCAACGAACTGGGCAGTAAGAATGAGTACCGGGTTTTCATATTCTGAGAATTTTTCCTTCTTTTCTTCCTCTCCCTTCTCTTTTCCTTCCTTCTGGGAAATTATCTTTCACACAGTTAAGACATGCTTTCCCCCACCCCACCCCTTGCATATTTTCTGTTTCTGCTATTTTTTTTTTTTTCTCCCCACTGTAAATGCGGAAGATTTCTGATTTGAAAAGCATATTTTCTGTTAGAAATGGGTAGAGGTCTGGCAAGCTTGGCCTTTGCCATCTGCCCTGTCAGTGAGAGCTCTTGTTCTTTCAACTTAATCCATGACAATGACCTTCTCTCACCCTCCTTCTGCAGCACAAGATTTGGGGCTATTGCTGCACAGTAAGCAAACAGGCCTGGTTTCAGATCTGTCAGGACTAGATCCATGTGTGTGAAATCCATGGAAGTCAGGAACCAAAGTACCCTCAGTGTCCCTAAATACCTTGGTGTGGTTGGGCACAGACCCTGCATCTGTGCTGCTCGGTTCAGTGTCCTGAGTAACTCCCTGCTGGATTTTCCCACTCTGTGGAGGGAAATTAAATTCTCTCTCGGAGCAGGGAAATCCCCAGAATGGCCTTAAACCATGCTCTTCAAAATGCAATCGACACTTTGCAATTTGCTCTGTTCATGCCTGCGCGTGCAGATGCACACAGCAGCTTGCTTTGCAATCCTCTGCTCAGTCTTCCCCAGGGACAGCCATAAGAGTTTATTCTACAGCAAATTTCATATGGGGTGAAAAAAAGGATCCTTTTGCTCCTCTTGTTTTATTTTTTCCTTCTGGGCTAACATCAACACTCTGAGAGCAGCAAAGGTTAAAAACTCCTCAGTATAATAAACCCAATCTAGCTGTAGGTGTCCCTGTTCACTGCTGGAGAGTTGGACCAGATTACCTTTAAGGGTGCCTTCCAGCTCAAATGATTTTATAATCTTTTACCCTGTTTATTCTGCAGCTCTAAGTTAGATGTACCAAGTGCTCTTGGAGAGCCAGGCAGATAACCTATCTCCACTCCTAAATCTTTAAGGGAAGATTGGCAAGCTTTTGCCAGAAAGCAACAGTTCCTGAGTGATCCATCCTCTTGACCAAGTTCCACCTCCATCAGGAACTTTAGGGATCTGGAAAACTCAGAGCTGATCATAGTTCCCTGAGAGGACAGTGTTATGCCCAAAGATGACCTGCTGCTGGTTCCCTCTGCAGCCATAGTGGGCTGGGGGACATGCACAGGACCATAGTCTTCCTCCAGTATTTGTATAGGTGTGAGCACAAGAGCTGGGTGCTGACCACAGATGGAGCCATTTGCTCACTGAAGCTGTGAGCTTCCAGCTGGTGCTGGGAGGCATCCCAGGAGTACTAAATCACCTGGCTGAGCTAACAAACAGATGGGATCCATGTGGCCCTTTGAGCCATGTGATGGTGCTTTGAAGGTTTCCACACAAACTCAGGAACAGGGCCCTGTGCACCTCTGGTTCTGAATGGCAAAAATATTTCAGATGCTCTGACAGGTTCAATAAGAAGCCCAGGCTCCACAAAATGCTGCTGCCTGTAAATTCTAGCCTTCTCTAATTCAGCACAGGCTTTCCTTGCACCAGACCTCCTCTGTTTTTGCTCAAAGTGTGTGCTCTGAAAAAAGAGTTGAGGAGGCAGTCATATAAATGATGCTGATCTGCAGAGAATAGAGGGACCACAATGTAGCAGAGGCAAGGGGCAACACTTCCCCTGATGAAAGGCTGGCTGGGAAGTGATGCCATATGCATCCTTGAGTTGCATGAAAGTGCTTTCCCAGCTGTGCTCACCTGAATGTTGCCTAAAAATCCAGCTGAGGCGAGAGCTGAAGTTTAATGAGAAGAGCATAGGGGCTGCCAGCTGGGTCAGGAACTGTTCCCATGGTCACAGAGTTTACAGGACAAAGCAAGGGACATGCATTTGCTACAAATGTCTGAGAACAGGAAATGAATTGAACAAGGAAAGGGGGGTGAGGAGAAAGAAATGGCAACCAGTGATGAGGTTTGGCTTTGGACGGAGGTACCACAACCTCCCAGAGAAAGGCAATGAACCGGGGCAGGTAGGACAGTATTTCCCCTCCCCCAGCCTGGAGTAAGGGAGAAACACCATGTAATGGTGTCTGTGGGAATAACACTGGGAGTATTTAACCTTCAGAATTCTCCATAGGGGCACATTGCACTCAACACCCTGCACAAGACTAAGGAAGGCTTTTCTATAAAACACAAAGTGCTGGTAATGAATGTCCCTTGTCTTAAGATGCAGGAGCTCCAAGCAGATAGCACAAAAGCATGTGATACATTTTTCTGAGTTGTCCCTCCAAAAATGAACGTATTTCAATAGAGAAAGTTGTTCTCCACCCCTGCTACCACTCCTTGCTAACTCACATCACTGACGATGCTCATACTCATCTGCTTGAGTTTGTCTGCTGGAGGTCTCTTTCCAGGTGGCTTCAGAGATGTTCTAGCCTTGTACTATGGGGATTTCTCCCATGTCTGCACTGAAGTTTCAAGGATTCACTTGCCCTCTGGCCTGGAAGTTTGGACACCTGCCTGCAATTTAGAGATGCACTGGCTGGGATTTCCCCATTGGCCTGCAGGAATCAGGTGCCCAGGCTGACCGCAATGGAGGAGTGCCTTAGTTCCTCAGGCTCCCTTCAAATCCCTAAAGGCTGCCAGGACCAGGTGTTGTGCTGGCTCCAACACCCCTAAATCCAACTCCTGTTGCCAGTGGGGATGCAGAACCCATCTCTGCTGATGTCCCCAGCTTGTCTGCAGATGTACCGCCTTCTTACTCCTGAACCTTTTCAGACTGGTTGAGTTTGTGGGTTTTGGTGTGGTTTACACAGATTCCTTGAGAAAGTTTCTCACACCGACTTGCCCCTGAGTTCCCATACTAAAAAAAAAAAAAAAAAAAAATCCTGGCGTTACACTTGCCAGAACTTTTAGCTGAAGTTAAAGCTAGTAGCTGCTGCTTTCTTTCTTTCTTTCTTTTTTTTTTTTTTTAAGTGGTTGTTTTAATTTTAAAAAGATAAATAAATTCAAAGGCACCAGTCCAGGCACTGGTTTTAATTTCTGGGAGAAGAAAAAAGCATCTGAAATCACTACCAGTTTTCTTTTTTTCCTTGTAACTTAAAGTGACCATAATGAACACATTTTTTGACAGTGATCAGAATGATTTCATCCAGGCATTCAGAACAGGAACAGCCATCTTTATGGGTCATCCTGTCTGCAGATGTCATTTTGGTGCAGCAGAGATTGCACCTTCACACACTCAACACCCTAGCTACATATATATATTTATTCATTTTTTCAGCAGTTTTACTGTGAAAGTAGGTAGAAATGTGCCTGGGACAAATAGGTAGAAACTCTTCTACTAGCCATTCTTTGGGCTCTGAGGGACAAAAGATTATTCTGGCCTATCTGTAAAATAAAATAGTAGGAGTTGCTGATGTATCTGGAAGACTTTACATCCGAAAGATTTGGCCCATGTTTTCTTCTTCTGTTTAGTTAGGTTTTTTATTTTATTTTCACCGTTTTTAAGTGTTTTGCAACAGATGTATTCATGCCAGTAACTGAGTGCAACCTGAGTCACTGTTTCATGTAGATCTGTCCATAATGCCATGGAAATGACTTTGCCCACTTCTTGCCAAAGAGGAAGAAAGTTCAAGGGGGAGTAGTAGGAGGTGATGATAGAGGAAAGAGTAGAGGATTCTCCAACCTTATCCAACACCTTTCCTGAGACTTGTAGTCTGTTTTTTAGCAGATGGACTTAATGGAGATGGTTAGTTGGCAATACTGGCGGTAGGTAGACGGCTGGACTGGATGATCTTAGGAGACTTTTCCAACCTCCATGATTCTATGATGATAATAGGGGGGTATTGTGAGGAATGGTCTTGAAGGGACTATGAAAAGTACATGTTTACAAAAAAGTAAAAAGTAGATGTTTATAATGGCCATGCTGGATGCAGCATCACAATGTAAGCTTCAGTAACTTTTACACTGTCAATATGATTTTGCCTAGAGCCAGTTTAGAAGGAAGAAATTTGAGTCCTGTGAGTGCACCGCCAGGTGTCTGTCCTTCCCTTGCTTGTTGTGCTCCAGCCCTAAACACAGCCACTGTGCCTTCTCTAGTGATGAGCAAATGTCTAGCTGCTTGTTAAAGGAGGACTCTCAGGCCTTATTTTTTGGGGGGTGGTTTGTTTTCCTTTTCACCAGTGACACATTTCCTAGAACTTCAAAGCAAGGAATTAAGCCAGGGGCTTTATAGCTTTAGCCACTGCAGCTCCCAGGCTTTGCCCCACGTTGCTGCATGGAGGAGGGAAGTGTGACTAAGGAACATGGTGTTTCACTCACACCTGGCTCCAAATCTGGGCTTGTTCCACTACCACAGTCAAATTCAGATCCATTTCTCAGGAAGACTTCTGCCCAGGAAGATGGTAGATTCATTGTCTCGAGACGTGTTCAGGAACCGTGAAGTTGTGGCACCAAGGGATGGGGTGGTGGGCATGGTGGGAGATGAGTTGACAGTTGGACTGGATTGTCTTTGTGGTCTTTTCCAGAGAATGATTCTAATCACAAGTGTAGCAATTTGACTTGTCAGGTTGCACTCTACAGTAGTATAAAGCAAGGCAGAAAGGCCAGCAATTCTGGCTTGACCAGCAATGTCCTGTGACTGTGGGATTCTCGATCAGCATCTGTTGAGGCAGCACTGACAAAGGCAGATCTTTACAGGAAGTGCTGTATTACAGATTCCAGACTTGTTTACTCTAGGCTTTGCAAGATGTTCAGCTCACTGGGAAGAATTTTGGGACCTGGTAATGTGGCCAGGCAGGACTTTCTCCTGTCTCTCTTTTCCTTTTTTCCTTCCTGAATTATTTTGTTGGACTGAGTGCTGATGTTTTAGGCAGTACTCAATCAACTCAGAACAAGATATCATCAGAAATGAGCATGTCTTCCAGGAGATGAGAGAAGCATGATGTGGCAACACTTCTTATCTCCTCTGGCAACACAGCTTCTAATTTGTTGAGGGCTGAAGCACTCTTTCAAGTCTTTTGTATTAAAGAAAAATAGCAATCAAAGAGCTGAAGAAACGCTGTGAAGATCAAGTCCCTGCTGAGGCTCTAATTGGACCTGATTGTCTACTTCTGGAAGGGTCTGGTATTGGTGTTTCTTCTTAACTGCCTTTGTTGGGCAGTATCTGGGATTGCCTTGTGTGATGCATGCTCTGATGACTGGGATAGCTGTGGGCCTTTTCCCATCCTTCCATGTCCCCATCTGCTGTTTGCTTGCAAACAGCTTCATGAGAGGAGGCAGATCCCTGTCCTGAAAAGAGAGGGAAGTTTTTGCTTGCGTGTTACCAAAGTAACCAAGAAAGCAACCTCCTGACACTGCCGTGTGAGCACTCAGCTGGTTTAATAGTCTTTTGGCAAGGTCCTTCCCACCAAATGATATTACCAGAGCCCATGAGTAGAGCCACTCTAATGAGGAAAACTCCTGCCTTCTGCAACTGCTAATGTCATAAGTGGCAATTTTATGGCTAAATCAGAAGACAAAAAAAGGAGAGAGAAGAAGAAAACCTCTCTGTTTTAAAATGCAGCCAAAGAAATCTGCAGGAATCTACTGCTGCCAATTATTTTAACAGCTCCAACCTGTTTCCCCAGCAGTAGGAAAAAAATAAAAATACCCCCTCCAGCCCCTCCTTCCCTGTCCTTTGGGAAAAGAGGGGTTTGGATTAGCTCTTCAGAATGAAAACAAACACATCAGGGCTTTTATAGAGCCAAGCTGTTCCTGTGCCTTGAGAACGAAGCGAGAAAAGATCTAACAGGTGCTGCATGATTTTATATGGCAGCATCGCAAGAGGCGCTGGTTCTCGCTTGTGAAAGAAGGCTTTCTTTGCCCTTCAGCTGGTGCCCTCCTCTATCCCCGGAGCTGATGGCTTTAGTTTAACGACCTATGGTGGTTATTTAAGCTCGAAGCAGCGCCAGAAGGCTAAGCTTGTGTCTGTCACGTTCCTTCTCTGCTGCCAAAGGCAGTTCCTGGAGTGAGGGACCCCCTTGACGGCTGGTGGGGCTCCTTCTCTGCTCTATGGGTTTTCTAGGGGAACCTGCTTACAGCTAGGGTCAGGACTAGAAAATCAGCTTCACCAAACAACCCAGCTTTGTCAACATTCCAAGCTCAGGTTCATGTGAAGGCAATCCTGCAAAACCTGCCTTCTCAGTGTCCCAGGTGAGGTTCCCCATTGAGAGTCCAGCTTTGTGCCATTAGAGAGCAAGAGCCTTGCATTGGTTCTGAAATGCCTATGAGCCTTGAGCAACCTTGGGACAAGTATTCCTCCTCATTAAAAGGAAGAAGCTATTGGAGGGAGAAAGATTGGCTAACAGTAAACTGGAAAAATTTTCAAAATCTGGTAGCATATAGATGTAAGCACTCACAGTTTCCAGGGAGTCCCCATATGAACCCTGCAGGCCCCAGCCACTCCTTGTAATTTATTAAGCAAGGAGCTACAGAGGTCTCCACATCCTTTGGAGGAGAGGTGTAGCCTGTGACCGCATCCCCGTGACACAGAGCTACCAGGCAGAGGTGATGCAATGGAGATGGAGGAGGTCAAGTCACAACTATTTTAGGGGGTCTGCTGGGACAAAGACTTGAACTGAGCCACATTTGGGGCTGGCCTTTTATTGTCTTGTAGCTCTTGCCGTAAAAATAACCTCCAAATTAGTCCCAGCTGTTAGCAGGTTTCATCATTAAAATTTTGTTTGGTATCTGAGAGGAAGGAAATGAGCCAGTTAAAGAACAATATTGCACTTTTTCCCTTTATTCCCTCTCTTTCATAATCCTCACATGTATACCAAGCCACGCAGAGACCTGGGTGTCTTCATTGAGGCTGGAAATCTACAGTTAGATAAGACAGCAGACATCATTCCATATACTTCCAAGATTTCTTTCAGGAATCATTGCCTTCCTTCTTGACGTGTGTTGTCACACACACAAGCGAAGAAACAAATGCACAGGGGGAGAATTCAAGCTATAAACAAACCTTCAAAGTCGCATTTTTAGTTGTCTGGAAATGCGGCAATACCATGCGAGGCTGGCTATTGTGCGAATCCATTCAGCAGACTAATTGAGTGCAGATCAGCAGTAGGGAACATATGCAAGCCACTCGGCTATGCATCCAGATAAATATGGAAGCCTTTTAGCATGTGGCTTTCTTCAGCTGCGCCATACTTGGGGAGGAACATCCCTGCAATGTGGAGGAAATCTCCAGCTGTATTGCTCCAAGACCTGGATGCCCCTCAATGGCTGAAGTATTGGCTGAACTGCAGCTTGAACCAGTTTTCTGTACTGGAGTCCAAGTGACTTTGTTGCTAACTAATCACCAGGGTGGGTATTTTCTGGCAACATGGAAGAAAATTCCATGGAAGTGATAGAATCATCTTGCTATGCTTGATGGCAAACTTTGTTTGGGATCTTGTGACTGCTTTGTTGTTGTTTGTTGTTATGAAAACAGAAAGCTTTTGTGGAAATACATTGATTTCAGATAGAAAAAAGTGGTTTTTACACAAAATGGCACTGTGGTCAGGGAAGGAGGGGTGACATGTTCTTTTGAAGTGGTGACATTCTGCCTCAGATTCTGGCTCTGTTTCACCTGTTTTCTGAGTGCAAACCAGGGTCACTTCACCTTGGTGCTCTTGGAAGAAGTCCCTATTCATTGATGGCTCTGTCCCATTAGCTGAACAAACCCACGTGAAGGGTATACGCTGCTAAAGAGGCGGAAGGCTGTGACTCTGATAAGAGGAGCTTTAGGGACAAGGGCAACTAAAGGAGGTTGTAACTTCCTTGGGGAGAGCCCTCTGGTGCCTAGCTTGTCCTACCCTTGTTACCAAAGGATGGCTGTTTTAGGTGGTTGTGCCACTGCTTATTCATGGGATGTGAAAAATAAGACATCTCCAATATGGAGACTTCAAACATAGGCAGGAACTCACTCAGGAGCCATTCAAAACTGAGTTCTCTGCACTGTGCATCAGGGCTCTGCTTTCCAGGAGTAAGATGGGGAACTCAGCAAGGGGCACGAGGCAATGAAGGCACTCGCTGTCTCTTGACAGCGTTTAAAACATTCCAGCTTCATTCCACGCTGCAGTGGAACCTTGTTTCTGAAACTTCAGCACTTCTTTGTGAAATAACATTCTTGGTCTGGAGCCAGCCTGAAAAGACAGTCTCTGAGATTATCAGTTCAGCTTCAGCCCAAAGAATGATCAGGGAAAGAAGGAAAAAAAACCCGAAACTATTACAGCTTGACAGCTGTTTTTGACTCTGTATGGAATGGGTTGGTGGGATAAGGCCAACTGGAGCAGAGTAAAACATTTTGCAAGGCTTTTTTTTTTTTTTTTTTTTTTTTTATTCCTAACTGATAGTAGTTGGCAGAGGCCAAGGGCTGAGAAAAGTGCAGTACCTGAACTACCCCTGAAAATGGGCCCTCCAGTTACAAAGGGATTTGAAATACGTGTCTGTCACCAGGTCCAAGTGCCATACCACCTCCTGATACACCCCATGCATATAGAATTGATACCTTTGACTGCTAATGTAGTAGGTGTGGAAACTCCGTAGCTGGATTTAGAGAAAGAAGTAAAGACCAGAAGAGCCCATTGCGTGACTGAAGCTCAGTCCCCTGCTCTTCCCTACAGCTACTGCACATCACTGCTTTTGCAGATGGACCTAGTTTCTGAAGTGATAGTTCTTCTGATATCATAGCAATGTTCCCATGAGAAACCAAGGTAACAAAATCCTGTAGAAGGCCATGTTTTCCCCTAACCATAAATGCTGTTCTTTGGTGGGATTTAGAGTTTTCTCTTGCTGCCTATTTCAAACTGGACTAGAATCATAAAATATCTCAGTTTGGAAGAGACCCACAAGATTCATTAAGTTAAACTCCAGAAAGTTAGACTCCTAATTCCAAATCTTCTTCTAGGAGGACACTTTGAAGGTAAAACGTGTGTGCGCGCGCACACACACACACACACACACACACAAATATATTTTTTTCTCCCAGCTTTTCTCCATGATTCAGAGAAAGTAAGATTGGGAAAACTGTAAGTTTAACTCATGCTGTTTAAGTACCTGATTTGTAGTGCAGGTTCATCCCTGAAAGGATATCCAATCTGTTGTTACTGGATAAAAAGATAAAGGAACAGAAATGCTTTGAAGGCTTTCCCTATAAATCACACAGGCTCAACTTTCCTCAGCTTTCAAGCTGTGTACTAAGACATTCACACATGCAGGAGCTCCCAAAATTCATGCAACTTAATTGGAAACCTGGAGACTTCCTTGGGGACATCAGTGAGCATTAGTGGAGGCAAGATTGGTGAGAACAGACCAGACCTCCAGAGTGATCCATCAGACCACAAGACAAAAAAAAAAAAAAAAACAACAAACAAACAAAAAACATGCATACAGAGAGCTAATGTGGTGTGGGCCAGGAGCAACACTCATATCTTTTACTGGCTGTAGATTTGGATTACTCAAAAGGCCCTGCAGCAGCACAGACGCATGGTGGGAATGTTAGCTCCATGGAGGAGTTGCTCAGTTATGTGTATCCTGGTAGGAAAAGATTCCCTCTCTTCTCCTCACCTCTTTTCCTCAACACGCTTTTCACAGTTTTGATTAGGCAGACTTTAGTTTCCATCTTCCTTTTAGGTACCAGGAGTCATCCTTCTCAGTTTCTCCAGTAGCTTCTTTCCATGATAAAAACCACATATATCAGGAAGGCAGAACATATGTTTTCTATCGCCTCAGGGTTCCAGTTGCAAAAAAGACACCCCAGCCTCTTTCTGTGTTGTTTTTTTTTTTTTTTTAAAGTTCTGGTATGTAATGTTTTTACTTGCTGTGTACAGCAGATCTAACTCTCGAAGGACTCTAATGCCGAAGGAGACAAGCACGCATTTCAGTTTTAGTGGTTTTTTTTTCTATTCTGCTCTTGTATTTTGCCAGTTCTTTTGGGAGGAAAAGTACTGACTTTCTGTTTATCTGAAATCAATCTTATTCAGGTTTAAATTGTCTCTTCTGCTTACAAGCAGAAAGATGGAAACTTTTGCATCTTGCTATAAACAAGTATGTTTCGGCTTATATATGCATGTGTGAACAATGTATCATCTGAGCATTTCATCCTTTTTTTTCTGAAGATATTTATGTCTTAGCCAAAACCATCCCTGCCTCAGACTTATCCTCCCTGAGAAACTTTCAGTATTTTCAGACTCTTGCGTGTTTACTTCTGTATCCTGAACTAAGCCCTTCCCACTGATTACCAATACTGATTAAGGTTAAATTTCAGCTGATTTTCATTCCAGGATGTGACACTGAATAAGCCATCACCTTCATGGAGTACAAGTGGGATTTGAAGCTTGCAGGTCCTTTGTAGGTTATTTTAGCTTTCAATAAAGAGATCTAGAACAATTACATGGAAACAAATGGTACCGGAGTGCAGTCCTACCTGTATGGTTTAATTGTGCAGTAAGTCCTTAAACTTCTGTTTCTTCCAAGTGTTTACTCTCTTTTCCACGTTCCCCCACTGGATTTGTGCTAGTCTGAATCAGCCCCACCTGCTTGCTGGGAGTGAATGAATTTCCAGCACACTCATTCAGCACTCCTCACTTGCCACTGAAAAAGCCCCTGAGACCTAGTGACAGAGCATTCAAACTATTAAAACATATATCTGTGAAACATTCTCGTCCTAGGAGCTGAGAAGTTGGGTTTGCCAGCTCTTAGCCTCTTTAAGGTTATGTCAAGTCATTGTATTAGCCCTAGAGACAGGGTCTCTGTGATACTTGAAACTAAACTTCTAATCCCATTTGGACTCAAATATAACTTGGGATATGTGTTTTCAGATGCCTCTGGTTTGGGCCAATATCAGCGCAATTGAGAAATGTGTTCACTCCTTAGTTTCAGGATCTTGGTCGTTCCAGTTAATCAAAATGTCAGTACTTAGTGACGTTTGATGCATTTTCTTGCACATTAACTCAATTTTTATGTGTGGAAAACTGATAGGCAGTTCCTTATTACAGGCATTGGAGGCAAGATCCTTTTCTGAATGAACCTTTGATCTTTCATTAGTCCTGATGCTGAGAGCTCACAGTATGCAGTGGTGGTCAAAGCAGGCTGCAGACACTGAATGAGCAGTGGGATTCTTATAAAACAGAATCATTTGAGTTGGAAGGGATCCTTAAAGGTCATCTGGTGCAACTCCCTGCAATGAACAGAGACACCTTCAGCTCTATTGAGTGCTCAGAGTCCCTGTGGATTGACCTTAAGTGTCTCCAGGGATGAGGCATCCAGTGCCTCTCTGGGGAACCTGTTCCAGTGCTTCACTGCTCTTTCTGTAAAACAAACAAAAAAAACCCAACTTCTTCCTAATAGTCAACCTAAATCTTCCCTAATCTCCCTTCTTGAAGAGGTCTTTTTTATGGAACTGCAGCCTTCCGTTTTCTCTCCCACCCCACTGAAGCAGTGTTCCTTTCCCAGTGTCATTTTTCCAGTGGCTTCTGCTGCTACAGCTGAAAGGATAGAAGGGAAATTCCACATACTGAGGAATGGAAAGAGGGGAAAAAAAGCACTGTGCAGTGGTGTCCCTATCAAGAGGAGACTCATAGGTGACAGGGAAATTTGGCTATAACAAGAGACAGTGGTGTATCTCTGATTTCTGCAAAAAGTACATCAGGAAAGGACCTGAAGGCAAAGACTAAGGGAAGAGAGAAGGAAGGAGCAGGTGTGACTGAGTCTGTAGTCTTAGCTGAGAGGCAAAAGTAGAACTTAGATCTCCTAATCGTGACAGCCCCCCCCACTGCCACTCCTGAATTATTGCCTTGATTAGCATGATGTCTTGCCCTCTGGCAACCATGTGCCATTGAGTCTATGGAGGAAAATATATGAGTGTTGAGAATAATTGGTTCTTTGATATTAGATTGCACAAAGGTCAAAGTATTCTGTGGAGAGCGAGACAGCTGAAAAGTCACATTCCCTACAGGCGCTGTGGCACTGACCTCTTGTGCCTGCGAAAACTGGGAATCACAGATAATCTGTTGCAATGCCATGGCTTCCTGCACTGAGGGACTGCAGGATCTCAGTGCAAACACTGTGGCGTCTCAGCTGGCAACACTGGAGCTCTTTGTAGCACCAGGTCAGTTTGTATGGGGGGGAAGTTAGATAAGGTTTTCATGTTACTTGATCTGTCCTGTTGCATTACTCTAGCAAATGGGCCACTAGAAAGCTGCTTGGCTCTCTGACTGTGCACGAGCCCAAGGACGTTCCTCTCTTCCCTTGATCTGTGGCAGCTCTGATATTCTTGGGACAAATCTGGTATGTGTGAAGGATCTTGCTGTCTATATCTGTGGAAATTCTGCAGGTCACTGTGACTCAGGTCTCCAGCAACCATGACAGAAAGTCCCAAAAAGCAGGAGAACTTTTCAAACTGCTGTCCTAAAACCTCTCAGTGTAGAACCCTCTGCCAATGAACAACATGCAAATATTGGCTAAAGCCATGAGTGGTGTTCTTATTTCCTTTCTCCTTTCCTTCACTCTCTTCTCCCACCACTAGAGAATTGACCCAATTTTGTCCCTTCTGGAGGTGCTAAAGGTTATTTTTGTAGTGCTTTGACTTAAGGTAAAATTTTCCCAGTAATTGTTTAGGGAAAAGATTGGGGTTTGAAAGGAAGATTCTTTTCGCTAGAAGAGGCATCCTTAGTTGTGGTTGCATGCAGCAATGAGACTCAGGCTGATTTTACATTCAGTCCCCATATTCCAATTGCCATAGAGTGTTACGAAGAGGTATCAGTAGTATGACTCTCCTGGCAGTAGCTGTTTCTTCACAAAAATGGACCAGTGTAGAAGAAAGCAAGTGTGTGCTGCCAGTTCTTCTTGATGCTTTCCATGCCAATGCCACTCAACACCCCAGGGAACAGTGTCTTGCAAGGTTTTCTATCCAAGGCCATTGCTTGGCTGATGCCTTGCTCAGAGCTGAATGAGAAGCCTGGATGTGAAGAGCCATTTCCGCCTGCTGCACTGACCCCTGTTCAGGTCTGCTGGCCACTGACACATTAAAGTCAGGACCGTGCAAAACTTCTCCCGGTGTAGTGTGAAATTCGCTCCAAAAGAGCAGAAACATCTGGTTAGAGCCAGGAAGTGGTTGCTGGCTGGGTTTGGCAACAAGGGAACGTGCAGTTAATGCACTCTTACCTCATCAGTAGGTGTCACTGCAGCAAAAGACAGGGTCCAGTGGAAAGTTTCAGAGGGGAATAGAAGGGGTACTTCAGCCAACCAACCAGATGCAGTCGGTTCAGTGCTTCCTGACTATGGCCAGGGAACAGCTATGGATCTGGGTTTATGAATTGCTTGTAATAAGGCTATAGGAAATGAGAGATTAAGGAAATGAGTCATTAAGTGATTACAAAGACATGTGGAGTGCACACAGTTGTGGCCGCCAGTAACAGAGCATTGAGCAACTGTAAATTTCTTCTACGGGGATTTTGGGAATGTTCTTGCTGAACTTGTATGCAGTAGTGAGTTACGGTTCGGTGGCTATAGTTGAAATGAACCAGTAGCAAGTTTCAGTCACTCTTAGCACAGAACCCACAAAAGAGTTCAAAAGAGTTTTCTTCAGCTCAAAATCATAGAATCGTAGAGTGAATCATAGCATGGCTTGTGTTGGAGGGGACCTTAAAGTTCACACAGTTCCAAGCCTCTGTCATGGGCTGGTTGCTCCCCAGCAGATCAGGCTGCCCAGGGCCCCATCCAGCCTGGCCTTAAGCACCTTCCTCTTGTTGCCAAGCCTGGTGACTAGGAGAAATATTGTAACAATTAAAAGATGGCCACCCTCCCATTCTGTATGATTGAGGTCTGCGATTCAGTATAGGTGCAGCAGCTTTAAGCAATGCTCAGGGAAGTACAGCTAGGTCTTGGGTCAGCAGAAAGCAGGAGTAGGAGGGGAGCAGCATGGCTGCACTTGTTCAGCAGGTGCACTCTCCTCAGCTGGAGTGCAGATGCTTTCTGGTGTGCCTGGAGGCCTTTGCTCACACCACAGTGAACCTGCTTCTGTTTCCAGCCTCTTGGACAGCAACTTTTCTGGAGATAGCCCCCTCCCTCTTCCCCCACAGAGCTGGTGCCGAAGATCCATAAATGAGCTCTGTTCATTTTAAGAGTTCAGCACTCCTGAGGCAGTATGGGAAGAAGGTTTCAGAAGCTGCTGCTCCAGGCAGCTGGGATAAGTCACTGAACCCATTAGAATGGACCCTCCACATGGCTTTGTGTCAAAAAATATCTTTTGCATCCTTTTCTGTTGAGAAGCACAGTCAGGAAAAGAAGGGTCTGAAACCCAGTGCAGGTCAGTCCTGCTGACTGCTGTTAAGCATAGTGCCAAGAAGGCATAGGGTATGGAAGGAAGAGATGAAGTCAGTTATCTTTCGAAGCTATCCTAATGCTGGCTGTGTTGTATAACACTGATTACCTCTGCCATGTATTTCCCTCTCACAGCCTAACAGTGCAATCTCTGTATACCAGGCGCAAACAAAACCCTTTCCTATTTGATCTTGCTCCCTTGTTTTCCCTTCTATTGTGTATCTAGCTGTATTAGAAGGCAGAGACGCTTCCAAATTCTCTGCAATGTGCTGGCAGATAGGAGAGCAGGGAGCAGAAAAGCCACTGTTGATGCTACCACAGCAGAAGCCATGTTCCAAGCAGTGGTGTGTGAATAAGAGGCTCAGTATATGGAAGTTCTTGACCTTATGACTTTAAATCTAACTAGATAAGAGAGCCAAAGAGTGGGAGGTGAAACAGAAGCCCAGAGAGTTTGAAAGATTTGTCATAGCCTATCTGGGACTGGTGCCCAGACCTTCGAAGCACAGCTGGGTGATGATATTATTGGTATTATTATTATTAATAATAATTGTGAGTGTGCCAAAAGCTGGTGCTAGGGTAGGATTAAAAGGGATTGCTAAAATGGGCAGTGTGGTGAATATTTTTGGCTAAAGAACATACCAGTTTTGAGACATCTTTCAAGATTTCTCAAATGTTTTCTAAACAAAACTTTTAGAGAGATTTTGAAATGGGACCTTTATAATTAATAATAGACATCAAATTTAAAAGGAATAAAAAAAAAAAAAAAACTTTTTCGAAGATCAAAGTTAGTAAAAAGTGTAAAAAGCCCTTCAATTTCAGTGCAGTGAAACATTTTGGTTCAATCCAAAACCAACTTTTTTTTTTTTTTTTTTTCATCCAAAACCTCAGAAGATTATCGTTTTGCTTGAGCCTGCTTTCTCCCTTCTGATTTTCCATTTTGGTGACCAGACCAAAATATGTATCACTCACCAAGTTCTGGTCATAAATCCTAACAAAAAATATGTCCCATGGATTACATTAAACTTTATTATGTAGAATTTTTTACAAAGAAAATCTCTCTCGCAGGCATTTTAACTACATCACCAGAGTAACTGTCCTACCATGCTGCAACTTCTACTACAGTATTTCTTTGTTGCACGGATAACTGTGACCAAACCCTTGCTAACGTAATTCATGGGAGGGAGCAGCGTGATTGAAACAATACTCACGCTTCAGAGTTGACCTTTAAACCTATCATAAGTCACAAGTGTCAAAATCAAGCAAGGTTATGCAGAGGAGGTTATGAAATTTCAGCACTTATGCAGATGTTGGGTTTCCTATGCCATAATGACAGTAAGGCAACTTAATTGATTGTGTATGTCCTAATGAAAAGGAAAAATGAACTGTATCTTCTTTGTTTTTCACTTTCAGATGATGCTAACTCTTCTGTAGTAGTTTTATTTAGGGAGCTTAGGGGTATTTTTTTTTTTCAGGGAAAGTTGTTTTGTCTTTATTTTCCTTTCTGCTCTGGATTTTTTTTTTTTTTTTTAATGGTGGACCCTTTTTGTTTTCTTTGTTAGAATTGCTTGGTATGAGACAATGCATCAACATCTTTCACTGTAAGCAAATGCAGCCAAGAGGCATATCAGGGAGGTATTTGCTCCCTGATGAAAGTTAGGGAGGAGTAGAAGTCTCTGTTCACAGCTCAATGTTTACAAAAGTTCAGGAAAGGAAGGAGAAAAGCCACGTGCTGACAGTGAATGTGGAAAATTACACAGGAGCAAGGTAACTGATCTAGCAAGAACCATACTCATTGACTGGTTGTCTACCCCTCCTGCACAAAATGTCAAGTGATCTTAAATGATCTGGAGCAACTGCAGTTGTTTCAGTGAAAAAAAACTCCCTCAGTGCTATCTTCTGAACCCCCTTCTTGTCCCAGGAATACTTTTCCACAATCACGTCGATATCCACCAGCAGGATGGTTTAGAAGTATTGTTGTGTCTGATGCTGTCAGAGAGAAAAGTACTCCCGTTAATGACTAACCACTTCTGTTGGTCCCCCCTTGCCCTGCAAATAAAAGAGGTCTGTATAACAGGGGCATAACTATGAGTTTGTAGATGTATCTAAGCTCAGGTTAGAAGAACGCACCCAGACAGCCCTACAAGTTCTCTAACTGCTCTTTCAGAACACAGAGAGAGTAGGAAAGCAACAGTGCTGAAAACACACCATCAGTGGGAGACCTACTTGTGGCTCAAGATATCTACCAGAGGAATAATGAGCAAGAGCTGTATCCAGACTGTCTGTCATAGATGCACTAAGATACAGGCAGCAGTTACTTCCCTTCATTGATTCCAGAGACAGACAGGCTCTGACAGTCCATTACTCCAACTCCCTAAATACAATCTTAAATTTACCGATGACAAAGCTGCCTGCAATGTTTGCCATCTGAGTATGGCAGTGTGACTTGTATGAAATAAGATGAATGGTTGTTCTTACAGTACTTTGATCTTGAGATGCCAGTAAGACCAGGGAAGGCTCTTTCTCTTGCAGCACATACAGTTCCCATTGGCATGGCATGGCTTCACCCCAGGGCAGCAGGAAAAGGGAATCAGTGTTCACCAGATTAAGTGGAAGAAAGAATCACAAAGTGCTTGATTTCTCATCTTCTGGCTGAATTTCTGGAACAAAATAGTCTGGCTCCGTAGAGAACTAACAAGCTGAAATTTGATGGCCTGCATTTGTACAGGAAGTGAAATTCTATATTCAGATATCTTCTGGCTTTACAAATTTGGATGATCTGTAGAAGACTTCCATGCACAGAGCTGATATTCTAACAAATGACAGAAGTCATTCTCTCCTCTACACAGAGAAATGTCATGCAAGGGTCAGCAGATGATGTGCTGCTTCTTGTCCTTCACCCCTGGCGCTGCATTCAGCACCAGACTTCACGTCTCATCTCTAGCTCTACTATTATAGTTTGCCCCTATATCTAAGAATTCATCTTGTAGCACAGCAGATATTAATGACATTTCAAGATAATTCTGAAACTGTAAATAAAATGAACAAACATAGTCGAGATTTGCAACCTTTGCAGGCTACCGTTCAAATCCACTTCCTTTTTCATATTCATTCCAAGTTTCTACAAAGGTATTCAGGTGATATTTAACAATTGCTATACTGAGCACTGGCTGTTTTCCTGATCTTGGTATGTAATCCATCATGTGCACAGACAAGAGGTGATTTGCCACCTCTCTATAGCTGTCTTCCCAATATTGGAAGATCCTCTTCTGCTGCAGTGCAGTTCAAAGCAATTCCACAGCATTCATAAATTTGCTTTGAAAGTTACTATCTTTAACACATTGAAAATGAAAAGAAAAAAAAAAAAAAGTAAGTAATCCCACCATGAAAACAAATACCTGTTTTTAGAGGCATTTATGCTGGAGGGGGGAGGGCAAGCGACCAGTGGTATGGGGGAACAAAGAAGCTTATCTGGCCATTGCCTTGACCAATGAAAGAGCAGCCCTAGGAGTTTACTCCACCAGGTTTAGAAAAAATAATAACAGTCCTCCCTCTCCCAATATGCTAAATATGATCCTTGCTAATGTGAATTAATACCAGGCTTCAGTGCAGCCACTGGGGTAATGTGATGCTCTGGAGTGCTGTAATCCTAAACAGAGCATTAGGACAGAAGCTCCCACTGCAGCTGTGGCTTCTTGCAGGTGTTTCTTCCCCAGGCAGCCCCCTCAATAGCAAATCTGTGGCTGTGTGAGATGCATGGGCTCTGGGAACTCCGTTGTGTTCAGACAATATTCTGAAGACGTGGGCTCATCCAAAGCTGGCAGTGCCAGGAATAAGGGGGGAAGTTCAAAGTGATACATGCTTCTGTTTGCTATGTACAAAATGAGATGGATAGAGAGAAACAGGTTAATGAAGGAAATGTATCTCTGCTTTATCTGCCCTGTTTTGTTCCCTTTCCCTGTGTACATATGCACTCTCTGTTCATTTGAGTGGTGTTCCCATTGCCCCTGTCCCTGCCTCATTACTTTCCCTTATCCTCCCCTTAAGCAAGCTTACACGTTTCATCAACAATCCCCACTATTCATTTTTCAGGGGCACCAAAGGGAAATAGAAGTCTCCTCAACTAAGTTTGGCATCCCTTGGGACTGCCCCGCTTTCCCTTCACCCATCCTTCACCACCCTCCTCCCCCAAGCCCTGTACAGTGCCTGTTTGCAGCCACAACTTGATATTGGGTTACAACAGGCCTCCAGCTGACCCGGTGGGTTCATCCTGTAAAAATACCGCTTGTGCTGTTCGTCTCTCTGATTACTCTTGGCTTGTAACAGGTGGGCTGCCAGCCTGAAGGGGGAGGGCAGGATGAAAAAGCGGCTCTTTAGCTGCATGCCCTCTTCAGAGAAGATGAAAAAGACCTGTTTGTTCTCTCTTCTGTCTTTGTCCCTAAGATCTTGGGTTCTAAAGAAAAGGGTTTTGTGTATGTCCTTTTTATTTTATTTTTTAAGTTCAGCATCACTGGGGTCAACAGAGGGACATTAACAGCATTTGCCTAGCTTAATTTCTGGCATAGCCTCTCTGTTTAGATGCAAGTCTTTGTCAAAGTCCTAGCTGACTTCTGAGATCCTCACACTGCTGCAGAACAGATCAGAGATTCAATTAGTTTAATGACAAATTAATTGTCATTAACTGCTTATTAATTGTCTCTTGGGAGAAGAACTACTATTTTTGACTATTGGTTCATGGGCTTTCTTTCTATCTTGGATGCACTCAGGAAGTGGAGAAAGAGGACAGAAACGACTAACAAAGTACTTTGAGTTCTTGAAGTGGATATTGGAGGGAGGAACTTCTATTTAACTCAGTGTTGCAGGTCAGATTTGAACAATTTGCAGCGTGGGTGTGTTTCAGATGTAGATCATAACTCAACAGTTTGTTCCAGTTCCATGATGATATAACACAAGAAGTATTGTTCTAAGTCATGAAAGTGTTTCCTCTCACTTTTGATAGCAACTTTACATTCCTTCTGGATTCAGGTAGTCATGGACTGCTTGATGGCCCATAGTTGCCTAGGTAAAGTAAATAAGGAAATGCATGAAAGGTTCTTACATGGAAACAGGTGGATTTCATTCAGTTCCATTATTTTCATTACATACTACTCACTTCCTAATGCATTCTTCCAGCAAAGACTTATCTGGTGTAGAAACACTGGATTCATTGAAGTGAGATGACCAGATACTTGGCTGGTGATTTTCTATTTTCCTAATCACCTGCCCTGTATCTGATCTACAAAATTCTGGAAACTTGTATGGAAACCTTCATGGGCAGGTTTTTCAGGCTGTAACAAAGACTTAGTAAAGGATACTGCCACCAATCTGGATGTATGCTGCACAGTGAGGGGAGGGTGATAATAAGCATTGACTGTCTCCTAGATTGTCAGCAATCCCCAAAGCCAACAAGGCCAAAGTGACACAAAAAGGGAGAATGAGCACTACGCCAGCCAGACTGAAGGACTTTGGAGTCATTTGTTTAGAAAGGACACTTCTGTGTGTCTGCATAACACAATTTCAGTACTGATATTTTCATTTTTCAGCTAATAGTGACTTCTGTCTCCCTTTCTACGTTTTGTTCTATTTCACAATGAAAACCAGGAATCCAATTTAATTTCCCGTTTTTCTGTTCAAGCAATTCTACTTGGGAGCTGTGAGCAGTAGAAATTGTATTTTTCAAGAAATTTAGAGTTGCTGATGATGTCTGAAATATAATGCTAGGTTATTTCTACATGTGGATATCTGCAGAATCTTTTGGAAGAAACTCCTTTCTTGTCTCACACTTGTTCCTGTTTCCATGAGTGTCCATTAAGTTATGCTGTACCTCACCTAAAAAAAATCTGCAAATTAAAAAAGGACAATGGTTTGTCTGTCTTTAATTCTACAGTGGCAAAAAGAAGCACAAAAGACTTCATATAATATATTGTATTGTATGATATTTGTTTCACTTTACAGACTCAGGAACACTATGTTTCTTTATTCTTTTATGTCTTTCTTCCCTGTATTTCTTGGAAAATGAAATTGGAGTGGTTGCTGAGAATTTAGTAAGTTCAAAATGGACACATTTTCACAAAATTTCATCTGCCCAAAAAGATCTAAGCCACTGAAAATATTTTCCCTTTTCCAGTGGGCATTATTTTCTTAATACCTTAATTGTCATAATCTTGCTATAATCTTCCTTTCTTGAGAAGAAAATAGATCAAGAAGTGCAGGTATTTTAGAACTATAGGCATACCATTAAATAAAACTTACTCTAAAAAGAAACCAACTCTATTTCTCCACCAGCCATCGAGATCCTCAAATGAACAAGCTCAATTGTATTTTTTTTTCCTTCTCAAATCATTTTCAAAGGGCAAATTACCCTATTTCAGCTATAAGTTTCATCATCATGACTGCCTTAAAATTATAAAGTAGGTGACAAAATTTACTGTTTGTCATTGCTGTACTACAGTGCCTGCTTGGTGCAAGGTTCCTAAAAGCCTCAGGAGTTGCCCTGGGGATGAATTTGGCCTGCAGGGGTCTTCCATTTACTTTGATTTATTGTGCTCATTCAAAATGTATTCTCATTTGAATGGTCAGGGATTTACATGCATAGCTTCCATTAACACTAAAGGGTGATACCATTAAGACAAATGTACAGTTAATCTCTGGCACTGTAGAGATAAAAATAAACCTTGGAGAGTGCTCTGGCGGGGTTGGACATGTTCATTGCCTGAGTTTAATTTCACAGCATCAAGCAACTTTAAAATGCAGCTTTATAATTTTTCCACTGCTAACCTGTGCTTCTTAGAGGCAGGGAGAGGAGAGAAAAGGGGGAACCGTTCATGGGAGAACTGAAGGAAGATGAGATCCCTTCTTTCAAGACTCAGCATGAAGGCAGTGTTTGATAGGAATATCAGGGAGGATCAGATGATTTCTCCTCTCTGAATCATCCTCACAGGATTGTTTTTGAACACTAGAGTGCTTTTTGCTGTTATTTCAGCAGTGTCACAGTAACCTTTGGGGAGGGAGCTTCCTACCCTTTCCCTGAAGCCATGCCAACCAATAGACCTATGTGAACCAAGAGAAGATCTGTGCCCAGAAGAGCTAAAAACAGAAAAACAAGTGGGGTTAGATGGGAATTCAAATTTTAAGAGTCAAGAAGCTACTTTTTGTTGCTGAAATTAATTAACTGATGTTGTGGTACATTCTTTTGAAAAGCTCTGCTGAGGCATCTCGGATGTTCAGATGAAGATAATGTTGAGAGAGGAGGGAAGACTGTTACTACAGGGGCATTAAGTCTGATTGTTTATTTCTCATTTGATCAGGCTTGTGCACAAGACTTGAATGAAAAACCCTTCCAAAAAGGCATTTGACAAAGTCTATGATGGTCTTTGTCCCATGATGACCAGTCTCTCTTGAGGAAATAAATTGGCTTGTGAAAAGAAAACCTGGCATGTGTAGTAAGACATCTGTCTCTTAGATGTCTCTGTCACTGGCTGAAATGGCTCGTGCCTAGCCTCATTTAGCAAATCAGAGGTATACAGAAGCCACGGGTCTGTCTAACACATCTCTCCTCCAAGTCTTAGCATGAGTTATTACGTGATGCAAATCTTTTCCATGTTCTTCCAGCCGAGGAGAGGCTATCTCTGATATGTGGAATGTTCTACTTCAGAGAACCCCTAGCATGGCAGGATGCCATGAGTAGTTTGTCAGGTGCACATCAGTACGTTGGGCCTTCACAGGCAATGAGAAAGTGGTGGCCTGAGGCAGAGCAATGGATGTAACACTGAATAGTCATTTAATTCCTGATGTTGGGCAAGATGCTTCATTTTTCTGTACCTTCCTCTTCCTCCTCTCACATTTCTTCTGCATATTCTTTATATCTTCATTAAAGATAAAGCCTGGGAAAACAACTTGTACATGTTTGCATTAGAGATTGGCACTAGTTGTTTTCTCAGTTGCTTTAGTGAAGTCATTATATGTCACCAACACAGGCATACTTTGGTTTGGGCAGGAACTGTACCTTTGGGGGGTTATTCTGTCTGCGACTTCATTATTTTATTGGTCATCATAACGTGTTTTAAGTAGTTGCCTGTCTTCAGCTGTAAATGAATACTGGCTTTTGATAGCTTATTTGGCTCTCTTGCTATGGTAAAACAAATTCTGTATTTCAAACACCACTGAACAGTTTTCCACTCCTGTGAGTGAATCCAAGTTTGCAAATTTTGCTTTGCTGTACAGTACCATTCAACAGCCTGACCCAGCAAAACTCCTACAGATCTCACAAGACCCTTGGCAAGACACAGAAAATATTCTGTGTAAGCAGCAAAAGGAATCAGTGAGGAGGAGAAAGAATGAATGCAGTTCTCATTTGTTTTTAGGGCTTTTTGTCTTCTTTTTATCATCCTCCCCCTAGCTCTCTCCTACCCCCCGCACCCAAGACCAGAATATCATGCATGTAACAAAATCAGTTCCAATTAGAAGGTTTTGTTACAGCTGTAATAAGCTTTCACACAGGGAGAGTCCCTCGAGACCTATATTTCATCTCAACTTTCCCCACCGCATTAAACAGAGAGTTTGATTCTGAAAAACAGAGATCGAAATTCTCTCCTCCCGTACTCAACACTGGCAAGTAATGAGAATTGACAATTCCAAGGCTTGATGTGAAATTAGCGTGGTCTGGACTGAAGCTGCTGGTGTGATAACAGGTTTTGGGAATGTTTCCACTTTCATCTATTTATTTATTATTCTTATTAATTATTATTAAGCTTGTGATTTGGCAGTGAGAAGGTGGGAGGAGGAAGAAGGGAAGAGAAAAGGGAGTCAGTAGCTTGGCAGCACACAGCCCAAATCTAAACACCACACATGCTTGCTATACCCTGGAAAAACCTGGATCTTGCACAACAATTTCTGTAACAGCATCACTTGGATAAACCAGCAACTTACTTGGAAAGAATCTTTGCTTTCCTAGAATTCATGTAACTAAGAGATAAAATGACCTTGAGGGATGGCAGCTTTCCTCATAAAATGCATTAACTCTTTCAGAGCAAGCCTCACTGAAAATCCCCATTTATCCATACTGTGGCAAATTAGACAGAACAGTAGGATCTGCCAATGGGTCTCTTTGCACTAACATCATCAGGTTTCCCATCACCTTCAGGTCTGATGATTTAGAACCATAGAATCATAAAGGTTGGAAAAAACCACTAAGATCATCTGGTCCAACCATTAACCCAACGATTTAGAAGGGAGACTTTAAAACCATCCAGTCAGCATTGCCTGTATGTGCTGATAAACCTGCAAACAAATGACTTGACCCATCTTTACTCCTTCCTACTCAAATGACCTCAGAACTGATGACTCGACTCACTTCATCGTCCCTTGAAATGAACTGCCAGACAGGTTAACATAAGGTCCCTCCAAGAGAGACAGTCACTTGGATTGCTGTCTTGAACTATTTGTGTTCCCCTTGGTCCTACAGCAGTGACTTTCAGGATGAAGATGAGGAATGAGACAAGCAGCAACCAGTCAAATCTGCTGTGCGGCTAATTGAGGAATGATCAGTGCTGTGAAGAGCAGAACTGAGTGAAGACTCTGGGGCATAATGTTATTTGGCTGGATTTTCTGGTGTTTAAAAATAGTGTTTTCCCTGTGTAACCCTTCAGAGGGCTGCTGTTCCCTCTGCCCTAGTTGCCTGTTTTCACAACACCAGTAGGAATGCAATAATTCTTTTCACCCTTTGTCAATTTTGATCAACCTACAGATTCAAGGCTGTTAGTGGGTAACTGACAGCCAGAGTGAATGGTAATTCTTGTTTGCTTGAAAAAGAGGAAAGAAGAAAATTCAGATCATTTAGAGGGGAACAAAAGGAGCCGATTAGGAGAGAAAAGCAAAAGGAGCAATGAGCTGAATGCTTTTCACTGGTTACTCTATACCCAGATGTTATGTCTGTAAAGAAGCCTGTTTCATACTTCAGAATATTTCCACAAAGAGAGATTCTGACAGCTTCCACTTTTCTCTCATTTTGCATGATGCTCTTAGACCAGGTGCTGCACACTTTCCAGAATTTAAGACCCCCACAAAGGCCTCTTTCCCAGAGCAGAGCTATCCCAGCTGTGCTCAGACAATGCTGACATCCACTTTCCCTTAAATTCGCTACTAGTCTGTCTTTGAAATGAAAACTCTCCTCCCTCTCTTGTCCAAATTCCTGGGTTTCACCCCAGAGGTAGCTGTATTTCACTGTCAATTGAGATGACCGTGAGGGATGAGTATTCCCTTCTGCTGCATCATGAAAAAGGGACTGCAGAAGAGCTCTCTTTTCTATGTACTCCTCAGCTGTCATCACTATGCAAAAGATCATTTAATGAATCTCCAGCAAGATGCTTGAAATGACAGGAAAGAAGGATCTACCTTTTCAGCTGTTGCACAGCTCCCCAAACTGCTGCAGTTTTGTGCATTTCTCTGCAAAGACAGCAATGTTAGAGGTAGAGCTGCTGATGGAAAAGCAGCAAAGATCTGCACAGGGAAGGGGAGGCAGATGTGGCTGTCCTATCACTTCATTTCTCTTAGCAGTTTGTATAGCTGGGAAATGGGGAGAAGATGGACAGTATATCTCTTTGCCCATGGTCCCAAGTCCAAGAAAGGTGAAAGAAAGAGGCCTGCAAGGCAATGAAGTGGTGATCTGTCCAGGCCAGAAGCTTGTGTAGTAATTCTGCAAGAGCTCATAGGAACACACACACCTCTGGCTGCTGGAACCTGTTTGACTGCCAGAAGGGACAAGAGCCAGAAGACCAGGTCACCCAAGAAAATAAAAACCAAAAATAAAAAAGAACTCAAAACCAACAACAACAGAAAGAAAGAAATAGCACACAGACCTCCTCCAAAATACCAACAGAATCAACCCCGTGACAGGCTCATTGAAGATAAAGGAGTCTCCACCAGGGATGAATTTGCTGTGGTATAATTAATTCCCCTTTGGAACAGTTGCCAGCAGGGATATCTGATTAAAAATCTCTTCCCTCCTCCAATAGGAAGCACCTCCTGAAGCACAGCACCTCCCTTCCATTCCCCACAGCAGGAAGCACCACTCCAAGCCCCAGTGTGAGACTTGAACCTGCAGTGACCTCCTGAGCTCTGCAGTGGAGGATGTATTAGCCAATGAGTCATGTTGACTCTGGCTTGAATCTAAATAGGCCTCTTTTTTCATACCAGAGAAACCACGTTCATACAGCTACAGACCTTGCCTGTATCGGATGACCCTTGATGCATGAATTGGGTGGTGCTCATTGCTGACATCCTTGCCTGGAGGAAAGGAGTGAGCAATGGGGTGGGGATGTCAAAATCCAGTTCCTCCAGAAGTTACATCCTCTCTGTAATTTAGGATGTAGAAGAAATTGTCATCCAATTTGAACATTAGAGACTAAGCTAGCACTCTGAATAATGAAAATGACGACTTCTCTTTCTCTGTGGGTGGCCTTTTCTTATAGGGATCGTTGGTTGTCTGAAACTACATCTTTTTGGGGAGCCACTTCTTACTTCCTTGCATGCCTATCCTGTATAGAGTGAACTCATCATCTGTTTTTTTGACGTTCCATTGTGAAGGTACCTTCTGGCCTTCCAAACCACCTCCTGCTGTAGATGAGCTAGCAGAATTGGTGGCCACTTCTGGCTCCCTTTCTCCGTTCTCCTTACAGAGTCTTGGGATTTTCTCAAATCCCCTCTGCATGCATAGGCTGAGCAGACACGTTGAAGCAGGGTGCTAGCAGACAATCAGACAACCCTGCACGGAAAACCTAGGGTGTGAGAAAAAGAGCTTACAACCAAATCAGCTGGTGGCATTCCTAGACCTCTGGCTGGGAAGGAGCAACTTCCAGATGAGAAGCAAGACCAAGCGAGCCTCCCAGCCACAAATGCTGCAGGAGGGTCTGTTACTCACTCAGGGATGGTTATCTTCAGCTTTCAGGCAAGATGCCAACCTGACATTATGCAGGAGGGATTTTGCCCGCTACTGAAAATGGCCTACTCTCAGCTGGATGGAGCAGCTGGTCAGCAGGACACTTAATCACACTTCACTTGAGGTACTCAGGTGGTTGAGAGTTCAGATTAAAAATCTGTGTCTGGGTAGGGCACTCTGTATCCGCTCATAAGGATAAGCTGCTGAACTCTAGTTCCTTCTGCTGATATTTGCCAGGATACTGACTATTTCAAACAAAGGTTATCCTCTGCTTGATTCTCTCTATCAGCCTGATAACCAGCAGGATATTTGTGCTTTTCCCTGATTGTCCTCCTTTTGCAGCTGAACAAAGAGAGCGTTGTTTCCAGAATATCAAAACTGAGTTCACTTTGATGGGCTTAAATTACCAGCTATATATCGATGGAGTGATAACAGCCAGACCAACACCTTCTTTCTCAGTTCCTGTGTTCCCCTAGTTCCTGCCCCCCAGAAATATGTTCACATCTACTTACAAGCACTCATGCAATCCTGAACCCTCACTGATGCTATTACCTCCAGACATCACTAATGGTCTACAAAGAAATACAAATTGATGTTGATGGGAAGCCTGAGTAAGCAACAGAGAGATTTACTGGTCAAGAAAACACTAGCTTTTCCTTTTCTTATTCATATTGTGGTTCATTGGGCTGTCATGTAATGCTAATAACATCCACGGCATTAGCCTGTATTTAAAAATAAAAGCTTCTTGTGGTTGTCAGATAACTTCATCACAGATCACCTGGAAGTTTAACAAAAAAAAGGAAGGGAAAAGGTTGTTCTTTGCCTTCTGTACTCTACTGATACATGTTTGTCCTGCAGACGTGAGTGCGTGGGCTGCTATAATTCTGGTTTCTGTATACCGTACCTTTAAATATGAGTAGGCAGCCTGCCTGTAGGACTGGGAGGGTGTAAATATGGAAAGACATTTAAGAGAAAAGAAAAAGAGATACCTTTTGCAGTGTCATTCATTTAAGAAAGCACAAGATAGAACAGATTTAATGGGAAACACATCACCCACCCTGAAACCCAGGTTCGGTGGTTATCCAGAGCAAGCACTATTAGATAAACTTCCTTCACCAGAATTGCTCTCTGAGGAAACCTCTGCTCCAAGAGCTGGCTGTACTGAACAGCCACTTGGATGACCCTGCCTTAAGGCTGGCTGTTTCTGAGGCCAGCGGTTGCACAGTGGAACAGCGCAACAATCGCCATGCATAGATCCTTCTGAGAAGGACCAGGTATTCACTAACTGCCTAGCCAGTGGGTCTCCAAAACACCTTACAGCCACAGTCTCTGTGCAGATATGAAGGATGCAATAGTCTGGCCAGGGCTGCACTGCTGCTCCCCTGCCACACAAATTTGTGTTTTGAAATATCTTCAGCCCATTGGTGCCAGGGAGTCTCCTGCAGATGCTCCAAGACAACAGCCTCTGAGCAGGATAGGTCTACACCACAGGGAAAGAGTGGTTTGAGAATACAATTAAGCATCCTATAGCTTATAGCTTCATCACATTGTTGGCTGCAGCTCAAGCTTGAAATGCCCACACTTGGATTTAGGAAGAGCTAAACTTGGCGTAAATCTTGATGGGATGGACCACAGCCTAAGGCATCACCTACAATTCCTATTTGTGCAGACTCAAGTGGACGAGAGCTCAAGCCCAATTTAACGCCACAAACTAGCTCCTCCCCTGGCAGTCAGCCCATATCCATGCCCACACGAATGGGCTTGGGCCCCTGCAAACATACTGCAGTGGTTCCATAGATGATACTATGTAGCAGCTACACTCAGTTCCTTTTACCTTATATGTTTTCCAAGCTCTCCATCCTCATGCTCTCATGTCCTTTTTCTTACCAAATGAAGAAGCAGGACTTCTCCAGAATCCAGTACCAAACCATTGCCAGAAGAAAATTGTCTTAGCCCTTCTGACTCCGGTGCTGCAGGCTTCGTCTGCTAGACTAGTGCTGGTCATGTTTGAATAATGACATTAGCTCTGTTAGAAAAGCCATAGCCCAAAAGTGAGTCATTGTGTTCCATCATCCTCTCCATGAATTTCAATGGATACCTGTATATGTCTCCATATGACTGGAACTATTGCTTCTGTTTTTTGGGTTTTTTTTTTTGTTTGTTGGTTTTATTTTTGGGGTTGTTTTTTTTTTTTTTTTTTTGTTTGTTTGTTTTGGTTTGGTTTGGTTTGGTTGGTTTTTATTTGATTAGGTTTGATTGGGACATCTATCAGAGTCTGGGGCAAGAGATGGATATCTTGCTGTCACTATTCACCTGTTTTGTGTTTCATACACACATGGTCCTTTTTAAAGTGCTACAGAATGATTAGCAATAAGAGTAGAGCATTCGGATCGTATTCATACTGGTTAAAACTGGATTGCTGTGGTGTTGTGCTCTGTACTACCCAACAATGATGTCAGAAGACTATGGTCATGTTCATTGTATAAGATTTGGACTTATGTTTGGAATCAGTACTTACACAGAGGTCAGTGAGGGTCAGAAGATGTTAGCTGGTCTTGGTTATTCTAAAAACAGTTTATTAATATAGTTCAGACATGAGAAAACACAGATTATTTAGTTGATCCTAATAGAGAAGTAGCCACAGTGTAAATCCCTTTGTTCCTTTCATTTCATGTAGAGGGAATAAGTGTTGTGTGTTTGTCAACAGGGGGCTGAAGCCATGAGTCACCATTCAGCAAACACTTCTAGCTCTGTACAGATGGATATCTTACCACTTAGCAATTTTATGTAGCCTGCATGGAGGCAGAGAAATGCCAGAAGGACTTTATCCTGCAGGTTAAGGTTCTAGGAAAAATGGCACACATAAGCTTTTGGTGTCCCTTACCTACCCACAGGATGTTTCCCATGTACATAGCAACATTTTTTGGCCTGGCATCTTCAGTTCAATCTGTCACGTCATTGAGACAAAAGGAGGCAGTGTGTCCTTGCTGTGGTCCTCAACAGGATCTTGAGCTGCACAAAAGCAGGTGAATTGATGTTAGCACCAATTCCTCCAGAATAAGTCTCAGCCATTGCTGGGGACACAAGTACAGGTGTGATTTGGGCTATGATAACAAGAGTGACTTCACAGAAGCTGCGCCATGTTGGCTCCAAAACATTGTAGGAAAGGCAGTTAAAGTTTTAGTGTTGTTCTCTCTACCTCTCAGCTAGCAGATCACACATGGAGATAGAAATGAGATTCTTTATTATGTTTTCATGTTTTTATTACTCTGTTTTCTATTTGTTAGTGCACATAAACACAGAACCACATGTATACTTGTTTCTTATTAGTGCTGAATACTATAAATTCATCTCATGATTTACGGACAGGTGGAATTTTTTGCACTTGTCCTTCAGGGCTGGCGGTACTCTATAGATACTCCAGTAAATCTCCCTAGAAAGGGATCATTTAGATATCAATCTTTGTTTCCTTGCTGAAGGCTCAAATGCCAGCAGATTTTGGAAGTAAGTGATAAGGCATATCTCCAAGATATGCCTTTTCTGGTGAACTCACTCTCTTCAACCATATTTCTCACCTTGGTTGTTTATTTACTATAAGCCATACTGAAACATCCTCTGGAGCTAATAGGAGATCTACTTTTTACATGGCTTGATAATGATAGGACAAGAGGGAATGGTTTTAAACTAAAGGAAGGGAGATTTAAGTTAGATTTTAGGGGGGAAATTCTTTACTCAGAGGGTGGTGAAGCACTGGCACAGGGTGCCCAAAGAAGCTGTGGGTGCCCCATCCCTGGAGGTGCTCAAGGCTAGGTTGGATGGGCCCTGGGCAGCCTGAGCTGATAGGTGGCAACACTGCCCTGTCCGTGGCAAAGGAGTTGGAACTGGATCTTTAAGGTCCCTTCCAACCCAAGGCATTCTGTGATTCTAAGATTCTGGTTCAACATCAGGCCTTGATTTGAGTCTTGCACTCTTTGAAAGGAAACTTTGTGAAATATTTTTATTTATCCAATGCAAAGAAGGTAGATCAGCAGCTCTGTATGTGTCTGGAGTTTTTTTTTCCTTGCAACAAGAGAAAGAAATCACGTCAAAAGTCTTACTCTATATGGTACTTACTCTGGAAGGGAACAGTGCTTATAAAAGCAATCCCAAAGAATTGCACCAGTGTTTTTTTAAATACATATAAAGACATTTACCAGGCTACAGAGAGTTGATTTGCTGGGGAAAGAGAGAGAGAAGAGAGGAATGATGCATTTGTTTCACTTGTTTCCATAGACAAAGATCTTGTAGATGAAACAGTTTGCCCCAGGATGAATCTCAGAGAGAGAGAAAAACACTCAGACACCCTTTTTGCTAATTCCCCACCAAATTGATGGAGATGATCTAAGAACGTGGTGCTGTTGGACTTGTCATGAAATACCAGCTCCTTCTTGCATGTCACAGGCTGTTCCTTGAGCTCAGCTGCACCTCCAGTTAATGTTTATTGGTGGGACTGTGAAGAGAGGAGGTAATAAGTTCTGGAGGATTTTACTTCAGAAAATGCCAGACTCAAGCCAGCTCTTGCTTTGAGAGGTTGAAAGTGGTTAGCATCTGAGGGCTACTAGGCAAATCAGTGGTCTTCAGTCCCCTTCCTTTGAGATGAGTGTCCAAAACCCACCATTCTTGCTGGCAGTAATTTGGATCCTTTCTGCCAGCGTCAGGCGTTATCTGCATCACCTGTTGTGCCAGTAAAAGCTGCCTTCTCTCAGCACAACCTGTGTCCTTACCCAGTTCTGAGGCCCAGAAGGGGGGTAAAATTTTGTCTTTCCCTTAGGTGCTACCCCAAAATTACTTTTACAGCACCATGTCACCAGCTCAGATGGCAGAGGTTGCATCTCCCTTGCTAAACAGTGCAGGAGCAAGTCTCCTAAAATCCTATTGGGTCCCAAACATCCGCAAGATCTGATCACATTTTTAAATATCACTGGTTGCAGCAAATGGAAGCCTAGCAACAAAGCTCTCATCCATGGAGAGCCTGTACTTCCTCAGTAAGGGAAGCATTTAGTACAACTCAGAAGGGTCCCCAGCAAACTGTTAGCATAACTGACATAGTTCTACACACTTGGCATGCCCCAAAGTGAGTACATAAATAAATACCTTCAAAGAAACTAGGTCTGATCAAGTGACAGAGGCAGACTCCAGACAAGGGCTGTGTAGGTGGAGAGCTAATGACTGTACCCTGACAACCTGGTGAAGACAAGCCTTCTCTCTTTAACACTGCTGTTAACCTATTGCCAGAGGCACTCCCTGACATTGAAATTTGGGAATTATTTGCAAGCCCTCAGAAACACCTTGTGCAAAATTAATCCCCTGTTGAGTTTGCATTGAGAAATGCTATGAAGGGGAGAATGGAAACTCACTTCCTGAGATACTCGAAACATGACCGGGCAATGCACAACAGTGCTTATTGAAAAACAAGCTTTCTTTGGGACAGTACAGCTTTGGGTTTCACCAGATTTTTTTCTCTTTTAAAGGATGATGTCTAAATGAACTGGGCTGAAACTCACCAGCAGATGTCCAAGGCTAGGTCCAAAATGAAAGGCTGATTTAGCAAATCAGGACTGAACTCTGAGTTAAATATCCCAAAGGCTTCAGAATGTAGGTGCTGACCCATCAGCCTTTCCTCTTCAACTTTTTCCATTTTCTGGTGCAATCTAAAATACCCACTTCATGAAAGTAATAGCTTCAAAAATGCAGCCATACTTTACACTGCACATCACAGTGAAAGAGGTTTCCTTTTCTAGAGCACATATCACATCAGTGGATGGGAACTTGTGTATTCACAGTTAGGCTAGTAAATCCTCTTAGCGGTCTTTCATATTTCCATGGGCTTTGGAGGTAGTACAGTATGGTTTATTCTTTTCACTTTCCTCTTGTTCTTTTTTTCCTTCGTTACTCTTATTTCATTTTCCATCCATAGGTTGCGCATAGGAAGTCGGTTTTGTGGTAGCAAAAGAAGTGGGCAAAATATTTAAATTTCTGGGTAAAGAGACATTTTTTTCTCACCAGTGTTATATTTTCTTCTCTGCCTGGGTCTGTCAGGAGCTTCCTCTGAGGTCTCACCATGGTACCAAGCTTGTTTGAACATACATGTATGAGGTGATTCCTTCAGTATGTGTGCTTGTGCATGTGCATAACTGAATGTTTAGAAGAGAGGCCATGAAGTGAGCACCATTTCAAAGGCCCCTGTTTGTCTTGGCATCCTTCTTCTCTCCATTTTTGTTAATTATTTGACGAACTCTTGCTTTGCCTGATGTCCTTCCAAAGGAGAGGAGTCTTCAGCCAACTGCGCACCATTATTCAAACGTTCAGTCACTGCTCTGCAAAAGCCTCTTCAAAGCCCAGCCTGCTGCCCCTGTTTCTGTTTATCAAACAGCTGTGTTGAGATTGGCTTCGTTTGGTCAAGTTCAAGAAGCAGAGCTGCCAAAATTATGAGAGAGGGAGCAGGGGAGAGTGAAAATGCCTCTCACCTCACAGGGAGTGAGAAAAGGGAAAATGGCAGCCTCTGGTCCAGGATGTTATAAATAACCAGTTTGGCACTGCTGCACAAGAAACAGCTTGGCTAGCCTTCTCTTCTCTTCTCCTTCCCCACTGGGTTTATTATGTATTTAACCCTTTGCTGTATTTCTGAGGGAGGAGGTTGTGTCAGCCAGAAGACCTCTCTCAATGTAACCCTTTGCAAACCACATGTATCTCCAACATAACCTAAAAGGTCAATGAACCAAGACTGATTCAAGCAAGGCTCCTTGCCTCACAAATGTTTACTCATGAAACAAGCTCTCAAACAGCACAGCAAGTGCAAAATTAAGTAGAAGTTGAAAAGACATGTGTTTCAATTCCTTCATAGCAATAAACCTAACAAGAAAACTAAGAGGATGAGAGAGGAAAAAATCCTGTTTTGACTGAAGGACACATTTATTTACAAGGTTGATTTCCTCTTATTGCAAGAGACATGAAGATATTCCCTTAGGTTAGTTGCAGCTCAGGATTTGTGCAAGAACTCCTGAGAGTCTTTTCCAGGAGTGTAGATATTAGGGAAGGGCAATAGCTCAGAGATATCCAAGTAGAGGGAATGAGAGTGACATTTGGAAGGATGCTGAGAGAGGACCAAGGAAACAGGATGAGGGGAAATAGTTTCAAACTAAAAGAGGGGAGATTTAGATTGGGTATAAGAAATAAGTTTTTTTTGTAATAATGGTGGTGAAGCACTGGAACAACCCAGAGACTTGAGTGGATGCCCCATCCCGGACACATTCAAGGTCAGGCTAGATGGGGCTCTAAGCACCTGATTGAGCTGTAGGTGTCCCTTTTCATTGCAGGGTACTTGGATCAGAAGACTTTTAAGGGTCCCTTTCAACTCAAACAATTCTGTGATTCTATGAAACACTTCAATCTCTCCGTAGGTTTTTGCTAAATAGGGATTGCCTTTTGTAAGATGCCCCAATGTTTTATCCAGTCTGCAGTGTTTCTCAGTTTTGACAAAATGCACTCACCACCTCTGAAGTGTAAAGAATTTTAAATCAAAAAGGATTAGAGTTAAATCCACCAGTACCTCTGAGCACAGATCAATGCACTGTGTTTATTTGCCACTGGCAACAAGCTGTGCCAGGCAGAGTGATTAATCCCCACCTGAGGCTGAGGGATAAGCTCTACGTCTCTACACTCCATGCTCAAGTCTCTGCTCAGCTCTTTTGGTGAATAAAGCTACAGAAAGCACAAAAATCTCAATCATCATGGAGATGTTGCAGAACTCACTCTGTGAGAGTTCAAGAAGCATTGCTCTGAGCAGATCTTTCTAAAATGCAAATTTGCCAAGGGGCATATCTGGCAAAACCACTTCTTTTCTAACTTTTTTTTCCCAAGCAAACTTTTTCGTAGTTCTCTTCTCCTTTTGAAACAGTTTTCTTACATCTCTTCAGATAGACTGGACATCATCTGGATTCCTCACTGTGGAGTCCAAGGCAAGGCTCCCAGCAGTGCCTCCATGTACTGACCTCTCTCTCTCCTTGTCAGCACTTTGGAAGGGTCTTCCCTGGGACCCTTTGTTCCAGCTCTCTCTGACCTTGGCAACCTTCTAAGAAAATCCTCGGATCATCAGTCACATACTCTCTCTGCAACTTGATTTGGCCAACTCTCTTGTTTTCCATCCCCTCTGGTATCTTTGTCAGTTTCCCAGATAGCACTTTTCCTCACTCCATTTGTCTTCATTTGGAGCCTCGAGCAATACCTCTTTCCTAATCTCTCCAAAATTCCTTTCACTCTGTTATTCTGTTTTGCTCAAGATCTAAGCCACCATTGGAAATAACCATCCACTCAGCTTTCACTTGCAGTGCTCCTAGAAAAGCCTCTACATAAATGATTGTATTTATTCTGGATGTGAATCCTTTCCAGCAGAGGAAATTGGACTGAAATTTTAGGCACTTAGGTTCTGGGTGGAGGATAAAAATTTCAGAGAATCTTTCAATTAATACCTATGCAAAAACATCTCAGTTTGAGTCAAATGTTCTTTGAATGTGACCTTAGAACAGAAATCCTGGCAGAAGGGCTGTTCTGTGCCATCCTCAGCAGAAACATATCATCCATAAAAGCATAAAAATAGCCTTAAAGGTCCAAGATCCCTAAAATCTGAAGTTGGCTATAAGCTGAGTTTTTCCAAAGGAATGACATAGAATGATTCTGTTTTTGGTTGTGCCCTTTCAGCCACTGACACAGTGGGACTGATGAAGCAGTGACCTTGACAAGCCAGCTTCACTGGACTAGTTTATTATTCTAAATATAGGAAGCAGCCAACTACCAAAAATGCTCTTAGAATAAATACTGTTCTCCTAAATTAGCAGTACCCAGAGAACCTTCTCTTTTTCACATCTTTTGATAGTAGCTCTTGAAGATAAATTTATCTGAAAAATTGCCTGGCAGAAAATGGGTCATATATCTCTACTTGGAAGACTCAAAGCTGACATATTCATCTGGTGCAGAATGAGATATTCATGCTAGCTCAGATGGCTGAGAAAAATAGCATAAATTATCACACGGAGTTTCTTAGAACCCCTGCAATAATTCTGCTGGTATCTGATCAGGTTCCCTCAGAAACAGCTCATTTGCCTTGGAAGCAGAGATGATGAGAGATGATCATTTGGGGAAATAAACTTATCATCTCAGTGAAGCTTCTAAAGGACACTCTTTTTTGACTAGTCTTGATCTTTAGAACTTTTTCATAACTAGAGTGCAGGAGATTGCTTAACTCAATAATTCAGAACTACAATTTGCCCCGGAGTATAAAACCAGAAGAAGGCCATGCAAGGGGCAGATTCTGTGCTGTCCCTCAAGCTGAAAACTGTTTTTCACACCGGAGTATCCAGTCTTTTACTTGTGGAATATTCCTTCAGTTTCAGGTTTCATTGGGAGTTTTCAGTAGCAAGAAGACTGTCTTATTTCAGATGTTTGTGGAATTGAACAGCAGAGAGAAAAATGCCAGGGCTCAGACCTTTCACTTGAGAAACGTGAAACTTCCTTTTGATATATTTCTCTTCAAAACGTGGTATTTATTTAACAGGCTCCCTGACTGACTCTGGAAACCTGCTATTTTGACTCAAGAATTTTTCTCAGTGAATTATATTAGATAAATATAACCAAAGTGTGTGATTATGCTGGGTCGATTAACTCCTGATGTTGAAACAGAACCATTCCTTTGGCTGTTCTCACTAGCAATTTGTCACTGGTTTATGTTAGAAAAACCTCCCCATGACTGAGTGATGGAAACTTTAAAAGTCATTAAATCTTGCCCTTGCAGTTAATTGTTTCTGATTTTGTGTATTGCACTTCTTCACAACTACGTTTTTCCCCCTACAGTCAAGATGCTGGTGCTCTCTGTGAGACCTGGAATTAATATAGTAAAAGTCTTTCATGCGCTTTTCCTGCATTGTCTGAACATGTCATAGAAATCTCAGATTCAACCTGCTTTACTTTGCTGGAAGAGAGAGCCTGAGCTAAATCCTGCAATGTGCTGACTGTCTTTAACTCCTGCTGTCAAATGAAGATCCCAGAGGAAGAGGCATGTATGGATCAGACCTTTTCCTATATTTCATGAATTCTAACTGTGATTTTTAAGCCCTGTTTCAGACATCTTATATCAAACTCCTATCATTTTTTCTTTTGTGAGAAGAAAATAGCAATTTTGTCTCTGTTTTCACTTTCTTTTTCCCCAGCATGAGGCAACATCTCCAGTGCAGTGAAAGGTTTCTTGGTCTGAATGGTAGCCTTCTATGATGTTGTCTCTGGCTGGGTGGATAGGGGGAGAGCAGTGGATGTAGTCTACCTTGATTTCAGCAAGGCATTTGATACTGTCCCCCACGACATCCTTATAACAAAGCTGAGGAAGTGTGGGATAGATGAGTGGACAGCGAGGTGGGTTGAGAACTGGCTGACTGGCAGAGCACAGAGGGTCGTTGTTGGTGGTGCGGAGTCCGGTTGGAGGCCTGTAACCAGCGGTGTTTCTCAGGGGTCTGTGCTGGGTCCGGTCTTGTTCAACATCTTCATCAATGACCTTGATGAGGGGATAATGGCCACCCTCAGCAAGTTTGCCGATGATACGAAGTTGGGAGGATTGGCTGACACGCCTGAAGGCTGTGTTGCCATTCAGCAAGACCTGGATAGGCTGGAGAGCTGGGCAGAAAAAAACCGGATGAGGCTTAACAAAAGCAAGTGTAGAGTCTTGCATCTGGGGAGGAATAATTCCATGCACCAGTACAGGTTGGGGGATGACCTGCTGGAGGGGAGCTCTGCGGAAAGGGACCTGGGTGTCCTGGTGGACGACAGGTTGGCCATGAGCCAGCAGTGTGCCCTTGTGGCCAAAAAGGCCAATGGCTTACTGGGGTGCATTAAAAAGAGCGTGGCCAGCAGGTCAAAGGAGGTGATCCTCCTCCTCTACTCTGCCCTGGTAAGACCTCATCTGGAGTACTGCGTCCAGTTCTGGGCTCCCCAGTACAAAAAAGACAGGGATCTCTTGGAAAGAGTCCAGTGGAGGGCCACGAAGATGGTGAAGGGCCTGGAGCATCTCCCCTGTGAGGAAAGGCTAAGTGAACTGGGTCTGTTCAGCCTTGAGAAAAGGAGACTGAGAGGGGACCTGATCCAGGTCTATAAATATCTAAGGTGTGGGGGGCAGAATGGCGAGGCCAGACTCTTTTCAGTGGTGAGTGGAGACAGGACAAGGGGAAACGGCTGGAAACTGCAGCATAGGAAGTTCCGCACAAACATGCGCAAGAACTTCTTTACAGTGAGGTGACGGAGCACTGGAACAGGCTGCCCAGGGAGGTGGTGGAGTCTCCTTCTCTGGAGATGTTCAAGACCTGCCTGGATGCCTACCTGTGTGACCTACTGTAGGGAACCTGCTTTGGCAGGGGGGTTGGACTCGATGATCTCTGGAGGTCCCTTCCAACCCCTACAATTCTGTGATTCTGTGATTCTGTGATTCTGTGAATACTTACGAGTGCCACAGATGGACAGTCCTCATACAGAGTCTTCATTATACCATTATACTACTGCCAAAACTCTGTAAAATTGCCCAAACTGATACATCTCATATTTGGAGGAGAAGCAAAATGCTATCTTGTGCTTACAAGTCCTTATTCTTAATTATTTCAGGAAAAAAAAAAAAAAGATGGAGCTAATGTATTTATAGAACCATAGAATTGTTAAGTTTGGAAAAGATCATCTAGTTCAACCATAATCCCATCAGCAAAACAAGAAAAAATACGTTCTGGGCTAGGAAGTGTGAGAAATCCATGACTCCATACTGTGGCAACCAGGAGGTGCCAAAAAACAGTAGAATGGGTTTAATAATTATCATGGCTGTTTATTTCCAATCATTAATTGGTTCTGAACCCTATACTTTTGGCTTGATGACAAAAGTTCACTAAGCAACAATTAATTTTGCTTGAGGAAGGTTCCTGGAAAACGAGCAAGACATGTGTTGGCTGTTGGAGGCTTGCCAAGCATGAGGCAAACAACCTGCAGTGTCTGTAGGCATTCTATTTGATAAAATAAACTGTCTCAATCTGTTTATATCAGGTAATAGAGAGTGACTGCAGTAACACTAGATTGTGCCCAAAGCCAAAAGAATGAAAAGGCATTTCTTCAAATATATCTTGAAGGCAAAGATTGTTCACCAAAATTCCAAAATCTTCTCGAGGGCCTTGGGGTCCCAGCAGCAGACAGAGATCACCTTCTGGGAAGAAGTTAAGGGTCTTAGCAGGCTGTATCACTTTTTGACACTGGCTAGTGGAGGTAGAGGAAGAAGACTGTGGCACAAGGGAGTGAGAAAGTATTAATACTTTGCCTCAGTCCTTTAACCTCAGAGATTTCCTTGTACTTAAACCAAGAATATGGTTCCCAGTGGTTTTGGGAAATGAATGGTTGTCAAAACAAATACCACCCCCTTGACACCCTCCCTCCTTCATTGTAAATAGTCTTTAATCGTTTAATGATAGTCTGCACCAATGGGAAATTGTGATTAATACTGTTTACCACTAAGAAACTCCCATTGCTTTTTTTACCAAGGAGTCATTAGATTTGAGCTATATTATGGATGTAGGGTTACCTTCCTTTCAAACAACAACTCAGGGAGCACACTGCTCACAGTTATTGCTCTATGATGGGATCCAGATGAATAAAATGAAGAAGAGGTCTCCTGCTCACTGGCCCTTCTCTATACAGCTCCACAAGTTCCTTAGATGTTAATAAGCATTTCTGGCCTCATTTACAGGGACAGAGGCATAAGGCAGGTACAGTTGTTTCATTTCATCAGTCCATCTCCTCTGCTGCCTACTGAAAACATTGATCTGATGCCTTTCTTGAAATGACATAGCAAGCTGGACAGCTGGTTCTAAGAACAACTTCTTTGAACTCATTTTCCCTCTTTTCATTTCAAATTGTGAAATATTTTGATTTTAAGATTTAATGAATTTGTGGTGGGTTTTTTCTTTTTCTTTTTCTTTTTTTTTTCTTTTTTTCTTTTCTTTTTTTCCAATTGAGATCAAGTCCAAGTTGACTGGGCAATTTAGAGGATTTGACTGGAGTTCCATGAAACATAAGCACGATGTCCTGAACAGATAGAGGACAAATTTGCTCAAAGATCTTTTATGGCGCCAATGTTACTGTTACTTATGAAAAACTCCGAAGCTGGACCATTTGTTCCAGCTCATTTTTCCAAATCACTAGAATTCAGGCAGAACTCATGGGCAGAACCACACAAATATGTTGTAGGAAATATCACCACGGACTCACCACTAGAATCAGTTTGAGGCAGGAATCAGGACACCTTGTCTTGGTTTTCACTCAAGCAATTGTGAGGCCAATAGAAATTATGCAGCTGCTGGGCTGGAGTACATTGGAGTGACCTTCTCAGTGAAGCTCCTATGTATCCTGCAAGTATGCTGAGATGCGTTTAAAGCTTTCAGTGACCATTGAGACTCATAGAGGCTTACTTCCTGCATAACGCAAGCCACAGAATTTCACTGGGAAATCCCCCCTTTGGGCCCATAATTTCTGGCTAAGAATGAGTAAATCTTTTGATGTCATGTTGGGGTTAAGCTTTTCACCCTTGCAGCAATACAGTTTGGTTAAAAACGTCTCACTCTTTCTCTTTTCCTTTTGTTGTTGTTGCGTGTATTTGTAGAGAGTGCGGATCAAAAATGGTTGTTTTCCATACGCCGTCTATAGCACTTTTCTTAAATGATGCAATCAGCCTGAGCCACAATTGGGAAGCAGTGATGTGCAACATGATGAAATATATACAAGATCAAAGCTCTGATGGTTCCGAGCCAGTGAGTGGGAATGTGGGTCTGAACTTTCCCAGAGTCTGGAGGAGCTGGTTCAGCCCATTGTGAAAGCTCTGGGTAGGTTCCAGGTGCACATTTTCCTAAAATGTGAAGGTATTTAGATCATTATCTCTCATTTGAGCTTATTACAATGAATTGGCTTCTCTGTTCAGTAACTTTACAACAGGTTTGATGATTATTATTTTAAGAAACTTTTATAGCATTATGGTATTTGCTTGAATACGAACAGAAACATCATGTTTAAAGATTGATGATGTATCATGCAAGGTGAAAAGGGGTTCATAACATTACATGGGATCTTACTTCTTTTTTGCAGTTCCAAAAAACACAGCAATGCCTGCCCAGCAGATAGCATTTACTCTAGCAGCTGCTGTAAGACAGTTACTTCCTAAGGGGCATTAAGTGCAATACCAGCCAAACACACCTCTGTAAATAACAACCCCTACCCATTTATTAATTCATTATGTAATTAACATTGAGAATAGCGATATGTGTTAAACTTTTCTTGACATTCTCCAGTGTTCTTTTCATAGATTTGTAACTTTGTCAAATTTTAATCATTTGAACTGAGACTTTCCATGTTTATGCTCTGACTCAGGCTTTTTTTGTGTGTGTGTGTGGGGGGGTTTTTTTTAATTAATGTTTTAACAGTCGGACTATTTCTGAAAAAAAAGAGAAGCATGGGAAAATAAATTACTCTTCTAAACCGGACATTTTTCCCTGACTGTTTTTCTTGAAACAGTCTGAAATCTTAATGCTTTCAGGAAGAAACTTGAGAGGGAATAAGCTGGGGAAGAGGAAGGTTCTGTTATGGGCGGGTTAAGCCCCTGGACATGGCAATGTCCATATGGTCCTTACAGTTTATAATAACTGAATGTTGTCCAGCCACTAAAGTCTCTACACATTCTGTCTGAAAAGTGCCAGTCTCTACTGTAAACTTCTTACATAGCAGGCAGATAAATTGAAATCCTTTATAGAAGGACATAACTGCAAACAACAGCAATAATGGTGGTCACAGTAGTGGTTACTCTTTAAGCTACGGAAAACTGCAGTGAGCTGCCGATTTAAGTAAGTAAAGGTCATGGTTACTAGTCTCAATTCTTCTTTTTTTTTTTCAGTTTTCCATGAAAGGCAGCCCTATATCACTGCCTGGGGAGACAGATAAGGACCATATATATGTTTTAAAAATAAGTTATGGAAAAGTTTTGTGAGAGATGTATACAGAGCTAAGATCGATTTCATGACAGTCTGCCTTTTAGAAAGATTACATACTATATCTAAATAATTGGTTGTGCTGTAGTGGCTTAGGCCACATTTCCTCCCAGAACTAGGAAGGAGAACCAGCATTTTGAATACCCATATATTTTTGCTGGCAAAACAGAGAGATTGAAATGTACCACGTCTCTCTTGAACCATCTATTCTTGTATAGTAACAACTCCCTAGCTCTGCTAGTTGCACCTTCAATCCATGTGGCAGATGTGCACTGTTCTTTCAAAGGTATTGGGCTCTCTGACTGATGCAAGAGATTCCTGCACACCCTCCCCACCTCCAGTAGCATGTACTTACTCAGGGCAATCAAAGATCTAAGTCCACTGCAGAGTTTGTTCCAGTCCGTTGAGTCTGCCAGCCAGTATAGGAGAGGAGATTCTGAATGTTTTCTCAAGTCCATTCTGGATTATTCCTCAGCATGTTAATCATGGACTCTTCTATTTCAAGTTACTGCTTCCCCACAGCCACCCTCTGAAAACCAAGAGGAAGCCACTCCCAACACAGGCTTGTTCCTTCTGGTGTATTTTCTCATAGGGAGGCATAAAAGAGGAGAGGGAAGAAGGTAATGCAAACTATTTCAAGAGCAATTTTTTGAGGAAGATGTGTATTTTAAAAATGTATCTTCCCTCAAACTTCCTAAATTCTTCAAATCCCACCACTGGAGCAAATGTTCAGAGTAGCTGATGTCAACAGCACTATATAAAGTTGGTAAATTACAGCTAGGTAGAATGACACCTGATTCTTCCTGTATTTTTCCACCTTGCTCTCCAGCTGATGGAGCTGGAAACCTCATGAGAGACCTTGTCCTTCTACCAATTTCCAGTGACAAATGAGTATGGGCAGCACTGGAGATGTGGCTGAACATTCACAGTGTTTGCTTTCCCCATGAACTTCAAGACCTCTCTTTGTTTCTGCCTGAATCAAGGCCTCTTAATGACCAGGATGTTGTAGTCCAACTGGTGGGTTCTGCTTTCCAAATTCTGCTGTGAGCAAAACAGGTGCAGCTTTTTTTTTTTTTTTTTTTAAATTGATTGCCCCAATTATTTCACTTTATTATATGAAGCCTAAGGAAAAGATGAAGTGCACTAATTCCTGGCCACCTGCCAGTTGCAGCTCAATCATTAAAAATTACAAATTGATGCTGGTTGTTTTGTACCATTCCATGGGAAGATTTATGTCTTTATGTAGCCAGTGCTGATGGAATAAATTAAGCTGGGCATGAGAAAGGAATAAAGATTTACTCAGCATTTGAAAGCCTGGCTTCAATACCTCACGGAAGAGTGTGGCAAATATTCTGTAGACACGCAAATATATCACATATCCCTAACAAAGAAAACCTGGGTAACTTGCCATTAAAGCTGTGACATTTCACCCCAGTACCCTCTCATTCCCAGATAAATCCTCAAGCTGCTGTGAAAAATACACTGTATTCTTCCAATGTAGAAAATGTATATTGGTCTTCTCAGTGGCCGTGGTATTTTAGAAATGGACCTGAAATGAGACTCAGCCTCAGCTCTAACTTTTCTTCAAGGTGAATGATGTTGCCCATGTGAGAGGGACTGCCTTCTAAAAGTGAACTGAAGAGAAGAAATTGTTTTTGAATGACTCCTTACTTTGCTTTCTTGGGAAAAACAACTTTGGTTAAAATCCACGCTAGAAGTTTTGTGGCCATGAGGGCCGTTCCTACTGGAGCACGATAGATTGTGGAAGTACAGAGACTCTAGAAGAGGACTATACAGGAGGAGCAAGGTGTCGGAAAAATCATGGCTCTCTGTGCAGACTCTCTGGCACATAGTAACCTGGACCAACCACACACTGCTTGTACCATGCAGTGCTCTTCAGTAAACATACTGGCACAGTGATATAATTTTAATTTTTTATTTTGAACAAGGGACTGCCCAAGGAAAGAGACTAGACTGAAACAGATCATCTTTCCTCCGAGCTTGCTGCCAGAAGGAACTAAAGTTGGTTTTCGTTTGTGTTCTTTTGGCGAGCCAGCTCAGTGACTTAGAGTCTAGATGATGTGTTCAGAGCAATGAACAGGATTTTAGTCATTCTGCTTGCATGGATTGGGCTGCATCTGCCACCATTGCCCAGGCCTTCTCCAAGAGGAAAAAAAAAAGACTTAGATTTGTTTACATTGTCAACATTCCAAAAAAGTCACCAGACAGATCAAGGAAAGGAATGAGTTAATACCTGTGTTTTGCCCTAAATACAACACAGTTAAAATGTATCTGATTTTTTTTCTGTTTTAAAGATTCACCATCCCTTCAGAATATCTCTCACAAGACTTCAACCTAAAATACATTGACTCATGCAAAAACATTGCTATTTGAGACTCCTTGTTGCAAATGCATTTTTTTTTCTCAGTGATTCATAGAAGGTTGTTTCTTGGATGACTTGTATTTCAGTTTTTGCCTTCAAATACACATATTGTGTGAGTCCAGCTGTGAAGTCACTGAAATAAATAGTCCTTTTTCCTAGGCTGCTCATGGGCAATGTCTTGCTGGGATTTATCTATCTTGATTGGGAAGCATGCATTGTAGTTCATTTTAAATTCACTCTCCATAAATTCTCTCTAAATTCACTTGTTTCCAGCCTGAAATGTGTTTCACCATTTAAAAGAATGCCAAAAGTTTTGAGATTGGATAAGCACAGGATTGAACCCAAAATCATTTGCTGGAATGTTTCATGAGGATCAAACATAAGGGGAGTGAGTCAAAGTGAAATTGCTGATTAATCCAAAAAGTATATGCACAAAAATCCATGTGTATGACTCATTCAAGAGGGAAAGAGAGGCCCCGGATGAGTTCAACTTGCTCACTGTAAACTGAAAATAAGAGGAATCTCTTGGAAAATAAAATGACAAACATCTTTCTCTTGATGCGTCTAGAGCAATCTGACTCCTGCCATCTGCTGAGGCTTTGTGGAAAATGTTGGGAACGCTCCTTCCTTATGATATTTAGTTTTACAACCTTTCTGCTCACACAACAGTTCCTATTTAGGTATGATCAAATAATGTAATTTACAGAGTATTCAGAAAATTGGACCTGTCTATACCCGTAGCACCCCTTTAGTGTCCATGTTGAAACAATAATAGGAACATACTGAAATGAGACAGGTTTTAGATAGCAAGGTTTGCATATGTCGATGAAGCTGCCTCATTTTTATCTGTCCTTCCATGAGCAAAATCCTGAGTGAACTCTTAGATTTCCAGTGGTTATGCAAATTTGAATGGAAGACTTACATGAAGGCTTGATCTCCTGTTATATTGAAGTATAGAAGCATTTAGTCCAGATAGGTATTCATCTCAGAACAACCTGGAGTAGCACACATGGCAAGCAGCAATTTTTGATGTTTGTCTCTAGAATAAATCTCACAATCCAGTAAGTGTCATTCTTCCTGTAATTTGCTTAATTTTAAAATTTTTCTATCTCCCTTTGAGCCATACTTGAGCTAACATTAACAGAACACATTCTGTCAACCTTGATGAAGTGATACAAGTCCTTCAAAATGCCTTAGTCTTATGGTGTTAGCACTTACAAGTCAGCTTTATCACTGTAGGACTTCAGGCCCTGTTATCTAAGCCTGAAAAGTTTAAAAGCATATTACAATGCATGTGAAATCTACATGAAATAAAAGGATGATTTTTTCCCCTGAAGAAACAAAAATGCTTTATTGGTTAAACACTCGGACATTCCCTTGGAAAGGGAGTGTTTTTTCCTTTTTTATTTGTCCTTAAAGGGGAAAAAACAAGTACAAATTACATGTGCTAGGAAATGCCAGCCAATAATCAGTAGATGTAATTCTGCAAAGTGTTAGTGGCAAAATCTTTCTGCAAGAAGCACAGGGCCTATGCTGAGGCCAATTCCTTCTGGGTAACCCAACCAAATCCCACAGCACTGTGCTGAAAACTGTCCAACCCATCTCCTGCCTCCTGCCTCTGAGGCTGACTTTCATAGAAAAGCATTTAACTTCTCACATCCACCCCAGAAACTCAGCTCCTGCTATTAAATAACTGAAATGTTTTTGAGACATTCCGATAAGGCCCTGAGCCACCAACCTCAATGCTACCAAATTTCAGGCAAGAAGTCCCTTCTGGCTTTGCTCCTCTTGAGTGGGCTGAGGTTAGAATCTATAATTGTGGGTTACAAGTGCAGAAACAGAGAGAGCAAGATCAGATCCTTGTGGAAAGGAAGTCTTGACTGTGATATGAAGGGAAATGTCTGGATTCAACTGGCCTTTATTTTTAATAGCTGGCACTGGAGGACATTGTGATTCTTTCCTTCTCTTTTACAGACTCTTATTTGCTCATTGAGGGAGAAAAAGAGAGAGAGAATGACTGACACTGGAACATCAGCACTAATAGGTAGAAATGAACAGTTTCCAGCCATTTTAGAATGGCATTTCTCTGAAGAAATGCTGCACTGCATTGGCTTTGATACTTTGGACTGCAAGGGTGGAAACCAAATTAGCATCAGAAAGGAAGACGTGGGTTGCTCCCAGTACAACTGATAGGTTTAATGTTAACATTATGAGAGTGATGCCTGAGATTTTTGCTGCCACAGAAGCAAAGCAGTGGAAATAGGTAAGATGCCCAGGGAAGTGGCACTGAAAATATGAACTGGAGTCCAGATGGCTCTCCTGAAAGAGAGACTGAGAAATCTTCCTGGTAAAAAACAATCTCTGTTCTTGCTGCTTCTTTACAAACAAGGCCACAACTGAAAATCAATGCATTTAGCTGGATGACCTGGAAAAAAGCAGAAGGAGTCTCTCTTTTCAGAGTTTCTTTTGGTTGGACCAAAGTCCCATTCATGAGAAGAATCTAGCAAGAATTTTACAGCTTACTGAAAAGTGGTTCATTGCAATCTGTCTGAATTGAATGCTGTGTTTCACATTGGTTCTGTATTCAGTGTAAGCCAATCACATTTCCACCCAAGACTCCAGGGAGGTAGTGAATATTGATTGGGCTCCTAAGATACAGGTAATCACATTAACACAAAGTATCATTCAGCAGCCTGAATTTCTTAAAATCTGGATCATGAATGTTAAGTAACTGACAGAATAACTTCTGCACACTTGTGGCCACAGATACCTACACTACAGCTAGGTGCTTCCAAATATGACAGCATCCCCAGGGTTAATGCACCAGTCTTTCTTTTGTTATTTGTAGCTGTCTTTTAAGAGCTATTTGCTTTCTCCCATAGTCTGGCATAAAATGCCCAGCATATAGACTCTAATCTCTGCTGCCCAGAATAAAAACTAGTTTCTTGCCTTCATTTTCCTTCATGGCCCAATCCAGTCATGGCATTTCCCCTAGCCAGGAAGACAGACAAATGAGTCATGAGGGAACCTACTGTTACAAGACTCCATGAATCTCCTTGCCCTGAAGAGCTTTACAGGCATTTACCCCCCTCAAGGGAGTCAAACTCAGAATCTCCAAATGCACTTACCCTCTGCCAGCCTAGGTCCTGGGAACTTGAGTTTATTCCCAAACTCAGATGTTCCAGTTGACAGCATTAAGCAGTTGTTGCCAAGCCAACAGGCCAGTGAGTTAATGGGTTTTATTAAAAATAAATAATAATTTTTAAGCAAAGCTGGTTCAACTTTATCTTCACCTTTGAAACAGAATGGGTATCAAGTCTTCGACTTGGATTTCACTCTTTACCTGTTGATACTTCCAGAATTCACGTTAAGCACCACCCTGCTTTGATTTCTCTGATGCTTTTTGTGTGTTTTTTTTTCTTTCCAAACTGGTAGGAAATTGATTCATTTTTTTTTTCTTTTACATGAGCTCTAAGGAATTGTTTTTAAGCTTGAGTACAGTAATACAGGCAAGATTTTTGAGATGTGTGTTTGAAGTAGTATTCGTGTCCATATTTGAACGTCTATAGAAGTTTCTGTGTTGCACAAAGTTAAAACACCTACTGATGTTCCTTCTGATCTAAATGTTCATGCATTCAGCGTGAATCTAGAAATCAAGCTGCAAGCATTTTGTTCTGAACCTCTGGGCAAAAGCATAAGGATCTGATATTAAGGTACTAATGAAGACTGTTTCAATTCAAGTCTCTTTTTAAAATACTTCTGTTTATTAAACCATTAAGAGTATTCCCAAACTGACAACAAAAAAAGACTAGTTGAACTGATTGAGGATTTACAGTTGTACCTTTAGAGCCCAAACCAATTTCACCGAAAAAAAAAGTAATAGGTTTTACTTGAGTGAAGGTTTTTTGGTTACACTCAAAATTTGAACAAAAATTTCAGCATTGATCATAAAAAAAAAATCCTTACTCATTAATTACTACTGGTAATATTTGAAAAATACTTTAAGTGTAGTTTCTGTTCATTCAAAACATTTTACTTTAAAATCATCATTGTTATAATTTGGCACCAAGCAGATACATGATGAGAAAGGATGTTGATACATCCCCCTGAATCCTTTATATCTCAAAGGATGTGTTTCTTTTCTTTCCTGTGAGTTTTTAGCCATAGCTCTTCTTAGACTGGAGATAGTTAAAATCTGAGAAAGAAAGGTTCCTGGTAATGGCAGAGGGAAGATGAAAAACTGTAGAATGTTTCTACAGTGTTGTGTTGCTGACTGTTTCTAACATGTAACAGAGCTTTTAAAGGGCTTTTAAAGGGAGTCATTCAGCCAGCTATACTGTGTCACTTTCCACTTCATGGGATTTTTATGAATGTCTGGGAACAGCTCTGGAAAACATAGGAGGGAGTATTGAAGGATCTATAATGGACCACAGGAAGGAAAACGCTTTGCTATTCAGTCCTGCACTCAGAATTTACCTAATACCATCCTGTTCAGCAGTTTTTAGGTCAGATATGAACATAGCCAAGTTTCACCTGCAAAGCCCTGAAAAGTCCAGGTCACAATGATCTCTGCATGCTGTACCAGTGCAAAAAAAAAAAAAAAAAAGTAAACAACTCTCACATGTCTGGCATCCTGGCAAACATCCCAAGAGGCTTGGAATAAGTATCACAGGTAGGGCAACAGATGCTCAACAAGTCTAAGTGCAAGGTTCTGCATTTGAATCAGGGCAATCCCTGATGTGTACATGTGTACAGACTGGGGGAAGAACTCATTGAGAGTAGCCCTGCAAAGAAGGACTTTGGTGTTCTTCAGTGAATGAGGCCCCAAGTAGACTGGTCTAGTGGCTGAAACCCTGCCCATGACAAAGGGGGTTTAGAACTAGATGGCCTTTAAGATCCCTTCCAATACAAGCCATTCTGATATCCTGTGATCGTGGCAGTCATTGGAAGTAGATGGTGAGTTGATCAAGGTCTTTGCTGATGAGCCAGCAAAGCTATATATTTCTTATCAGATATGAGCTAAATAACTGGAACAGCTTTCAGCTGTCAGGTCAGACAGTTTAAGTGAGACCATCTTCAAATATGCTTTGGCTTTCCAAGTAAATATCATCTAGTCTTAGCGGCTTCTGAGGGTTGTTTGACTCCAATTCTAACCGAAGGCTATGTTCTCTTTGGTGACAACAGTCCAGTTCAAAAATAACTCTGCTGATTTCAGTGATTTGACTCTGGATTTGTGCCACTCAGTGCAAAATGTGAATTTGTCCTCTCAGGGACTAGCTGTCCCAGCAGAGTTTATGTGTGGTGCCCATTCAAGTCACTAAGAACAAAGAACAGCAAGTTAGAGGTGCAGTGACCTCCTTACTGCCTCTTTTGAGGACCAAGAGAGGTCCCGCAAAGTCAGCCATCCAAAGCACAAAGTTGGCTATAAACAATCCAAAGGGCCCTCTTTTCCCAATGCAGGGAAAATAGTTCATTGAGCAGCCCTGAAATGTATGGATCGTGTTTAGTCTACATGCTTAAAAATAATAATAATGTTCAGGCCAGAAGGAATTTACAGGCTTAGAGCACCATGGAAAGCAACTACCTTAGTCTACTGAAAATATTCCAGAGAGACTCAGATAAGCTCCTCCTCATCCTATTAATTCATCAGACTTGGCCATGCATCATTGGCCCAAAACAGCACTCTTTCCTAGGCAATAATCTCTCTTCAGGATCCTTCATGAACTGTGCCAGATTCCTCCCAGCCTGTGCAAAGTTGATTGGCATTGGACATCTGCCAAACAGCCAGCTTTTCCTCATGGGATCCAAGTTCTCAGAGACCAAAGAATCTCTTCCAGCAGCATGAAGCATAGGGCACTACACTGTTATTTATACGAGGCTCAGATCCTCAGTATCCTTTTTATGGGGAAGGGGATATGTCTGAGATCACACTCTTCAGAGGATCACATCACTCTGAACCTAGGAATGTAGGCCTCAAGATAATTAGCCCAGACACATTTCAATGGCAAATCGTATTTTTCACAGTCCAAACAGCCAGACATGTTTACCTCAATTCCCAGGATAAGCAAAAGTTAGAACATTGAGACACTCACCATCGTTCAGCTTAGAGGCTTAACCTCTTTGCTGGGAGCTAATTTGGGAACACTAAGCAGCATATCAAGGCCGTCTCAGCAACGCCATGTGCAGCTGCAAAAAGCCATTCAGAATCGCAGCTGGATGCCTTATCTTAACAGCTGCCGTAAATATTCCAGCCCTCTTCTCCCATGTTGGGATAGAAAGCTGAAGATTTAACAACATTGATGGCAAGATGTGGTCTAGAATAATGGATAATCCTTTTAAGAATGATAACTTTGATTCACTTTAATTTATCTATTGAATTTTGGAGTATTTGGAAACACAAACTCCCAATTTGTGATTTGAAATAAACTTACTCCATGACAGCATCTGTTACAACTGTTACTAGGCAGACAGCATTGAGCTCTTGTAATGTCTTTGGAACCTTTGGGTGAAAGAAGCTAATTATTTATTCTGGACAGGAAAATGCACTAACTCCTCTCAAGTTCACTTTATGGTTGTTCGTTTAGAGCAATGAAAGTCAAGGTGAATTCAGGCAGCTCTGGGGTTTGTAACTCTATACATGTAGAGAAAGCCAAATTCACTGCTGAAATAAATGAGAAAAACTCCACTGAGGTTAACGGTTCCACCATCACTGATGTCAGCAATGGAGCCTGGCTGCATATAGAGAATGTGTCAGTCATTTTCATACTAGAAACTTACACACATTCTGTAGCCAAAATGTATAAAGGCAGTCAGCCAAAAGCAGTCCTTCATATTAGGAATATGAGGAAGGGTTGAGTGGCCTTGCTAAACATGAAAGCATGGTTTACAAGACAAAGGCCATTATTTTTAACTAACAGTGGGCTACCATTTAGATAGATATACGTTCATGAGCACTACAGATTGTCACATAGCTTTCTGAAGTACTGTAGTGGAAATGCTAAGTCATTGCTTGAACCAGTGATTGAGCACCTGGTGGGAAGGCAGGGCCAACCCAGGGGAGCTCAGGTGCATGTAATACATTGAGTGACTGGAAGGAGTGGAGTCAGGATCCATCTTTTCCCAGACTTCATTTAAGGGTTGGCAGTGAAGGTAAGGGGTTTTTCTTGCTGGAGATCCTTGTATGTCTGAGGACCTTATACATGTTTTGAAGGTAAGCAGTTTTCCTTCTCTTACTGTTGTGCCTGCTGCTGTTATGTCTGAGCAGATCATTATTTACTGTGCCTGGGACCTTGCTGCTCTGCTGTTTTGCCTTGCTTTCCATCAGGTTACAAGTGTGTAGAATGGAAACAAAAAGCCCTTAAATTAAGGGCTGGTTGTGATTTTATTGGTTGTACTTCTATTGGTGAGCATCCTCTAAGATTAGGCTGCTCAATCTAAAATGGTTGTTTTGCTTACCTGTTGTCTACATTACTCACAGGCGAAGTGAGCAATATTCTGGGGGCTTCATTAGTTGCTCATCTTCTATCTGAAGATCAGGGGGAATCCTAGTCAGCAGTAAATAAATAAAACAAGCAAACCAATCAGAATATCCACTATGAGCCTAGTGTGTAGGGCAGCAAGGTGAGGCCCTACATTTCCTCCTCACTTTCAGGTCAGCTCTGTTAGCTGTTCAATACTTTTAAAAGGGTCAAAGACCAGTGGGCCTGAGGCTTTCAGCCAGCAGTGTGATGGGAGAGAGGATATCGAAAACATGTTTACCAAGGGAAAGCTGTGCTCATTATAACACTGGGCGTAGGAAATGCTTCATATTTTATTCCTAAATCCACAAAGATACTGTGGTTCTAATCCACTGCAATGCCTGGAGGTTGTATCTCTTGTACCCCTTTACCTTTCCTACCTTCTTTAGTAATTTACCATGTAGAATCACTTTTTCCTTGTGATCCACAGCAAGGATACTTGAGATGCATTACAAAGCAATGCCTGTTAACTAAATCCTCTATGAATCTTCATTTGAAGTTGTTTAACACTACAAAAAGCTTAAAGATCTTCTGCATCAACTAACAGAGATGTGGTAGAGCTACCCTCCTTGGATGGCTGCTAGTTATTGAGTTGCCACAACATCTCCAGAGACCCTTGTTAAAATATATGTACTCTCAAGTACTAAACAGCAAGGCTATTCAATTTTGTGGAGGCTTACTAACCTAATACGCTTCTCTAAAAACACTGAAGTATTTAATTGTCTGTTGGGGTAAAAATAATCCCCACCATCCAACACAGGCAATCTTCTACCAGAAAACCTGACTCATCCCAGAATTTCTTCTCTGGATCTGAAAAATCAAGATTATTTCCAAGGAAGGTGTGGGTGTGGTTGTAGATGTCTAAGTGTGAAAGGAGGTAGCCACAACACAGAACTAAATCTCAGTAAATAACATACTGATTTTTTTGTTTTGTTTACTGTGAAGGCTTTTTTATACATATCAGAACCACCTCAAGCAGTTTAATTTCGGTACACAGTACTGCCAGGAGACTTGCTGTGACAAAACCTTTAAGATCATGTTCTAAGGACTTCTTCTGGCCCTGGAACAATGGCAGAAGATTACTTCAGCCTCTCTGTTTGTCCCAGCCTTGATACTGTAAAGCACATAAGATAAACCTTTGCTACGGATTATAGTTTCTAGACTTGTTTATCAAACAAGAGTCTATTTTTAGGCAGTAGATTTGCTTAGGGAAGTTGTGGAATCTCTATCTCAGTACAGTTTTAATAGCAGGTTAGACAAATCATGTAGGTAAAGGCAATCCTGCCTTGAGGCAGGCAGATTTTCCCAGCTTTGTTTTACGTGACTCAGTATATTGCAAAGGGAGGCAGAAAAGATACCTAAGCGTAAGTTGGCAATGCTTGGATTTTTTTTATTTTTTTTTTATTTTTTTTTTCAGTAGACAAATAGCAGTAGTGTATGGAGACAGATGGTTAGAAAGCAAATAGGAGAGGATCTGAAGAGGAAATAAGGCTACAGAGGAAGAGAAATGAAGAAGAAAGAAATGTGTGAAAATTAGATCCTGATAGTTCTTAGAAACAAAGCAGTGGAGCCCCTCCTGACAAAAAATAGGCTAGCTATCAGGGATGTAATGAATACTCAGTTTTAATACATTGATTCAAGAAACTTTACAGATCCACCTCCTTTGAGTCAGTAACTCCCACAGAAGAATGTGTGAACAGATCATGTTGAGTTAGCATAGGCAGTGTCTCTTCACCTCGTAACTGATGCTCATCTATCTTATACTGAGAGTTCTTTCCTCCTTTGCTATCCCCATTTCAGTGTTAACTTTTAACTCAAGTTGAATTGCAGTAGAATCGTGGCCACAGAACAAGAAACAACTCTTGTGTCCTTCTGTTTCTATATATACCTTTTTGCTATGTCTAATACTTAGTTCTTTGGATAAGATCCCTTTTCTCATCTCTGTGCTTGTGCAGCCTTTGGCATAAAAGGAGGGGCACCCAGTAGAGGGCTGATGATAACAATGAAGCCATATTTTCCCTTTTAGAAGGCATTCTCCACCTTGATCTGCAGCTTTTTGCAAACCTCTTTTGCAGCCTACTCTAGGAAGGTACTCGTATTCTAGATCACGTGCAGAGTTAAAACAAGGGAGGGGGAGGGTATGTAGTCAGGGATGTCTCGGCCTGTTCTGAGCATGCTGGGGGGGGGGGTGGGAAGGTAGAACCTTGGTCTATCAGCTTTACCTTTCGCCAGGACTGGTTGCATTGCTTGAGCTGTCTTTGGTGAGGGCTTTTCCACCAGGCTCCTGTTCTGTCGCACTTTGTCAACAGATCCTGCTGCTCTTTAATTGAGACCTGGATCCTTTAGGCAGAAGCATAGCAGCCCCCAGCAGTATTACAAAGGAGCACATGTGTAAGGGGAAAGCAAGCAATTCCCATGCAAGCCAGGGCTTGCATGCTCTGCCAGGTCAATTACAAGCTTTTGCAGCCACAGAGGAAACTGTTTTTTCTCCCTTTTATTAAAATGGCTGCTCCATCCCATTGCGGATTGAAAGAGCTGCTTGGCTGCCCATGGATCCCAGCTGACCTCCAGCCACAAGACCAGGCCTTTACCAGAAAGGAGGGGGAACCATCAATCTCTAAATGAAGACATTGTCCTCCTGATTATCTCTTTGTTGCCAGTGGTGTGTGAGGCTACAGAAAGGAAAAGCGAGCAGTTCCAAGATGGCTGTGGGCAAAGGAGCGTGTCCCAGCCTTGATGAGGCTTTTATTCTGTCTGGCACTGCACAAACTGCTCTGTCAGCAAGATATGTCTCTATACATTAGGCATGAATTTTCTTGAAAAAACTAGGGCTCCTTTCCCCCCCCACCTTCTCCCAGCACTACCATCACCGCTCAAATGTAATGCATCTCTCCTGCCCAAGTGTTGTGGCAGTTATGTCTTGAGGTTCCACTGTTTTCCTCCCTCACCTGGGGTTGGGTGAACCTGTCCATATACGTTTGGAGAGTCAGATGACAGAAGGTTCTGACAGATGCAGCCAGGGAGCAGGTATCTGTTAACTGGAGGGAGAAAGAAACCATAAATGGGTGCCTAGAGAAGGTCTTCCAACAGTAAAGAATCCATAGATTACATCACCTGGTCTTTAGTTTTCTGCAGTGGTTAAAAAAAAAAAAAGTGCTGGAGTTTGCATGGAAGAACTTTAGGTTGGTGACTATGAGGAACTACTGGAGTAATGGGAATTGGTATATAAGAATTCTATCTGTGAAGGATAGAGGACAGATTTTATGCACCTTTTTCTGAGAAAGTAACACGAGCATTCTGCTAATGGCAAGGAGAAAGGGACTGCTTATTAAAAGAATGGAGCTCAGAGGTATCGTAGTCGAAGTTACTATTCAAGTCCAGTGTTCAAGATGAAATTTCTTCCTAACTTCTCCATATCTTTTTTCCCCCTTGCTGCAATTGCAGTCTGCCTGCCAAGTTTCACAGGCTGCTCCATCTTTGTTTTTAACTCATTGTGTTTGATGGACAAGAGTCATTGTTAGCAGCACCAAGTCTAGAAAATGGAGAAAGCACACTAAACAATCCAGTTGTGAATGCTTGTTTCAGAAGTTCTTTTTTTGAAAACATCATCTAGAAGTTGCCTTTTTTTTTTTTTTTTTTTTTTTTAAACTGCATATGAAGAAATTGTTTCTATTTGGTTCCTGCCTTTACAGCATTGATTAGCAACTTGGTCTCTTGTATCTCAGCATCCAGGCTTGCATCTGACTCCATCAGCTGAAAATCTCTTGGTGTCCTCCTGATCTTGGCCTTTTTGTGTATGTGTTTTCATTTTTGTTCCTTTGTAACTTATTTGGTGGCTCAGAATTCACTACAGCTTGCGGAATTTTTTGTTGCAGTAGCCCATCCTTTTAGCACAGCACTCTCTTAAATGGGCAGTGCACCCACCTCTCTTCAGGAAGGAGCAGAGTGCTTTCCATGAGGCATGGTCCCTCAGTTACCAAGTAACTTTGTACCCATGGAAGTCTACATGGAAGCAGTGTTACAGTATCCCTATTCCCAAATACTAGGGAGAAAGATACGGTAGGCACAAATTCCTTTTTGCAATCAAATAGCATACATTCTGCTGACATGTGCTACCACTCACTGTCCAAGTGCAGTGAATCATACATTGCGAAGTGCCCCTTCAGTTTCTAATTAGCACATCTAGACTGAGCAGCCTTAAGATTTTCCATGTATCTATATAAAAAACAAGCAAGCGTTAATAAGGCAGACACCTTGTAAAATGTGTCTGGGGAACAAAGCTGCAAGAAAAGGCTTCCATTTTGCCAACCACTGGGTTATGTGACCTGAAGAGGTGAGCTAACTCTTCTATAGCTTCTCTGATGATCTGACTGTTTAGTGCTAGCCCAGAGAGTGTATCTTTTAGTTTTGCTTGGATATGATGCTTCTTTGTTCCCCCTCCTGCAGAAGCTTAAAATGCTGTTCAAGCCATCTCCTGTCCACTACACATTTCCTGCAAGTGTTTCCACTTTCATATCTATTTTACCTCTGTGAAATGGGAATGTCACAGCTGCAGCAGTTCACCATGACCCATGGACAGTTGCACAGCAAACTCTTTGTCTCTATCTGGGTGTCATCTACTGAGGCTTATGAGCTTCATTCTTCTTCTGTGCCCCAAAAAAACTCAGATCACTGCAGTTCCACCATACTTGAGTGCCTGGGGTGCTGCCTGGCTCTTGCTGAAATTATCTAGGCATTGATGGAGATGCTGCCCTGGAAATCTTCACTGAAATCTCACACGCTTTCACCCTCAAACTCTCACTGAGGAGGGTTACATGGTGCAGCCTCACTCCACGTTAGAGTGGTAGGGTGTGTAGCTGCCAGTGGTGGCTGAACACCATCACAAGGCAGGAATTTCTCCTTGTGGTGTTGCCTCCTCACTCAGCAGCCTCTTCACTGAGTTGTCACTTTTGAGAAGGGCAGGACATTTATTAGGCAGTTATTCCGCTCATTGAACATCTGTTCTTTCTTGTGATGAGCAGGAACATTCCCTGCTGCACCAAAACATAGGGTTGGCTTTTAGGACATCAGTCTGAGCCCAGTATAATAAAGAATCTTTTTTTCCATCCACCATTCCAAGCCTATGTTGAAATTCAATTTGGGTTGGAGGACAATCTCTGAAGCAAACAATCCCGAGTGAGTATTTCCAAAGAGCTTGAATATACTCTTTTGAAGACATCAGTGGTTGCCCTGGGGCCTTCCAGCCTTTGCACTGCTCTACACACAAAGCAACCAGGAACATGGAGTTTAATGAACACATTGGTTTCCATATGTCCACGACACTGAGGGCTCCAGTGTCTGTCATATTCATCATCATGAAGATTTTGCATGTGTTAAGCTCCTGCCATTAGAGATGCAAGCTTCTTATTTCAGCATCGCTTAATGCTTCAGCAGCTGCTCAATTTCCATTCAGGCAGGCCTGTCTATTGCTTTCCACTGCTATTTTGTCTCCAGTCTTGCCCATGGGAGGGATGAGTAAGTGATGGGGAGGAGGTGGGCACCGACGGCTCTGACAGAGGCATGTTTATACTGGACGTTCACGTTGTTCCTCCATATCCAACAGAGAACAGTCCGTCTCCCCTGCATAGTGAGGGGTGCACAAAGCATTTCTGTGTGTTCAGAGGGAGCTGTGCTGATATTGCCTCTGGCTCCTTGTGTGCAATTGGGAGGCTCAGATGCAGTCATTCCCTTCTAAAGCCCTCACTGACTCAGACCTCCTACTTTCCTCTGATGGGATCAAGCCGTCTAGGCTGTGACTTGGGAATCGTCTGCAGGCATCCAGTTCCTTTTGTTTGTAGTTCAGTACCTCAGTGGTACTGGTGATGTTATGGTAGGGCACTGACTCCATGTCTGAAGAAATTCCTCCATTCCATTTATCTTCTCTCACTATGGCTTCTTGTGGTGCCCAATGGGATGTAACAAGTGAAAGAAGTGGTGCAACACTTTCCAGGTATAGGGAACTGCTCCAAAAGTAATGCCTCCTTTTTTATTATGTTGGCCTACAACATCAGAAATGGATGTTGGTGGTATGGCAGTAGAGGATGAACCTTCTCAGCACGTGGCATGCTGACTCTTGTTCATTGCTGATAAAAGTGCATAGCTAATGGTGGTGACTATTGAAAAGTGTTCTATAGCTGAGAATTTGCTCTTCGATCAGTGTTATTGTGCTCTTTGTAGCTGTTGTAGTTTCCATGGAAATAAAGAGAAGGCATTATATTCAGAGTGACCTGGGTATAAAGAAGGATTAAAAAAACCTTGTCCCCAGCTTTTTTATTTTGAGCAGTGGAAGTGTCATATCTTTCTTTCCCAAGAGAAAAAAAGCTGCTTCTCTTTCACGTGGGATTTCTTTTGCAAGCTTGCATGTTTCTTTTTGGTGTTACCACACTGTTCATTTGTATCGACTGTGTATTAATGAAGAATCTGAGAAGATAAAAATGAACATTCTTTGAAACATTTGGATTCTCCTGTTCAAAAGGGCTCTTCATTTTGAATTTTCCTGTTTCTCTTCTGCTTTAAAGCACTCAAGAATGACACAAGCTGGCCTATTTTGAAGCAGATAAAATAATTACTTGATACAAAGTATGTTTTCCCATGATCTGCACAGAAACCTGTATGTTAGTTTCCTATTACTTTCCGATTTCTTAAAACCTTCAGGAAATAAGAAAATCCCGGAATTCCTCATAGCCTGGTGCTCTCCTTTACTAGATTGCAGTGCATTTCAAGTTCCAATTATAAGCCATCTCTTTTTTTTGAATACTCAATGGACACACTCCAGCCCACATCAGCCCGCCTTTAGTTGGCCTCTTCTCTGTTGCTGTTGCCACTTTGAAAGCTATCTGCCCTAAAGGCAGATTTTCTGTCCTTTCTCTACCGTGCTTTGCTTGGAGCCATGCTTCAGCAGCACTGCTGCTGAAAAGAGTTCCCATCCCTTTGGTTTCTTGGCTTTACCCACAATGGAGCATGGAAAGTATCTTGTATTATGTTCAACAGGGTGTGGGGGAATAAAGGGAAGAAACCAGTCACTTCTGGTCATAAGGGAACATCTGATATGCCAAAAACAACAAGCTCAGCTGGGATTCCCATTCCAAATTAGATGTGATGACTCAGAAAATCGAGAAGATAATGAGCTGTTTATGAACAGGTCCTGTTTGTTTACTTTGCCTCAAAGCTGTGAATGGTCTGTTCACAAGAAGCATCCTGGACTCTGTGACCCTGTAGAGGGTGAGATGAGCAGAGAGAGGCCATGGCCTGCAAAGGGAAATGCACTTTTTTCTGAAAAGCAAAGCCACCTGAGAGCTGACTGTCCCATGAGACCATATAGAGGACACTCAGTGCACGAAATTGAATGAGTACATGTCCTTGTTAGGCCTGTATTCTAGGAGAACACTGTGAGGAACACTCCAGCCCCAACGCTGACCTTGATGAAAGGCAGATTTCCAACTTGAGTGAAAGAAAAAAGAACACAATTTTCCTTTCATCCACTGTACTGGCATCTGGTCAGATATCAGTCAAAGAAAGCTGAAGGACATGATGCAGTTCTGGGAAATGAGAATACTTTCTTACACGAGCTGTTGGAAGAATGTCTGTCCTAACGTGGCCTCTAGGAGTCTCCTTTATCTAACTCCAGTTTGAAATACTTCTTAAGGCAAATATCCAGCCATGAATTAAATGTTCCTAATGGCAGAGATACCATCCCCCAGCCCTTAATTTTTCTGTTGCTGTAAAAATTCTTTTTACATTATCCCCTATTACATCCTGCCTTATCGTGCCTTGTCATACTTTTTGTAACTAAACTGAGAAGAAGCACCTTGTTACTCCGTTAGCGTATGGAGTTGTCATAGAATAACAGAAAGGATGAGCACTCGGATTCTAACAGAGGAAAGGTTCTGAATTTGTTTGCAGTGGAGCCCTATCTACAAAAGGGCATAGTTCATCTCCCACAAAAGATGGAGTCAGGGGCATGTGGCTTTTGCACAGGTTAATTCTGCAAAATGAATTGCTGGTTAAAAAGGGAATGAGAATTGTTTGTCTTTTATAAGAAAAAAAAAATGTTCTTGAGAAAATTCAAGTGGGGTTTAGCTTAGTGGCAAAGCAAGGCAGGGTTGGCTCTGATGATTCAGGATTCTGTTTCATACTTGTGAGAGTTGATGAAGCAGTCCCATCCTGAGAGATTCTGGAACTGGTTATCTCGCTTACATAATCGAAGAGTGGATTTACAAGAACTTTTCTAGTAATTATCATGTTTGTAGGTGATGCCTACATGTACACTCACAGCTTCTTGCAGGCAGTGTGTTCTATGTTCATTACTTTTTGTTTGTTTTTATGCTGTAAGATTCGCATGTGCAAAAAAGAAAGTGTTCAGGCTTATTTGCATAGGCCGTGTAGGCAATATATAAGCTTACTAAGTGTTTGGTTATTTGATTTTGCATGTGGAACTCCAGACCCTCCAGACAGTGCACAAAGCACTCTGGTCACACAGGGGAGATAGGGAAAACATCGGGAAAAACATATTTTCACTATAGGACCAAAAGCTGGCATCTTTAGCATGTTAAACTCTTCTCATTTGTCACAAGAGGAATGCCCCGTTTCTTTGCTTTTCCTGCAAATAACCTCTAAGATTATATTTTTATGGATATTTCTGTCACAATGGAATACGCCATGCTTTTGTCAGCTCTGCTTTTGTAAATGAATTGATAGGTCCTTGGAGGTGGAATGAAGCCAAACAACTTGGACATTGGTTTGAATTTGCCAAGAGGCAGTTCTGAGATATTTATTCATTCTATCACAGAGAAGCAGCTCGAGTATAAAATGCAGTACAGGGTAAGGCTCTGGTGTCTGCAGGTAATGAATCACATCCACACAGACAGTGCTATGAGAACAAAACTGGCAGCCATGACAACAAAAACATGAGCCCTTTTCACATGTACTAAAATAGTAACTACAAGGGCTGCTCTGAAAGTAATGCCTCCTATTTTATTATACTGGCCCATGATATTGGGGGCAGATGTTGGTCGTAAGGCAGTAGAAACGGAACCTTCCCACCAATATTCCATTATGAGTCACTGCCATGTGACAAATGGCAGAGGGGCAGTTTGACAGAATAGTATCTGACATGGAAGTGCATATGAAGTAAAAGTGCAGAATTTAATTTCTCCATACGGGGGAAAAAAAAATGGCACCTGCGGTGACACTGATAGTGGAATACGGCAGTTAATTGGAAATGTGGAAAATTCCTCATCTGAATTATTTGTATTTTAAGTTGTTTGTCTTTCAAGATGTATTGTTATTTGATGGAATGACTGGGTGACGTTTTTCAATCTAAGAAATGCAAAAAGTCCATCTGGACTGTTAAGGACCAACAGGGAAATAAAATTTTAGCATAGAACATCCTCAGAACAAGTGCCAAAATTATTTTTTTTTCTTCCAGTTTGCATTCCAGTTCTACCTCCATGTTCATAGGGATGTTAGCACCTATATGTCAAATGACATACAAACACAAATTAGAACCTAATCACTGTACCAAATAGACGCCATCTACATAAGTTATGGCAGGACAATCTAATTCATGTGCCACCAGAAGCTTCCAGAATGCTTTGTCACATTTTCATCCAAATTTCTGGCCTGGGGTGATGCTTTTCAACAGAGGCAAACATCTCCCCATCATTGACGTTATGGATCAGTTATGTCAGCATTTCCCTATCAAAGATCACAGTGAGAAGCTTCAAAGACCTCAAAACAACTCAGCTTTGACACTTGAAAGACAAACAGATAAACAAAAGAGAAAGAGCCTGAATACGCTCTAGTATTTCTTCTAAGCCTCTTAAACCTTGAAGGGTTTAAAAAGTAATTGAAGCAGGTGGATAATGTGACATTTACAAAGGAGCATATTAGAGGGTGTTGCATTTGTTGTTGCAGAAGCCATAATACTGTGGTTTAGAAGATGAAGCAAGAAAGTACTCCAGAAAAAGGGCTGGCGTGAATTGCTGACTCTCAGATGTGGTCACAGGACAATTACTTGACTCTGGAGTCTTTGTACAAGTGTTGCACTGAGAAGGGTAGTCGAGTAATAGTATCAGAAGCTTCAGTAAAAACAGTAAGGAAAAATAAAGAAGAAAGGATGACCTGCAGATTCTTCATCCGTGTTAGATAAAATGAAAATTGGGGGGGTGAGGGGGGGGGGGAGAAAATTCTTCCCCTGGCACAGAATGAATCACAGATAACTACTTTATCCTTGTATTGCCCAGGGCAACTCCCATGACTTCAACAAAAAATTGTGGAGAGAAGAAAAAATGGTACTTTAACTCCAGTATGGTCTTTTGCATTGGACGTTTTATTTCAAAACTTAACGTGTGCTCTGGTTTTATCCTCCACTTCTGGGGGAAACAAGGACAAGTGTTCCATTTGTTTGTCTTCCAGTCCTTTTCTGTCAAGATTTACACCTTTCCAGTAGGTTTGTGGCCAAGTGAGAGAAAGAGAGGCCCCACCAATCCATAGGAAGAGCTGTGTAATGACCCCCAAAAAGCACTGCAGGAGAGTCAGCCAAGAGAAACAAGCTTCCTCTCATTGAACTGCATGTTAAGATACTAAGCACAGCTTGACCTCTTGCCTAGTGCATCTGCATGGAGGGCTGAGCATCTGCTGTGGCTCAGAGCTGGCCAATGTAAATTCTTCCCTATGGCTTTGTTCCTACCCAGCTCTGGAGATGGATTCAGTGATTCCTGTGGGTCCCTTCCAGCATGGGATATTCTGTGATTCTGCGCTCACTTGATGGAGATGCGAAGCTTGCTGTAGAAGGTACATAGCTTGCAGTGCAGAGCCAGCCTAGGGCATCTTTGCTAGGAAGAATGTTAGCCTTTTGGGACACAGCTGAATGGGGAAGTACAAGCTAGGATTCTTCTGCACAGCCCTGAGGTCTCAAAGGAAGCCATGAAACAGGATAAGTGCAGAAAGCCCTGCTGGAACTCACACAGCCTCCTCCTGGCTTTTACTCATGTCCTCTGCTTTGTATGAGAAGCCCATGCTCTGTGCTAGCCATCTGGGACAGCATCACTCACATTTGTATTCTGACATTCAAGAGTGATTAAATGTATTCCACAAAAGGCAAAACCTAAAAAGAAGACAGTGAAACAGCAGGGATAAATAGATGCGTTTCTGATCTCACCCAGCAGTGCATCTATAGACTATTCCCTTTATAATTTTTGTTCCAACTTCTTCACCCACTGTTCCTCTCGCCAGGCCTCCTCCTAAAGCTGCTATGGAAGGAAATAAGTTTCATTAATGTTAAAATCAGTGGGATTTCAGTTAACTTAGTGCAGAGAGTTTTTTGATCCTGTTTTCCAATAGAGGTGTTTCATGGGACATGAATCCACCACGCCTGAAAATGGGCTGTAGTCACCTAAGCATGCTTTAGAAGTACTACTTTTCAATCCACGGCGGCTTTGCCACCATTATAGACAGCTGCTGATCTAATTTCCAGGACCTGGCCTACACGAATCCTTTAACCACCAATTTCATACCCACAGCACATCCCGAGAGTATGGAAATGGCTGCAGGGCAAAACCCAGTTGCTGCTGGTCCCTGCCTTGGAACAGCAGGAAGAGCACATCCTTTGCTCAGTCACTGGTACCCTGAACACAAGCTCTGAAAATCTTGGTGAGGCCTTGAACTTAGCTTTTTCTATAAGTTGAGTTGGTTGCTGACTCGTGCACTTCTCCTATCACTGAGTGCGCTCAGAGCTCACTGAGATGCCCTGCATTGGGAAAGGCCATGACTCTGGCTGCTGGCAGCACACAGAGATCACTGAAAATAAACAGAGCTCAAGCATCTTGGTTTTCATAACCTCGGTTAAACGCAGGGGGTGAGGAACCCAAAGCAGGAGTCATGTGAGTTCAAGAAAGGCAGAGGGTAACCTCTGAGGAGCTCTTTTCTTTGGCAGTCAGAGGGGAGGATGGTGCACAGAGGAAGGACGAAGAAACATTTATGGAAATTTTTGGTCCTCTGTGCACAGCAAGTCTGCCCTTATCTCCTTCTGCGGCTGTTATAACAGAGCTAAAGTTCCTCATTGGTGCTGACGAAGTCACCTTGCTGAGCTTCTGTGACAAAATGTTGTATCATAACTCACCCCTACCCACAGAGCAGAGACAAATTAAACTTGGACAAAAACTATGGAATTGCTCATTTATCTTGCTTGCCAGCAGAGGCCTGGAAACATCCTTCTTCCTCTCTCCAACTGGAGCATAATCTGAAATTTCTCCCCAGATCAGGACAGGATAGTGGGAGGTTTGCCCTACTCAGCCTGTGGTACGTTGTGTGGGATCAATGCATTTCTTTAGCCCAGAGTGGAACACCTATCTTCATGTGAATTTTGAAGAGCAGCTTCAATCTGACTTACAAGGATTTTGTATTTGTGAGTTGGACCTGGTTCCCATAATGACTCAACTGGATCTCACTACACAAGTCCTCAAAAGTCTCCAGCATGCATTTGACCAATTCTTATATAACATACGCTACTACATGCAATATATAAAAAATATTATTTTCATAGTGTAAATCAAGCAAATACCTAGACTGTAAGCCTAGACATAGCTTTTAGTAGCTCCTCTTCACCTCGTTAGATTTTTGATATTCTAAAAGTAAATGCAGGTTGACTTATTTACAGTCAGTGCTGAGAACTTTGGTGTTTTGACTATGAAATTTCATTCTTTGTGCAGGAGGGCACAACTTTGAACTTATACACCACAGTGGTTGTCATAGCTTAGATACAGTTTGGTTTTTTTCAGGGAAATCAATTCTGTCTCTCTGCCCACAGACAAAACCTGTCCTTTGTCATTCCTGAGATGTTTGTCCATCCTGCCCTTATAAGTCTCCAAAGAAGTCCACTTCTCAGGCTTTGCTTTATTTCCCATTAGAAAGGATTTTCTCATGATATCTAACCTGCATGTCCCTTGCAACATTTTAAGTCTTGTCCTCTGCATGTTGGATATAAAGAACAAATCATTCTTTTCCTTTTCATCTGTCTTTTATGTATTTAAAAACTGTTATCATATCCCTTCTCAGTCTGATCTTGTCCAGACTAAACAACACCCTTCCTTCAATCTCTCTTCATTAGTCACATTCTCTAAACTTCTGATCATCCTTGTTGGTCTCCTCTGGATGCTGTCCAACCAAACTCATCCTTCCTGAACCATGGTGCCTAAAATTGAAGAATGTATAGCAGAAAAATTACATCTCATGTCATGCAGATGGTACATTGGTTTATATATCCCAGTATGGTATTTGCTTTTCTCATGGCAATTTCAAGTCTTCTGATTTCTGCTCAGCCTGTGATTTACAGTTGTCCCAGATCCATCTCTGCTGATTGTTTCTCAGCCCGTATTCGTACATCTGATTGTTCCTGACTAAGTATAGAACTATGTATTTTGTATTTGTTCTTACTGTATTTTATCCTTTCCCATTCCAAATCCCGAGATTGTTCTCCCACTGACATTCTGACTTTTGATGATTCTGAAATTTAAGCCTTTTGTCTGTGCTTGCAGCTCTTCTCGAATTGACAATGGCTGCTAATTTAATTAGCATGTTCTCCATTCATTCCATCTTGATGATTAAAAATCCTGAATAGTGACAGGTTCAAATTTGATCCCTGAGGAATCTTATTGGGTATGTTCTTGCAATACAAATCCAGCTTGTTGGTATCTGAATTTGGACGAAAACCTATAGGTATACACTGATTCTCAGCATTCCTCAGCACCTGAAATTCTTCCTGACGTCATGAATCAAGGGAAGCTCGAAAGTGCTGAAGATGAAGCCATCTGTATCGTTGCCTATCAAAATGTACGTGTTCTGTATTCCTAGATCAATGAACATGTTCCACATCATTGCGCTTTACCTTCTTAACACATTAATGTAATGAAAGGTAGGCTGTAGGCTGGGACAGGCGTTATACATGAGCTAAAATGCCATAACCAAACCCTGATGAAAGCAAGGTAGCAAATTGTTAACTTCTGGGGAGGGTATAAATAAACTTCCAGTGCCTAAAGCACTTGTTCAGTGTATCTTAGGAATTCAGCCCTGGCTTTCTGCTTCTGTAGTTGGTTCAATTTCAGCAAATGCACTCTTTATTCAGAGTTATTTCCTAAATAGTTCTGACATCTGTCTATATCTTCTTGTGTTCCCTTTCTGTATATATCATCATATTTTCCTTTTCATAGGAAGGTTTTTCCATCCTGTTAGCAAGGTATCTAGTTTTTTTTCTGTCTTTTTCTTGAGAGTGGTGGCCCATAAAAATTTTTCACAACTCATAAATTGAGATTTTGCAAGCTAAACTTTTGTAGTGTGATTGATCATAACTGAGGGGTCTCCAGCTGGCATTTCAACTCTGAATGTTCCTATCACAAGTGGCTGCCTAGGGACAAGACCAAACATATGTTCCACCTGTCAAGCACAACAAAAAGAGAGAGCAACTCAGAGAGATCCTCACTGACAACGTGGCCCATGTGTTTGTTTTTGTTCAGAGCAACTTTTTCCTAAACCCTAGAGTGATCCAAGATCCAATTGTAGAAATCTAGATGGAGAAAGTTGAGATGCCTGGGGAATGGAGTCCTTACAAATTCAAGTAAATCTCGATGAACTCCCATTTTGCAGGATTTGACCAGAAACCTCTGAGTCACAAGCAGGGTGAGAAATCACCTTCCTCTTGTGTCTGTGAGTCCCATGATGAACTGCCTTTGTGGCTTAGTCCCCAAGGCCAAAAGTCTTGCAATCTGCCTCAATTTAATTTTTTTACTTTTCCTCCCACAACTCCTCCTTCTGGAAGTCACTTATCATTACCTCAGGATTGTTGCCAGATTTCCTTCTGGCATTACTTTGCTCTCTCTTTTCTGCAATCTTTGCTTGTAAGGTACCTTAATCGCTTCCCATGTCAACTACTGCAAAGCTCTTTTTTATAGCCCTCGTAAATACTTACTGGCTTTATATATATTTCCTCTCTAAACTTCAAGGGATGCAGATCATTGCTTAGAACGGCAGAGGGGGGGCACTGATTCAGATCTCCACATGACTCAGGCATGGCAAAGTTTCCTGCAAACTGAGATGAGATTGGCTCCTTTATTAGGATGCAAAAAAAAAGTGGTTTGCAGCTCTGGCTCAGCGTTACCTTTCCTCTCTCAAATATCTCAGAATGCTTGAAGATCAATCCTTTCATGAAGCACAAAGCCACGAGGTTGCCTAGAAATCTAAGTTTACTTCTTTTCCTTGTGAGTCTGAACATTTTGTTACACAGTAAAGCAGAGGTTTTCAGTCTTTCAAAATGGTAGTGCTTTTTTTTTCAATCTGCCTGGCAATCAGATGAATTGTTTTCTTACTGTTAAGCTCTTAAAAGAAATAGAGCACAGACTCCAAAGGTCCAAGCACCACAGCTCAAAATCCACCAACTAGATTTCTTAGTGTCATCTTCTGATATTGTTTATTATTTATTGGATACAGGTTAAATGAGAAAGGAGTTTCTTCTTCTGGCTTGAAAACTTGTGTTTTCTTTCCATCTTTATATCAGCTGTCTGTAGAGTGTTTCAAAAGTAGTTGTCTTGCCTCAGCTCAGTAAACTCACAATCTAATTCCCATAACACTGGTGATACAAAGCTGTTAGGACAGCCAAGATATTTTTGCTTCAGTATTCGAAATACACTTTTGTCTGCCTTCAAGCAACATTGATTTTATACAGTTTTCCTTCCTGAAAAACTGTTCAGTGATAACCTAGAAGTGAAAAATTCCTTGTCTCATTAGCATTTCCACCCAATTCCACATGAAATTTACTTTAAAATCCAGCTTTGACTAAGCCAAGAGTCAAATGTAAGAGCTACAAGGCCCTGATTAAGAAAGCACTTAATCACTTTCTGTGCTTTTAGTTGGACAGATGTTTTCCTCTGTCAAGGACCATATCAGTAGCTGGGGGAGGACTGGGGAAAAGAGTTTGGCTTAAAGCCTATGAGAATTCATAACCCAGAGATACATCTGCAGAACCTTACTAAAAGTACTGGTATTCTAGGACTATCAGCTGTCTTTCATTTTGCTCAGGACTTTCCAGGATACTTGCTCAATAAAACTCAGTGGCTTGGGTTGAGTCTGAAAACAGAAGCCAGAGAAAGCCCCAGGAATCATCCTGGGAGTATCTACCTTTCAAGGAAAACTGAGAGGGGCCCTGAACAACTGCTTAGATTAGATTGCCTTCACTAAATATAGGAAGAGCTTTAGTCCTCCATTTCTCTTGATAAAGCTTTATTTTTAAACATATTTTTGTTTGACCTTGAGGTTTTTTTTTTTTTAAAAAAAAAAAAAGAGTGAAAGAAAGAAATAGGGAGCAAAAAAAAAATACCCCTTGATATGATTCCAAAGAACACTGAAGATAAAGCCATGCTGTGTTTAACTGGGATTCAGTGAGTAAGAGATCTTGTACAATCTCACAATGTCACATCAGCATTGTTCAACTCATTGTTTCCTGTCTCCAAAAGGATGTTGAAAAGCACTTCTTCCAGAATTTGTCTAGTTCTGGTCCATAAGGTTTCACTTCTCCTTTCTCTGACTTTGTAAAGTATTTTCCTGTTTTTCTAACTCCACAACTGCAGACAAGAAAAAACAGCAGTGAAAACAGTCATCAGCATCTTCAGATCTCAGTAATTTGATTTACCAGCTCTAGCACTGTACCACTGAGCTGTAAGCATTAAGGTCTCCCATAAAGACTTGGCAACTTCTCCCAGTCTCTCAGCCAAAGCAATCCAAATGGTTAAGGAGTCCGTGGCTCCACTGGGGTGACAGAACGCAGACCTCCTTTCTTAACTTAAAAGTAAGTTTTTTTTAGTCCAGAGTGCACTGTCATAAGAGTATGCTGGAAACCTGCACTGTCTTTTGGAAAGTGTGAATTTTATGTCAGGTATGGAGAAGCTTTCTGAAACAAAATTTAAAATTGAGGCAAAAGAAGCTGCTGTCTACAACTTTCACCTTGAAAAACATCACATGAGCAGCACTAGCCATACCCGGATTTTAGAGATAAACAAGCCAAGCAGAAAGTGAAGCTCTAGCTGCAAAAATAATTTCACTTGAGTATTGATGGTTGCTTGTTAAACAATTGAAAACATGCACAGACACTGCAATGGAAGCACAGGGTTAACAGACGGTTTCGGCACCAACAGGCAAGAAGGATGTGAGTGAACCTTGCACGACCTTGAAAAAAGCGAACTCCCTAGTGACACTGGGACCAGAGCAAGTGCTGTTTGTTGATGCAGAGCTGGTGTGAGCCACGCAACTCGATTTACCTTCCATCCCAGGGGAATGTTAATTTCCACCCCATCCCCTCAGTACCAGCTGGGTCCCCATTGCTAGAACATTCAGAGTCCAGGAAAACCATGCAGATGTTTTCATGAACATAGCAAAAGCCCTCTCTCTCTGCCAGGACTCACACTGGGCTTTCTGTAGGAGCAAATGTATCTGTCGCTTCTAAAGCAATGTGGTTTTGGAGCAGCTCTAATTTAATCTGAAGTTGAGAAATAAAATCCTCCTGACCTAGTTGTTCTATTCTCCTTATTCTAAACAATTCTGACAGTAAAATGGTTATTGTTTGTCTCTGAACTTGGAATCTCAACCTGAGACCACCATCCTCTATAGTTAATTTCAATCCTGGATATGGTTTTGAAAAGTCTTTTTATTTTCCAAACCAAAAATGCACAGACTCTTGTTATTGAATATCTCAACTCTCAGTTTGCTTATAGTTCAAAATAAATAATTTCAGATTTCCAGACTTGTGGGTAGAATGTACTTTACAACATACATCCTGGAGCTTGAGAATTTCTTACTCTGGACCACAGCCAGCTGGATTTGATAGTCATGCTGAGATTTAGGTGCCACGTCTGAGAGGTGTACAGAGTTCTGCAACTGAAAAACTTAATTCCATCATGTCTGCCCTATAGCGTAGGCTCTTTGAGTGAAATTCATGATCCTTGGAATGCTTCTTTGTAATATTCCAGAGCAAATCACCTTAATAAAACAACAGAATAATTCTCTTGGACAGAAGCTTTCCTTAACCTGAAAGGCCAGTGCCGCACTTGATGATGCCTACTTTCTGGAAGTAGGAAGGTTTGTCACCCATGAAGCTGGGAAAATGTGACCAAGTCCTTTTACACCCATCTGAGCATCAGCGACTGCAGCAGCAAACAACAGCCAGCAACAAACAGAGCCTATGGAATGACATTTCTCCAAAGGCAGAGTCTTGAGCTCTGCATTCTGGGATCCAAAGGTGGCAAACATTTTCCTTGCCCAAACTGTTGCCAGGGTCAGATTTGCCTATCTTTGCTATCCCTAGCTTTCTTAAGTGTCATCATGTCACTGCTTTCCATGTATGTGCTTGTATTCTGTTCTGAAGCCATTCTTTACCTATGCAATTGCACTACATTTACAGTGGTTTGGAAGAAATGCATGTATCATGTTTGGATCCCTGTGTTTACCAACTGACAGAGGAAGGTGCTTTTATTGTCCTATTTTCCAACTCACATCATCAGCCACTATACTGACAACATCTCCTCTACCACAACTACCGTGGTCAGACCTCACCTGCATCTTGTGAAGAATTGCCAGAGAACAGAACCCAGAAAGGGTTAAATAATGTGCAAACTTAGCAATAATGTGCAGCCATGTATAAAATACCTGACTAATAATTTACTGTGTATTTATAGCTTGAAACAGTTATAATAGAAACAATTCCTGCAGCAGCTTTTACTTTTAAGGGAGCCTGTACTTGACAAATGGTTCATTGAACAGATCATCTTTGCTATTCATTATGGAATGTGCCAGCCTTACAAGAAAGGAATTTGCTGGTCTCGGCAGCAGGCTAGGCTAACCATTCTGTCCTCTACAAAGTCCATTTGCAAAATTTTGAGGAAGACAGCTCTTCTCTGAAGTCCTCAGTGGTCTGGGATAATAGCTCAGTATGAATGAGAACAGTGCTAGGGGTTAAAAGAGAAAATAATAATGAAGAAATCTTTCAATCCCCTAGCTGCTATTACACACATCACCATAAAATGCTGAGACAAATCACCTACATAACTCATACTTCTTGTCTCCATTAAGAGATCATATCTTTCTTTAGCTTCAGAAAATTTCACTTAACTCCTTTCTTGTGTGTCTCTGAACTACCTGGTTTTGTCCCCCATGGAAAGGGCAGAATTTGGATCAGTCTTTGCTCTGAGCTCTAGATTTGTTAGGTTTTATTATAAAAACTTATGACATCCTAGTCCCAACTCCAGTTCTGTTTCTCTCCCTGACCTGTACAGAGAAACACAGAAACATAGAATCATTAAAGTTGGAAAAGACCTCTAAGACCATCCAGTCCAACCATCAGCCCATCACCACCATGCCCATTAAACCATGTCCCTAAGTGCCACAAAGCATTTTAACAAGACCAGAACTCATGTTCCTCTACAGGTTTCAGTCCACCCATGACTTTGTCACAGAGCCATGTGCCTCAAATGATTAGAGACAAATTGATATTTCATTCATTATCCTCGATTTCTGGAAATTACACTGTATCCCTGGTCTGTATGCAGCTCTTTGCACAGCATTCATTTCTTGAAAATATGCTTTCATCCCCAGTTTTATAATATGAGGCTATGTTCTCCCTGCCCTTGACAGCACCTTGTTTGTTTTCAAAGAGAAGGACGATGTTGTAACTCAACGCTGGATTTTGCAGAGGGTGTGACATGACTGGAGGGAGTCCATAGAGTGGCATATGGGTGTGGGAGGTATCTCACAGCTGGGTAGGTTGAGGTCAGCATAAGGTGTCTTCAGAGCACGAACTGTCTGAAATGTGATCTGGTCCTCTTCCAGAGCATGTTCTGCGCTCAGCTTGGTATACACCCATGCAGAGATCCTGGTGTTTTCTTCTCTGAAGTTTGCTACTTTGCCTGCTGTTCATCATAGTTGCAGTTTCTAGCAGAGCACTTTTAACCTCAGATTGCAGAAGACGCTGAAAATACTGTTACAGTGAGAGACCCAAGAAAGCACATTCTGGCTGTAGGGGCATGGAGAGGGATAGAAAACCCACAGAGAAAACACATGTCTGTTACAAAGCTGGCACAAGATAGCTGAGAATCTGAGCAAAGGTACTTTTGGAATAGTATCTTTGGGAAGATTGCCCAATATTTGACTATACAACATTTGATTGCATTAAATTCACTCAAAATATTTCACTGGATTTGAAAAGAAAAAAAAAAAAAAAAAGCAAAATTCCCCAGAAGGAGTCAATTGGAGGTTTTTAACTCTTTTTAAAGAAACTGCCATACCTTTCTTTCTGGAACCTTTCCCCGGGTTTTCGAAGGTGGTGGAAGTATTATCCATCATTTCAAACCCTTCTCTCACCTTAAAGGATCTGTCACTGAGCTGTGCTTTGACAAGTAGAACTAGTGGTAGCAAAAGCTGTCTGCAGTGTCAAGGAACTTTGAAGTTCCTTGAAAAGGCTGGACGCTGCAGACAGCTTTACTAGCTGCCTCCAGTAATCTCATCCCCCTGGTTCCCTCTTTCCCATTTTATTTACCAGGATAATATTTTATGTTTGCTATTTCCTTTCACTACAGAGAAAAAAGGTTCTTTTCAGGGACTTGAAAACACAGACTCCTTTTTGCTCATCCCTTCCTTTTCCATTCCAGCAGAATACATTCCTGCAGTAGCCTGAGGGGCCTCAGTCCTTTCTACAGCATGTTTAAGGCATTCATCTACCTTGTAAAAGTACCTCAGTATAAAGTACAGCCCAGGAACCACCAAACCACATCAAGGTCCATTTTATCTCCTTCAGAGCAGAGTCAGCACCTGCTCCCAACAAACAGCATCACCTTGCAAAGTCAAAGGATTATTTGACAAAGAAATCTTTGATCTTTTACAAGATTTTCAATCCATATATTGATCCAAATGGCTGCAAAGCAGAGACAGATACTTTAGAAACTGACATTAAAAAAGGGGAAATTTAACAAAGTTGACTGCTGGTTGGTAGTTTGATCTCAAAGATCCTCTAGGACAAGGAGGAGAGAAGGTATCTAGAGAGAAGATGGTACACTCATGTGATGGCCACTCCTGGGCAGCAGAAAGCGATAGCTTCTCCCTATTCCTGGTTATCAGGAAAGGACCCAGATGAGCTATACAGACAGCTTGGTCATGAGCTTGGTGAAGACAGCCATGACATGCCTCGCTTCATGCCAGAGTGGCTAAGGCATCTGCTTTTGGGAAAAGCTTGAGCAGCTGCTATTATTAAGAACAGTATACCCGTAAGACATATGGGATGCACTCTGCACTTGACTATTCCATGACTAGGCTCAACAACACTGGAGCTATAATACCTTTTCTATGCCTCTCTGGGGTCACTCGCCTCTTGTTGGGTGCCCTCCCATTACTTTTGTCCCTTTGGTTTCACAGCTGCCATCACATCATCACAAGTCATATATATAGGCCAGGACAGACCATAGTGTCTCATTTCCAGCCTCCACCGTGGCACCATAACCCATTTTCCTTTGTGAACAGATCTGTTTAAAATGCTTTGAAACCACAGAAAGGGACAAACTGGGAGATGAGTATGCTGCACCCCTGGCTACTTGGCTCACTGCCCCAGGGGAGTCAGGGGTGTAGTTATAGTTCAAACCAGGACAGGCTCTTTTTTTCATTCCTTTTTTTCTGGTCCCATTAAGGCACAAACAGAACCCGTAATATGAGGATCAAGAAGCAGTCATCCATGCTATAGCAGAGGATCAGAGTGGGGGGTGCCATGTTATGCATTCTTTTCTTATGCCCCTCACAAGGGAACAGAAAATTAGAAAAGAGCCATGCAGAAACTGAGAAATCAGTGGAAAATCAGATTTCAGTGCTGCAAAGGAAAGCAGATGTTAAGAAAATTTAAAATTTGGAAGTATGTTTATACTTTTTATTTCAAAATACACTGTAATTGCTGCGCCTGCTAGATACCCCTGAAGACAGGTTTAGGCACATGGCTCTGCGCTGATGAACTGTGCTGCACCATCTTGTTTAACCTGTTCTTAAAAACATGCCTGTCTATAAGTAAGGGGATGGTACCCTCACTGCCCAGGGAAGGTAACTAAAGTAACCTCCAGGCAGTCATTGCACTGAAGCTCAAGGGGAAGATGAATATTTCAGACCAAGCACTAGCACACTGTTGGAAAGCAGCAGTTGTGACAGCAAAAGCAATCACCCATAAGAGGAGCCTAAGGGTAGCACTCAGAAGGCCATCTGGCATGCGGTGCTCTTGCCAGTGGTCTCTGCTCTGCGTCAAGCTCAGCAACTGTGACATTGCAGAATGATACTTTGTGAAGAGTTAAGTGAGGCAGGAAATGTGGAATATTTGGGGTGGGAAAAGAATTACTGTAAGATTAATTACAAGTTCTCCTCAGGCTTTGGACCCAGCCCAATGGTCTGCTCCTTCCTCAGAATGTTTGGTCCAGAATGTGGGGTTGAAAATGAGTGTTGGTAATGTCTTTGCAGATGACCTTTCACTGTAACAGGCTACACTGACTATTGGCAGTCTCCAATCCAAGATTTGGCTCTATTATATCTCTCCTCCTTGCAAAACTTGCTGTCGCCTGAAGTCTTTGGCAGAAGATATGAAAGATGCTTCACAAAATAAAGCAGAAGGGGGTTCCCACTGCTACTAGAGAGAGGTTGTTGCTAGCTCAGCATTAGCCTTTGTAATGTGCTTTCACATTAGGTATGTTACCCTTCTGGCAGCACCTCCAGGCCTGACTTTTCTCTTTTGTCCACATGGGGGTCTGGGATAGGGGTTGCTCAGGGAAACGTTCTCACAGTTCCCAGCTAGGAGCTGTCTCCATACTATGACCCCCCATACTGGCAGATGTTTTGGAGCTCAGTCCCAAGTTAGCTTGTAATTTCACAGCTGGTAACCTGTGTTGTGGATATCACCTGAATTCATCTTCTCTCTTTGGGGTTGCTGAATTAGTCCACTGACTAATGACTGATCCTTAATGCCTTTGTTCAGGGCACTGCAACTCTGTTACATTACAAAGAGAAAGGCACAAAATGTGCATTTGTGAGCCATAGTGTATGGGAACTACTCAGTCACAGCCTGAACCACTGATTGAGCACCTGAGGAAAAGACCCGATCAGCCCTGAGAGCCCAGGTGAAGGCAATTCACCTGTATGACTGAAAGGGATGGAGCACAGCTGCACCTCTCAGATCTCATTTAAGGGCTGACTGCCATTAGGAGGGTTCTGTTTCTGGAGGTCCCTTCTTGGAAGAGCTTTGCCCTGCAAACCTGCTATCTTCTGATACGGGTGAGCAATCTTCTCTTCTTTTGTAGCACCTTTCTATTGTGCCAATTCTTTTGTCATCACACCTCTGTTGTAATGCCTTTTCCATTATATTGGTCTGCCCAATTGCTACACCTGGCTTGTTGTGGGATGTGGTGCAGGTAATCATCAGTTTGAAGCACAGTGCTAACATGCAGGTACTTCACCTGAGTGACTAAGACTTCTGACTAGGACCTTTTCTGAAGGCCATCTTTGAGCTTAAAAAAAGAGGACTAGGACTAAAGATTTTAAGGTAATGGTTTTTGCTTTTCACTTGACTTTCAGTCTTTGACTATGTTGTTCCTCCCCTGTAACTTGTGATAATACTGCCAGATTTACCACTGTTAAATCACTCTACTTGAGATCTACTGCTCATACCAAAAGGCAAAACCCTTCAAAGCCTCTGTCAGTAGAAGTTAGGGAAAAGTTACCCTCATTTGCTCTACGTTTGGAGATTGCAGCCCTAACCAAGTCACATTTGTAGGGCAGCCTGCAAAGACTTCCCCTTTGCCTCTTTCCTTTTCTTCTCCAGTTCCTCTATCCTTCTCCAGTTCCTGCTCTACAGCTGAGGATCAAGCTCCCTGTCCTAGAGTAGCAAGCTCCTGTATTTTTTCCATGGTCAGCATCTTCCAGGCTCCAGCACAAACTTTGAGGCAGCAGCACCAGTTTCCTAGCATGAGCGCAAGCCCATGATAAACTCTCAATGATAAACTCCTGGACAGTGAATATAATGCCAAACTATACCATAAATCCTCCCACTCCTACAACAGGCTTAACTTTTGAAGTTCCCTGAGCTGCTTGTCTTTAGCTGTCTGATTTTTTTAACTGAAAACTGAGGTCAGAGACTGCCCTGAGCATTATGTGTTTTGGATCATATTACACACTTGACAAATAGTATCAAAAATCAACAAAGTAATTAATTAAGCAGCCCTGAACTCTTTGGGCACAAGGGTACTAGAAAACTGCACTTTCTGTTTTGTTCAGCGACACAAAGCAATAAATATTTTTAAAACTCTCACAATATTTTCCTTGTTTAGTGTGAAATAAGATGATTTAAGGTTTTGTTTGCTTCAGTGTTTTAAAGTTTCATTAGGTATGTACAGGACGGAGTATGTTCATTGCCCAGTCAGATCGTTGACTTTTATCTCCAAGTTCCTCAAATTCATAAATGGCATCTCCTTTGTACTGCATTATTGGTCTTATGCCACAGGCTTGGATACCATCACTTACAGTACAACTTCTCAAATGCTCAGATGTGTAATATCAACATCCCCAGGCTTGTATCCACCCAAGCCAGGACCACGTTCAAGAACCATGACATTGTGTACTTTCTACTCTAAAGTCTGTCATAAGCAGGAACTAACTGTTGGTAGGCTGAGATTTCTCTAAAGCTAGATGCATTCCTCAGCAGTTTTCAGCTCTTAGTAGCATCTACTCTCTGAGGACATCATGGCATTTGATGCATTGAGCTGCTCTCCAGCTCTTTGGACACATCAGCAATGTTAGACCCATGTTTCAAATTCGCAAACTGAATGAACAAAGAAGGAATACAAGCATGGCCACCTTCCTTTGATTACCATCTTCAGCACCTGGTGCTTATTAAAAGAAACTTGTTCTTGCAATAGCCCTTTTTTGCCCAGTATCTCATCAACACTTCAAGTTATTCAAGTTAACTTCAAGTTAAATTGCTGGACTAATCCTATCTGTGATCATAAAATTCTGTTTTTAAGAGCTTGTGGGTAGGTAGCATCTCTTTCTCTGAAGGTTTCTAATAATGGCTTTCAGCATATTCATCAAATCTCACTCTCAGATGGGCGAAGTCCCTAATAAATGTCTTATAACTGTTGTTTCAATTTTCTTGTCCACATGGATCAGTAGCAGGGAAAATGTTAAAACCAATGGAAGGAATCAGGCAGGCCACATGTTTTCTGATCACATTACTGGGTTGTATCATGCCTGAAGTTCTCTCAGCTATGATAGCATTACACATTCTTGTCCTTAACAAACTTCTGAGCACTCCTGGCAGAACAGCTATGTATTTTGTGAGATGGAAAGAAATCTGTGATGCCCAGGGTGACTTCTGCTCTATGAAAAGGGGATTTGCAGTACCTATCTCCACGCTTTCAGCACAGTTGAGGGAAAGTCTTTCCCTTTTGGTTTTGCTTAACTGCCTCAAAATCAGATCCGTATGACTAAATTAGAAGGACCTTTCTCTCACTTTTCTTGATCTGCACTTTGGTAAAAAAAAAAAAAATCATAAGAAGTTTCTGAGCAATCTGCCTCAAATTATCCGTGGGACCCAGTACATTGTGGAATGGCATTCATTGGATTATTTAGTTCTGTACCTTGCCAGCCTCTCTCAGCTGGAAAAAGGTCTGTAAAAGCTACTGCTTCTTTACCTTTAGGCCAAGTCTTGAAGTGTTAAAGCGCAACTCCTAGTAACATGGATCACAATAAAATCTGAGTTCCTTTAATTCACTTTCACCACTGGTTTATAACATTAGGGCCCAAAAGGTTGTTTTGCAAAATTAAAGAGGATCAAGTGTCCTGTAAATTTTTTAATACCATGTGAAATTTGAAAGTCTAAATAGCACAGGCTTAGTTGTAGTGTCTATCAGCGCTCGGACATTTAATGAGTTGCATTTTATGAGTCTGTTTTTCTTGGGGACAATAAAAGGATATATGAAAGGGTAAAGTTAGAAGACCATAGCACAATGTACCTTGCCAGGGTCTGTCTAGCACTTTCCCAAGGGAAGGATAGGTTAGGTCTGTAGCCATGGTGTATCCTGGGTGATTTTTAAAGGCCTTTGAATAAAAGAGTGCACTGTAGATCTTTTTGTTGAAGTGCAGGTGATGGGGAGGCAGAGACACATATTGGCAGGCATCTGCAACCCATACAGTTCAATGCACAAATGCAGTTACAAAGAAATGTACGTTTCTGGCTCTGGTGATGTGGTCCCTACTCCTTTTGTCTTACGAATTCTGTTTCCCATTGAGGGTTAACATGTGACAAGAGATCAGAATGCATCAAGCTGATCATTAGGCTGCCATGTGAACTTCCAGTTAAATATTTGTTGCTATTAGCATTGTTGCAATTATCACAGAGATATCTCTGCTCTGGAGAACTCACAGGAGAGCTGAAGGACAAGAGTCCAAACCAGTTGAATGGACTCTTAAGTTGGTCTTAATCAGTCCATATGAAAACTAAATTCCACCAGAATTCATTTTCTTTTCATATCTTTGAATTCTCACCTCAAAACTTTCCTCATCCCATGTTCTTTCAGATACATCTTCCCAAAACATATTTGTACAGGGCTGGGAGACTGAAGTAAAGAGTTTGACAACAGCTTGTAGAAAGCAACTTCCTTTTCATGTATCTCCTGACTGCAGGATATACTTTTGTAATAGCTGAGAAGTTTTTCATCCCTTTTTGTTGTGCTTCACTTTTGGTAACGGGAAAGCTCACCATTGTGTATAAACAAATTTGGTGTGTCTTCCATATTTAGTTTATTATTGAAATTGAACTCTTGGAAATAACTGGAATATGAAGATATATTAAGTCATACAATAAGCTATGGATGAGCATTCCATTTACCTTTTTCTTCCTGTCAGTATGCAATATATTCTGTGCAGTCACATATTGAAATGTGTGTCTGGGTCCACATATTACCCATGATACCTCCATCCCCAATGGCTTTAGACCTGCACCAAATACACATCATCACACTATTAAGCTTATTCACTATTGACTCTTGGCAGCTTAGCAGGCTTGTGGGTAATGTAGAATGTGTAGCTGGGTTGGGCCAGTGGCTCTTCGCTCTTCAGGGAACAACCCTTGCCTCTCTTGACCTAAGCAGTGCCTCACTGAGCGGTGGATGCTACGAGAGTGCCTTCCAGCTACCAGCGGGTGGGTGATGACTAATTGGGGCATCTCCCTTTTTCCAGGGCCAGCCATTCCTTGCCAGTGACAAACCCACTGTGCTGGAGCTTGCTGCCCTTGGCATTCCCTGCCTCTCCAGCTCAAAGTCATCAGGCTTTGCTAAACCCCAGATTCATGCGGTTTGGCACCCTTAGTTCATCAGGAGTAGGAGTTCCATTCAATACATACTACTACATACAAGTCAAGCAATAGCTGTGGCAAGGACCAGGCCAGAAGCTGGCCCACAATCTCCTCTTTAAACTTCGTGAGGCAGGTTATTAGCTGCTGGGACAGTATGATGGGAATGCCATGTACTGGGAGGAACAAGCCAAACATCTGGCTGAAAAGGAAGGGAGGCAGTAGGAGTTTTACAAGCTAAAAGGGAGGTAAGGAAAAGGCCAATAGAATAAATATGATGTATTTTAAATATCTGTTTCTTCCAAAATACGTCTCCCCTTCCTCCGCTTGCAGCCCCAATTTTCAAGGCTGGAATGATAACCCCCTGTGCTTGCTATTAAGAAGACGGCGCACAGGATTTTGTTTAGTCCTCAGCACGACCCAGAGGCAAGCGTGCATGGGAACACAGAGCAACACTGCTGGGGGAAAAGGGCGGCTGCTTGAATTGTCCTTCTGAGCCACGTCTGCCAAGACGTGGTGCAACATCATGCTTTTGTTGTCATTGCTACCATCCATCACAAGTCCACATACGTTTGTGGAACTTCTGTCCAGAGTAAGGGGGGTAACATTAGTTGGGGGATGGTTCACAGGAACTTAGCCACAGCGTGGCCCCAGCAGCTTCCAGGGATCCTGCAGCCCTTCTGGGAACAATAACACCCCTGAATACCCATGTAGCTGAGACTGGGGAAGGTCTGAAGTTGGAGGAAGGAGGTAGGGGTGGGAAGAAAGGAACTGCAGTGCTCACACTCCCCAGCAATCTGGAGCTTTCTCAGCAGCAGAAAGAGCCAGCTTTTGCCTCCACCCTAGCCCAGTGAGGCTATGGGAAACACATCCAACTTGTTTCCTGTAAACAGTCTGTTCTTCCCAAAGCCACAGCAGTAAGACAAGCCACTGAAACACAAGCAAGTCCAAGATTGGGACAGGTGCCACTGTTGGTGATGGACTGAAAAGCCTCACTTCTCCCATCCTCCCACAGTGCACTGCTGCTTCTGCATTCTCATGCCCTTTGCCTTCCACCTTAGCCCTCCTCCTTTCTTCTCTCTTCCTACCTATTCATTTCCCAGGTCTTGCTATAAGAGTGATCTTTTTAGCAACCACCTAATGGTAGAGTTACAGCTTGCATTTTCCTAAAGACCTCAGCTCCTGAACTCCTTGCTGCTACCAAGTAATCTCTCTTTTCTTTATAAATTGTCCATTCACATAGGCATCAGGATTTCTGAGAAAATACTGGTGATGTATAGAAAAGTAATTCAAATATCAAAGTGCTTGCAAATGCATCTTCAATAGTGCTATTAAAAAAACACATGCTGCTTTTTCTCTCAGGTCTTGCAATATTTTCTAGTCTGCCTCATAGCTGTTAATCAGTTATTACTTGGCAATATTAGGGAGACTGTGAGCTTGAGAGAATGGTAGTGAATTCCCCAAAATGCAGATACTGAGTTTTGTCTCCCACTGAAACAAGTTCAGGATACCTGGTAATATTACATTCTATACCTGCATAATGCTAGACAAATCGAAGCCAACCAATGTCAAGATGTAGGAAAAAATAAGATCAGTCTCTTGGCTGTATGCAGAACAGGTGGATGGATTTTGGTTTTTGGTTTCAGTGTTCTTTTTTGTTCTTCAGTGTTTTCTTTTTTTTTGGGGGGGGCCGGGGGGGGAAGAGGGGGGTTGGGTGAGGAGGAAAGGTGGAAAATACATTGAGGATTGAATTTCAATCTTGTTCTTTATCTACACACAGTTGGTGAAGAAGAATGTGTCACCTTCAGGACCCCTGAAACTGTAAGTAGACCTCTGTCCTTTGTTTGATCTTTTTTCTGTAGCTGAGGAACATGGGAAGGGATTTTGTCACCCTGTAATGCAGAGCTGTATCTGTTTTGGAATATATATAAGTATTTACAACTGAACCTTTCCAATTCAAAGCCTGCCATGACATGTTTGGTTCTCCCTCCTCAGTGTCAGTTGCTGTGTATTAAAGACATTTCAATACAACTAGGGTAGAGAGGACTTGATCAGAGCACAGTCAAAACACACCTCAGCTCAGTAAAGGCTATGAAATCCTCCTCTGAGGCATGAGTGAATCACTGCAAGGTGCATTTACATGAATTTCAGGCCTGAATTCATCAGAGGTGGGAAGTTCAGCCTTGAAAAATGAGGGCAGTGGGAAAATTCAAAGCTGCCAGCCTGCCAGTGGTCAGGTGTGATACCACCCAAGGCAAACCTCGCCCTGAGAGTTTGAGGATCAACCCTCCTGGAGAGGAAACATTGAGAAAAGAGGTGCAGAAACACTTAGAAAAACTCGAGGAAAAAATGAAATAAAATACAGTGAAAAGGCTATTCTTTTTTCCACCTGGAGAAAGGTTGCCAGAATAAGTTTCTCCCATCCTGACCCATCTCTCCCAGTCTTGCTTCAGAGGGACTTTTAGAGAAATCTACCTTTCTATGATCTTCTTATTCCCACCTGGCACAGATGTGGGGCCTTCCCTCAACTTTGGCTGACCTTTGTTTGAGAGGATGCCTTTTATCCAGTGCTTTGGAGGTCCTCCAGGTAGCTCTTTGCTTTACCTTTCAGCAAGGATTACACAGGATGCCACAGTTTGATCTGGCACCTGGAGCTGAATGCATTAAATTGTGAGTGTCCCTTCATGTGTTTTATTTCAATGAGGAAACCAGGGCTTGGTCTCCCAGGGGATTTCCAGGACTCCCACTGGTTGAGAAGCTTGGTGTCTGACCATGCATGTCTGCAAAGCTGTGTTTACTTCATACTCATCTAGAAAGTTTTGCTAGGAGGAGGCTGCTGTACTGCTTGTCCTTGTGGAATTTGTTCTACGTTAGTGCTTCAGTTTTTACCATTAATTATAATTCTTTTAAAAATATCCTTGAAAGGAGATGACCCTGTGCAAGAAGGATGAAGATGGCAGGTTTGTTTGTTTGAATTTTGAAAGCCACAATCCACCCCAGTGGAAATCTGGGATGGTAAAATAACCATCTCTGTGCTCAAGCACTGTGAATCCAAAACCAAAACCCAGGATTGAGAAAGTTCCACATGTGATATGAGCCTCTGAAATTGAAAATAAACAGCTAGAGAGTTGGCTGGAAGGAGGATCCTTCCCTTCTGCCTGCTGTCCTTGAGTGGCTAAGCAAGATAGCTAGCTTAGTGTAGAAGTGCTGCTGATTCTCAAGCCAGTACTGTCAAGGTAGCGTGTTGAGAAGGAGGGATTATGACTATTTGTATACTGCCTTTTGAAGTATTTGAAGTTCCTTTCATATCTTTGCTGTCTTCTGCCGTGAGACAGAGCAGATCCTCTTTGCAGTGTGCTCAGCAGCCAGTATATAATGAGAACTGTTACCAGCTCTGGAGCATCTCAGTATAAGCTAATCAAATAAACAAATTATTCAAACTCATCCCAACACCACCTCTGAAAAGCACTGTAAAGTAGCCTCTGTCACTCTTTCTGCATCTTTGAAATGCAATCAAGAGCATAATGAGAGCTGTAACGTAGGGGCCATGAGAAAACACTTGTCTGGATCATCACAGTTAAAAGCTTGAGTAAGAACTAAAAGATTTGGCCTTTGAAAGGCATACTGGCTCTGGGTTGGAATGGCTTCATCTCTCAATAAGAACTGCCCATGTCTGGCAGTATGTAGAAGTATACATGACTGACTCAGGAGGCAGGCAAAACAGCAGGAAATGACTCTGTTTAAAAATTAGACCATAAATTTAGATACAGCTGTTTTGATCCTGGTGCAATTTGTTACGAGTAAATCTATGTATTTCTGGCAGGGATCATGAAACAAGAGAGGGAGAGAGGAGAGAGTAGAGATAGGGTTTTATAGAGGAAACTAAACAGAGAGACACCAGTTTGTGTTCAGTGTGTCGTGTATTTCAAGTCACCAGCAATCCAGCCTATTAACAGCTGCCTCCTGATGTACTCAGTACAACCAGGTGGAAGGGGCTCAGGGCTGAGACTCTGGAGACTTGAAGCTTTTTTCTGCCTCTGGTTCAGATTTGTCACTGCACTTCCAGCTGTCCCTGCCCTTGGCACTTCTCCTACCTTCCCTCAGCTTAAAGGGCAATTTTGTGGCTGGGAATCAAAGTTATCTCTGGAACCAGAAAGCTGGATGTCTATAACACACTATGTCTCTGCTGCTGAAGCTCAGGAAGGCAATTCTTGGTGCAACCAGAGTTATGTGAGCAGCAACTGAAAGCCATTGAGACTTGAGAAAGAGGAGGCTTTGTGTGCCTAAGCAACCAGGAGTTAAGTATCTGAAACTAAGCAGCTCTGGAATTAAGGCTCTAACTAGCAGTGGGCAAATCCCAATAACAAAATAACATGGGGATCTGGACTAAAAAATGTCAACAGTGCAGCTCTGCTCTGCTCCACTTCCTCTGCCCCCATCTCTAAAATCCCCTCATTAGGGGGCTGGTTACTTCTTAGCAGGAAACAACTCTGCAGCAGGTTAGCACGATGAGGGCCTGTTATTACAGCTGGAAAGGGACTTTCTGAGAGAGTTCCTCCATTTGGTTGAACGTAGCTGGACAAACTGAGCTGAAGGAATCCTCGTTTACACACTCTGCGCCCCCAGGCTGAATGCCACAACAGAAAATCAAAGGACCACATAAGAATGTGTCCCACAGCTGGGAGGGGATTTGATAGAGCTAATGTTTCCTGAGGTTTTATTCCAGAAACCTGGTTACATTGAAGTCCTGGAAAAATATCCAGGTCTGCTGATCTGTATCACGAAAAGGTGGCTTGTGTCACACAGAAGGGTGGGGAAGGCAAAGGAAGAGCCCAGAAATGATTCATTTGGCACTACTCTCATTTCCTCTGTTGGAGCTTCTCTAAAACCTGTGCAGCAGGAGGGTTGTATTCCTACCTCTGGTCCTCTGTCATGCACACATTCCAGCAGGACTCAATGCAAGGGAAGATCTAGCCCAGCAACTGTTAGAAAGTGTGATTTTAAGTAATGGCTTATAAAAGGAAGCAAAGAAGCAGCAAAATTGCTGGGAGAATCTGGCTATGCAGCTACAAATTTCTCTTTTGTATTTAGTGAAAATACTGCTGTTGGACTGTGCAAACAGAACATTTGCAGATAGGTCCATTTGCTTTTCTGTACTGTCTGCTTACCAGTATAGTTCCATGTTCCTCTTTGGCTCTGTAGAAAAAGCCTGCAATTCTGAATTAGACCCACACAAAGTAACTGTCTCATATTTAGATCGCCTGTAGACATTTACGCCTGCGCAGTGCAAACAGTACCAAGTGAGCAATAATAGTCGCAAGACAAGCATTCGTAGGGCATCAGCCAAGAATTACGGCAGTGGAAAGAGCTTCACAATCCTATTGTAGAAAGCAAAACATTTTACCCTCTCAGAGAGCCTGCCTTTCTTCATTGATGGTCACGTCATACCCATCTTAAGTAGACCCAGAAATACGAGAGGAAAATAGGCAAAGAACATAGCATTAGAGCTGAGGTCAACATCTGGATGGACTTAGGCTTCACAAAGGAATTCACTGACTCATTGGCACATGTGAGGACTGTCATCTCCTCTGCAGCATTTAATCTGTAATCATGAGAGCCCATCGGCGTAAGACTTGGCTTTCAGAAATATTAATAGAGTAATAATGTTATGAAAAAGAAGGAAAAAAAAAGGGGGGGGGGGGGGGGGGGGGGGGGGGGGGGGGGGGGG
>NW_024962273.1:13636080-13687447 GCF_019238085.1 Lagopus leucura | reverse complement strand
CCCCCCTCCCCCCCCCCCCCCCCCCACACCCCCCCCCCCCCCCCTCCCCCACGCCAGGCAAGGAAAAAAAAAAAGCACTGAAAGAAACTGAACAGTTCCAAAAAGCACCAGTCTGGCTCACTCCTTACATACAAGCGCACACAAGGAGAAGTAGCCAAAAGACTGATGCCAAAACCTACCAAAGTTCCCTACTAGGTGTTCGAACAGGATTGAGATTGGAGTTCCATCTGTGCTCTGACTCGATCTGACCTTCAGGGGCTGCATTAGTGATGTCAGTGGTTTTTGGAGTGGCAGAGGTCTCCTTGATTTTGGTGGGGTGTAACGAGGACTCTCCCAGCAGGGTATCCACACCCATATGCCCCATTGCTCTGGGGCAGTGATGCCCAATCCAGGGAGAGGGGAAGAAGAGGAAACAGAGTAAGAAATGCTGGGCAGGGCTTTCCTGTTACAATTGTTTGGAGGAATGTGTGCTACGGTGTTACTTGTTGACAAAATGTATCTCAGACAAGCTGCTGTGGGTGGAATATCTTTCCTGGTATGTCCATGCACCCATCTCTCACTTCATCTGAGCAGCCTCAGAGCCAACTGAGAGCAACATCTTGTAGCATGACCATGCCTGCTGAGCACAACATGCTCACTAACCTTGGCCACATTCTTGCCTTGACATTCTTATCGAATTTTTGTCCACATGTGGGTCCTAGCTGGCCAAGGATAAAGAGAAAGCCACAGAGCTGGTGCACTGTTCCATGTACTTAGGCCCACAGTCCTGCAGCTTATGAACAGACTTCTGATAAATCACAGGTGATGATAGGAAGTGATGAGAAACTTCTTTGCTTGTGCCTTCTCAGCTGCTGTACTTTATTTTTTGAATTGGTGATTTATTAGCTTCATTCCTTGTGATAAGGAAGATTTGTTTATCCTGTTGCAGTGACCTCATGAATTGCAAGCTACCACATCATATTCCTCAGAGAGCAAAGGGACTCTCAGTGACAAATCCTGCAAAGCAGATAGGAAAACAGCTGTTCAGGTTTCCTCTGCTCTGCATGAGACAGAACTTGGTGGAAGGAGAAATTTAGATTCTGAGTTGACTTAATGTGATCAGCTCCAACACTCCTTTCTTTATGCCTCCACCAGCTGACAATTTACTTAGAAGGTCATGAATTAACTATCACTGTCTTGATCTTACCATATGTTGTTGCCTGAATGTGAAAGTCATTTTTGAGGCAGCTAACGTTGGCCTTTCCTGGATAAGGGCAATTAAAGAAGCAGTGCATCTCAGGCATTTATATTGTGTGCAATAGTTAGCTGATCAAAAGAATAACAAGTAAAATATTTATGGCAACTTAGGATATGATGGTTTTGTTCTCAGACTGTGATTGAACAGCTGCAGGAAGACAAGCCTTAATCATTCTTAATCATTTCTCCATTTTAATAAATCCTCTCAGTCCTAGACAATGAAGAACTTCCCTATCTGCACCCAGCATGAAGGAGTCTGAGATAACATTCTAGGGATACTGCACACATGATAAATAAGTAAAATTAAAGGAAACAAAATGCATTCAGGCCTGTTTATTGCAAGTTAACTGGCTGCTCCTATTCCAAGCTTCCCAGAAAGCAGAATTGTTTGTCAAGCAGTTGATGCTGCAACATATAGCAGAGGAAGCTGTATGTCAGTAAAACACTCGTCTTCTATAATGGTATTTCTTGCCCACTGTGAAAGAGAAGGTAGAAAAGCAAGAATGAGAAACACTTTCTTTTGCCAAAAAGCTACAAAGGGCATTAATGGCAAGAGTTAATTGTCCAGTTTGCTCCAGTGTTGCTGTCCCAGAGACCAGAGCTCAGTGCTGCCCCTCCACTCCCTGTGAGGACCTGCAGCTGCTGTGAGGGCTCACCTCAGCTCCTCTGCTCTGGGCTCAACCAATGCAGGGAACCCAGCTGCTGCTCATACAACTATCCCCCCTAGACTCTTCACAATCTTCATAGCCCTCCACTGGATGCTATCTGATAGTTTTGTGTTGTTCTTACATTGTGGTGCCCAATCTGCACACAGTAATTGAGGTGATAGAACCAAACTTTCCCTTGCCCAGTAGCAGTGCTGATCTCGATGCACCCCAGGAGACAGTTGGCCCTTTTGGCTGCCAGGGCACACTGTCAGCTCAAATACAACTTGCAGACACCCAGAACCCCCAGATCCCTTTCCATGGGGCTGCTCTCAGCCTCTCATCTCCCACTCTGCACATAGAGCCAGGGCTGCCCTCTCCCAGGTGCGGAATCCAACACTTGCACTTGCTGAACATCATGTAGTTGGTGATTACCCAGACCCGTAATTTGTCAAGATCTCTTTGCAAGACTTCTACCCTAGAAGAATTCAAGAGCTTCTCCCAGTTTGTCAGGATTATCCCTGAGCCAAAAAGAGATTTCCATGGCTAGTCAAAAGATAGTCCCTGCAGCACTGTGGTTTCACCAGGATTTTTCAGAAAGTCTCATCTTGTCACAACCTTTCCATCACTCAGCTTGAAAGACAGCACCTCTTATCCTTGTCCTTCTCCTTTGCTTCTTTCTTTGTCTCCTGTCTTTGCCTCTTTTCCTCTGCTGGGAGCGTCCTCTGTTGCGGGGCTTCTGATATTGTCTCGCCATTTCTGCTTTCAAGATATCTGTGAGGGGATGGCAGCCTCCAGGCAGAGCTGCCTGCTTCTCCGATGTTGCTCAGTATCAGGTGGTGAGCTGAAACATGTCTGGCACATCCTGAGAGATCAGCAATTATGACATACAAGCCTCGCTGGGTGTTTATGATGCAAAAGCCTAAGGAATGCTTTTGTTGCATAGAGGGATAACTGTATTTGGCCACTTGGTTTTACAACACAATAGAAACTGCTTCTTGATTGGCCTTTGACTGTGAAATAAGAGCTTTTCCTTCCATCTCAGAATCCATGAATTAACACTCAGGGCTAAAAGATTTACCACAGGGCTTTCACTTCAGGGTTTTCATTGTCTTAGGGAAAGGACGAAGACAGTGAGTTGAGATTTGTGATCTCCCGAAGAGTGGTGAAGCTTAGCAGCCCAAAGCCCACCCATGTAATGGTCTTCTGCAAAAGGCCCTTCTCTTATAATCAGCTCTGACGTGACATGACAATGAAGGAGGGAAAAAAACAACAACACAGGGAAACGGGGAAGTTTGTCAAGGGCAGGGAACACAGATTTGTAATTGGTTGCTACTAATGAGTTTGTTTCCATTCCAAAAGTCTCTCCCATTAAAGAACTGATGCCTGCCATGTAAGAATTCAATGTCAGGAAAGCCAAACCACCCTGTAGCTACATGAGCATTTTTTTCTGCTCTCTTGTTGAAGTGACATGTGAATACTGTGAGGTTACTCCTATTGTGCAACTGACGCATTGTTATACTACATAGCAGGATGGAGCTGACCCTAGAAACTCCCAACACACAATAAATTGAGATCCTCTCTTGGAAATGACGCTAGCAGTATGCATTTCAGTAATGATAGCCTTTGGGCCTTGTTCTGGAGTCATAGGGAGTTTATGAGATGTTATATACTCCTATTTCCTCCCTGCTGAAACTTCCCTGGGAAGGTCTTTGAGCATCAGGATGTGTCACTTCCAAAGGGAAGCTTGGGCAGAATCCATGGCAAAAAATCAGACTACTAGGTAGGCAGGAGGATGCAGTCTAGAGCTGGATCAGTTTCCAGGCCTGCTATACTGTTCTGACTTCCATTACTAACTGTTTAAAAGCCTTGAGCTTTCACTGTGCTAGTCACATTGGTTGGCCTTCATAAATTACACATATGTGATGTGGACACTGCAGACACTGTTTTGTGTAGTAAACTATCATCCATCTCACACAGATGACTCAGAATCTGTCCAGAAAATGTTGAAAAAGTCCTAAAACCAAACCCAACATTTTCAGACAGCAAAAAGCTTTCAGTATTTAAAGTAAAAAATGTAGCAGGCATAGTTTGTTGCAACCCAGAATCCTGCACAATGATGTGGATACCATAGCAATGATTTCACAATAGTACATAAAGAAATAAAAAGACTTTGTTTTTCTCTCAAAGCCAGAAAATCAGAAGGGTGCTGTTGCTGAAAGTGAATAAGGCAAGGAGCAAAGGCACTTCTAGATTTGTTATGTAGAAGGAGAATGAGGGCAGCACTTCAGAAAACTATGGAGGTAGAAACAATGAGTCTGAATACAAGTGCAGTATCAAATGGTAGGAATGCATTCATTACAGTCACAGTTATTCCACAACAAATGTATGTCTGGGCATCATTTTCCATGTTTTGTGAGTGAGTTATGTTTTCTTTCCCTACATGAAGGCTACTACTAAAACAGTAAGCAGTCAATTTAGATGATTCAACCAGCCCAAGATGTGTTTTTTTTTTTGAAGTTGCAATATTGCAATACCTACAAAATTGCATTGTGCCCAAAATAACAGCTAGAGCCATGGCATATGAATATCTGTAGAATTAGACCACAATGCCTCAATTTAACACAACAATCCCAATACGCTGAAAAAATGTCTACAGCTACATTTAATCCGCCTATCTATGGCTTGTTTCAAAGAGAAGGAAATATTAATCAGGAATGAGAGCGTTACTGCTCCACAGATTTAACAGAGTCAGACTTGTTTGGAATAGCAAAGCACCTTGATGCAGCTGCCAATTCTTCACAAATCCTTCCTTCATTCTTTAGTGCAAATTTGAGAGATTGGTAATGAGGAGGGAATGAATGAATGATCAGAGCAGAAACTGCACCAAATCTCATTGAATTTTATCCTTAAAACTGTGTGTTGCTGAGGAGCTCCACAGTCATTAAATGTGTGAAACTTAAGGCATCTATCCATACAAGTCAACTCTCCACTAAAGCATTTGTAAATCAAAATCCAGTTCTTTATCTTCAACAGATATTCATAGCACATACATCCGCAAAACACCCATGAGGTCACAGGGATCCTACTGACATCTGGGCCCTTTGATTTTCCTAACCATTGTGATGAGTGATATTAAGACTCCTCTTTTGTACAACAGGTCCAGTGGGCCAAATTCTTTTGCCTTTCCCCTCTGAGCCAAAGAAGTACATGAGGAATAAGTTTATTCCCCACCTTACCTTTTCTTTTTCTTTTTTTTTAATTTCTTTTTTCTTTTCTTATTTTTGGCTTATAATCTCAAGGATCGTCATAAGAGAGGTTTAATAATGCCTACAGGTTTTTACGCTTCAGTGAAAGATGACAATGCACTCCTTAGGCATTTTGTTCAGAATAAGTCTATGTGAAGATCTCCTTTGACTACAATATAGAGTCATTCTCTTAAAATCATCAGTTGTGGTTTTTCTTTAGTGTGTTTATTTTACTATTAAAGAGGGCTCTTCGTGCGTAAAAAGTGCACTTGATATGTGAAAAAAAAATTAGATCTTTAATAAAAGAGCAGCTATGTTAAAAAAAAAGGACAAAGGTTTACATTTTTGTAGTCAGAAAGTGGTTTCCCATTGACTTTCATTGTCCTGTTTCATTTTCGAGGTTACTCAAAGAGCATGCATAAGTTCAACTTGCTGGCCACAGCTGAGGAGGTGAAACAGTAGAAGTTTGCTGATAGTCTCAAAATGGATAGGAGATAAGTATCCACTTTGCAAAGAAATGAAGTCGAGTACTTGCAGTTGTAGTCACTGAAGCTGCTAACATCAGGTACATGTATGCATAAAGTAATCTGAATTATTAAGACCTCATTCTGGCCAACTGGAGGAAAATCAATCCACGCCCTTTTTTGATGCCTCTCAGGCAAAGCCAGTTCTCAGGAGCTGGAGTAGGAAAGCCCTGCTGTCCTCACCATCACACACATCCTGTCCAAAAAATGGTTACTTCTTGCAGGAAAGCTCAGGATCAATGTCTCAATGTCTCTCTCCTTAGGGATTTCCATGAGCAGAAGTGCACTCTGTGATCTTTCAAAATACACCACACAGTGTACCCCCACTCTCAAAACTCAGCCAGGGCTGGCCCCTCTCCTGACTTCATCTACGGCCTTAAAACAGTTCCGTAGTCCTAAATGTTTCCATTTGTTTTGTATTTAGACACATGCTTCTAGGATACAGAGGCTTCTGAGGGGGTCATATCTTTTATTTTGTTAGTAGGGCAACTTTTCAGAGTCCCTGGTTGATTATCCCTGTTTACCTTCTGATAGCTGTGTTTCCTGGATAACTGCCATGTGTTTTTTCCTTTCTTGTTAATCTTGTGGCAATGATCCTGGCCTTCAACAGATGTAGAGTGTTTGTCCTCCTGGTGTTCAATAGGCTTCCAAATCATAAACAATTTTTCATGTACTTCTGGGTACATCAGCATTCAGAAATCAACCTCCTTTATGAATAGCAGTCACATCTAGCACTGAGCATTTTCAAATCTCTGCAGACACATGGATTCATGCTCTCATTGCCTTGCAAAGCAATAAAGTTTTGCAATGACTTTCCACACTTCCAGGGAAGAAAGATGAGAATAGAAGCTCCAGGTTGTAGGAACAAAAGCGAGTCATATAAACAAGTATCCCAGCAAAATCTTCTCTTGTGCTGTTTTGCAGGTTCAGCTTTTGTGTCTAGATAAAGCCTCTGAGTTTTCTGTAGCTCCTTCAGTCCCACAGAGTGCTCTAGGAATGCTGTTAGCCAAGCAAGACTTTTCCCTGACATCAACACTCAGCAATGTTGAGTTGAAAAAGCGACAGACCATGGCATCTTATTGTATTTGTCTGAGATACGATTCAATATGAAGAATTGACACATTGTTTCAATGTCTACACACCAGTTAACTATTAATGAATTCACAGTCAATAAAATATACTCTCTGGGTAATATCCGGTCACCAGTTAAACTATTAGTTATGTTTGGAAAAGAGTTTATGATCAATCCCCAGTTGCCACAGCCTTATATGTTCTGAACATTCATTTTTTGGCCTGACGCTTCCTAGTAATTTTAAGGGGGGCAAAAACAAATCTTACATGTGCAGGGGAAAGAACACAGCTTCCCAAAAAATCTACTTCAATCTTTTCAAGCCCATGCTAGAAGAAATATACACCAGTTTGGGAATAAATTCTGCCAAGGCAGGCATATTTTTTCCCCAGAAATATTAAGTGTTCCTTTTTGAGGAAAGAACACTCATGGCTATCCCAAAGGTAGGAGTGATGGGGAAAAAAAAAAAAAAGTATTAAAACCTGTGAATTTAATTTTTGATTCTTACATGTATGGCTACTGGGGCATTTCTAGAAGAAATTGCACTATTCCCTATTACTAACTATGTGAACAGTTCTCAAAGTGGCTACGTTCACGGAGTTCCTCTGTTCACAAGTTTTATTTACATGAAGTCTTCAAACTTCATTGCCTGAGAACTTCACCTTGAAAAGAAACTAGGTCTGAACAAGTTTGGTAGAGTTATAAACCAATTTCAGAGTTATTGATGATACATACATATGTATCACATCATTACATGTTTACAATATATAAAATTTATAACATTTTAAATATTCTAAAATGCTAATACTGCCACATCATTGGCATCACACTTCATGTCCAAATGCCTTAAAGATGCGCACAACCAACAGCCAAACCAACAAAACCCACACAGTTCTTAGCTCAGTGATTTTAAAATGACTCATATTTCAGCAAAGGACCTAAAACCACCTCAAACTGAAATGATGGCACTCAGAATCTGGTCCGTATCTGACCTGGTGCTGCTTTTCCACATACAGCTCTTACCTGGTAAAGGCACGTAGACATACAGCTACTTGAGGGGTGGCACAGGAGTGAGTACAAAGCAGTTTAATGGGTTAGCTAGAAATCTGTGATAGGGAGGGGTTAGAAACAGAGTTTCTCCAGTGCTGAATCTTTCCATACACTAATATAGAGTGACTTGATTTTGTTTATGGTGTGGGACCTGGGTTGCCCACAAAGGTCTTTTTCACAGGATGCATTTTCTCAGTCCTCCCTCATTAAAGTAAATCTGATTACATTTCAGACTCGTTTTTTAAAGAGAGGGGAGCTAGCAGGGGGAGCTGGAACCACACACTTAGATAATTTTTATTCAAATCCAGCACAGTGGTACTCTCTCTCAGCCAAGTCGCGCTAAGAGGAAGGAGACAACGAGGGAAAAAGTTGTGCTATTCTTTGATGGTCTTCATCGGGTGGATGAAGCATGACCAATCATCCATAATCTGACAAGGCCTTGGAAAAGGCAGAATCATGCCTGCATCATGTATGCCAGGACAATAGGGGATACTGTTGTGGGCTGCAGGGGTGGAAAAGAAGAGCATTAAAGTTGTAGTAACAAGGAGAAATTATTATCTTGAGGGGGAGTACTGTCTGTCTGGCAGAAGACATCAGAAGTTGGGATGGGGGGGAGGGGAGGGGGGCGAGGTGTCTCATCCCCTCCCTATCCCAGCCCCATCCTCCCCCAGACGTTTCAACCTTCGTTATCCAAGCAGCAAACTCTTTTCTGTGAAGGGGAAGAAAGAAATCGATTGTGTTTTTAAAAGCTACTTGAAGCCCACAAAAGGTGCTTTGTTTCAAAATGGGTTGAGGGGGGTGGGTGCTTTAGGGGGAAAGAGTTGAACTTATACCATCATTTCGTCTAATTATGCCTGATGTTATTCCTGTTGTCATGTGGGTTACTACAAAGCCAACTGCCTGCTTGTGTCCCTGAAAGCAAAGACTAAACTGTTACGCTTACAAGGACACGAGGCTTGCTCCCTCCTCCCTCTCCCACACTACCATAGGCACAGGCTCCTCCCTGGGGTATCCACACTGTACAAAAATGTCAGTGGAGGCAGAAGCCACCTAGGAGATACCAGCCATTTCTGCCAGTTAGTTCACAGCCACCTGGCTTAGCCTGTAAAACTCCAGGGATGTGCTTAAAGTTGTCGAACTAGTGACCTGGACTGTGTCATAGAATCACAGGATCATAGAATCATTTGAGTTGGAAGGGATCCTTAAAGGTTATCTTTCCAACTCCCTGCAGTGAACAGGAACACCTACTGCTTGATCAGGGTGCTCCATGACCAGTCCAGCCTGACCTTTATTGTCTCCAAGGATGAAGCATCCACCAGCTCACTGGGCAATATGTGCCAGTGCCTCATCACCCTTTTTGTAAAAAAATTCTTCCTAATATCCTTCATTTATATCCTTTCTGTCTCTTCAGACAATGCAATTGCCATGCCTAATTCCCAGTCCAGGCAACGTTGGCATTGATACTGCAGCAAACAGACCTATCATCTCATCTAGGTTTCTTCTTAGAGACAGCTGGCTTTGACAGAAGTAATGCTGTAGACCACGTGGGTGTGGGGTATTGCCAGCAAGGAATGGCACAGGCCACAGGGCAAAACCAGAGCAGTAACAACAAATCACCAATTAAAAATATCCATCATTAAGGCCCACCTACTCAACTGAAGGCTAACTCCAGCAGATGGATGACTTCCCCATGTCATCCTTGCACTGACTTTCACATCTTTAAGGTGGAGCACCTCACTGGCTTTCTAAGAGTTCCAGTATGTTTAGAAAACAAGCAAAGCTCACACCATCCCTGTACCAGCTCTTCAATGTGCATACATCCACACATCAGTCTGTTCCACTTGGCCCAGGGAGGGTCTATATCAAAGGGTGCTAGGGGTGAGTGTTGCCTTCCAGCTTTGCCCCTGAACTGATGCCAGCCAAAGCCAAAACAAACGTGGTTGGAACCTGATTCTTTGGCAGGCCTCACCAATTCAGGCAGGGTCACACCTAATAGCTGGGAATGGATGAACTTGAGTCACAGGACATAAATAACCAAAAAGCCTAACGTGGTGTTGAAGGCAGCTTAGCAAAGCTTTTGTTTGCTTTCATTGCTGCTACCCTAGGTTGCACACCCTGCCCTCTGCTGTCACTTTGGTCTTTCAGGATGCCATTTCATCGCTGACATGGGGTGGACGTTCAGTGCGGAGATCCAATGTGTTTCCTCAGTGCTGAGGCACTAAGGTACACTGTAAGCCTTGCCAAGGACTTCCTATGCCCCACAGGTCCAGGCAGGTTTTACAGTATTCTTCTCCTGTTTGCACATATTTTATATATATATATATATATATGACAGGAAATCAGGAAATTAGCTTGGGAAAATAAACTTACTTGTTTAAGAAGACTGGGCAAGGGATTCTTTTACCCTTTGCAATAACTCTGCTTTATACAGACACGTCACCTGCTCTGGTCCCAGTCTCATCTGAGCAGTTTCTGCTGGTCTGGAAAGAACATCTTTCATGTGACTGTTCTCCCACACTCAAACACTGTTCTGCTTTGGTTTGTTTTTAATATGCAGGGACACATATTGCCATACACCTATGCTGGAGATGGCAAAGCCAAAAAACAGATGCTTACGTCTAAAAGCTGCTCTTGTTTCACATTCACTAACTCTCCCCTCATCCTCTTACCCCTTTCTTTATTACAGTGAATTACAGTGAAGGACTTGGAAGGGAAAGTGGGTCTTGGAGCCGACTTGGAATCTATCTGACCTGGTTTCTGTAGATAGACACACTGACCTTCAAAGCTAGACTGAAAAGCTCACCTTTACAAAGCAGCGTTCCCAGCTCCAGCAAATGACTGTTGGGACAGACGTGCTGGAAGCTGTAACAATAGCTGTATTGATGGGAGGGAAGATTTTATTGTAAGTCGGATTTAGGAATGAGTAATTATGCAAACAAGCAATTAACTAAAATAAATATGAATGGCTTCCTCTTGGGGGATGCTTTTAGTTTGACTTGTAGCAGGATCAGAGGCAGGAGGTTTCTCAGGGCTGAATCAAGTCTTTAAAACAAAGATAAAGGAGGCACTGGCAATGAGAGGATAAACACTGTTCTGTCTCTCTTATGCATCATTAAATTCTATGTGCATATGTATGCAACGTGGCTGCTGTAATTTACAGAATCGGGAAATACATTGAAATACCAAAGATTTGAGGCCAGGTAAGCCCACTTCATTGACCTACCATCTGCTGAGCAGCATCATTCTATTTATTCCCATAAATTTCACTGATGCAAGACAGGACACTTTTTTTTTTTCCTTTTGGTGGTGGTAGCTGTTTTCTGATTTCTTCCCCTCCTGAGAAGGCAAGCTGCAGGATGCTTGCAAGATCATTGAATGCAGTGATATTGCTGCCTGCCTTGCAGCTTCAGCTAGCTCAGCTCATCAGAGCAGACACTTTGGAAATCCAAATGTTTCTGAGGTCAGCCTTCTTCTGTAGTGCATCACCTCCTTGTTTACAAGGCCTGTTCTGCCCCACGCTCCCAAGCTGATGGAAGGCAGCTGGGCTGAGAAAACAGTGCCAGATTCCAGGAAGAAGAAGAGACCTTCCTAGAAGAGACGAGGCAGCTCTGCAGTTTCTGAGTGGGAGAGGAGGTAGTGGCAGAGACACTCAGCAGAAGAGATTGCTTCTAGGCTTCCCTTTGGGAACATCGTGCAGATGGACTCTCAGAGAGGAATTTGCTGGAGATGCAATTTGAATTTCAGTTTGATAAGCAGGAAAAAATTTGTCCCCTCTATTCATTCCCCTGCCTGCAAGATTCTAAATGTACTCCCAAATGATTTTGACTGATCCCAAATGATTCCCTTTGTTTTTAAATTCACCAGCTTTTTTTGGAAGGGTGCATGAAAAGGAAAGTTAAATAATCCCAAATCAAAGTGGATTTTTTTCATTTCAGGTTGAAGGAATTAAATATTCTCTGTAGAATAGAAGCAATTCTCTTGCCCATTATTTAGGTCAGATGCCAACCTGAAAGATTTGCAGATTCTTTTGTTATCAGCTGAGTTCTAGAGCCCCATCTCCTGGACTCAAGTGATGATGTTGGAAGCTTTGTTTGGTTTCTTTTGACATTTCTAGATCTTGTGGTTTGGAAGAAAATCTTGAAAATGTGTTTTAAGCGTAATGAATGCTATGACGTCTGTCTGAGCCTCCACACATCCGGAAACAAAAGTTTCATGGAGAGCGATCTGTTCCAAGTTTTCAAGACTATGTTAACTCCAAGGCTTGCTGGTGAGGCTCTGTTGGCATCACTCCTGGAGGGCTTGCATAGAATGCTTTTATTTAAACTGAGTAGTACTTAATTTATCACCACAGTAGACCCACTAGGGTACCTCAGGTTGGATATTAGGAAAAATGTCTTCTCAGAAACAGAGGAGAGGTATAAGAACTGGCTGCCCAGGGAGGTTGTGGAGTCATCGTCCCTGGAGGTGTTCAAGAACTAAGTAGATGTGGTACTGAGAACATGGTTAGTGGGCACAGGGGGGACGAGCGGATAGATGGATTGAATGATCATAGTGGTCTTTTCCAGTCTTAATGATCTTGTGATTATGTAATCTGAAGAAAAAATCTATTCGACACAGTTAAGCCTCTTCCTCTATCCTATGAGATATCAAAAATCATCTATTCCCTGGCCAGCAGTGCTGCTGTATCATTTTGCAAAACTGGATTTTACTGTTCCTTCAAGGATTTGGAGTCAAGCTTCTTATTCAAAGGCAATCACAGTACACATTGATTACAGCTAAGTCAAAAAAGAAGAAGTCCTGAAAAAGAAGAAATGACACCAAACAAGAACATTCACATTCTGTGTGGCTCCAATGGTGATGGGACACAGGCCAGCCTGCACTACAGCTATAGTCATGCAGGGGATTCATTTACGGTATGGCCATCCACAGTGGTAAAGTCAAAATGCTCAGTCGGAGCCAGGACCTGGTGCATGGCCAAGACGATTTCCTCTCCAGCCTTGGTATTTACACCCTCCAGCAATCTGGAGGTTTATCAAGACTCTGCCACAGCCTCTCAACCAATTTACAGTTATTCACGAAGCCATGGCAACTTGTCTGTGAGTCTGAGCCCTTCATTGTCATTTGGCCAAGTTGGGCAGATTTTGCTTTCTCAATTGCAACTCAGAAACCAAGCCAGCTCAGCCACCTCTGGTCATTTTGGTCATCATTCCTCTGAACTGTCTCCACTTTTTCTCTCTCTTCCTGGCAATGACAGCCTGAAGCCAAGCTGTCTTCTCGCCACTCTTTCAAAACAACACACCAGCTAGAAAGAGGTCTTCTTTCCCAAGGACAGAGGCTGCTGTTTAGGATTTGCTCACATGCTTTCTTCAAACATTTCATTTGGTTCAGACAGGGAGCTAATGATTACCCAGCACAACTGCTGTGCACCTCTGCATCCTCCCTGCTGACAGAGCATCTCCAAAACTTCCCTAAGAGAACCCAAACTCCTCCTTTTGAGGAAACAGTGGGTCAGAAACCTTTCTCCTGGGGGGTCTTTCTCAGGTTTACAACCTCCAGGTTTACAGAGGGAGGCTGAAAAATAGGAGAGTGAAGAAAGCCAAAGAAGCTGCATAGGCTGCTGCTGAAAAGGAGTCAGTGAAGGCAACAGAAGTGATGCTAGAAGGCAGAAAGGTGTTGTGAGGTGGAAAAAAAGAGGAGCAGGAGATTTAATGGAGAAGGCAAGGGCAGCTGAGGTCAGAGATAGTGGAAAGAGGAGAAATATTGAGGTGGGAAAAGCTGGTGTAAGAGCAGGTGAAAGAGACACAGGAGGCTGAGAAGAGAGAAAAAATGAGACTATGCAGCAGAGAAACAATTCTTGGACAACTTTCTAATTCTTGCAGGAGCCCCTCTCTGTTCTCTGACCTCTGAAATTATATAGCTTGCATTGCATGAATATTTTGTGCCATTTCTCCCTGATGTGAAGTGTATGCTATTTATTATTATTATTCTGTGCTCCTGCACTGAAAGATTAAGGGAACATCCAGACCACCAGCAGCACCTAGATTAGGGATTATAAATTGAGCTGCATAAAGGCCCCATGCCCTTGAATCAAACAAGAGGTCAGTCCTCAGCCTTCATGCTCACTCTTTACACAAACAGAAGTGTGCATTCATTACTTCTAGCAAAAAAGCAACTCCAGGTTAGGGATCATCACAGCTCTGCTGAGCAACTGGGCAACATCTGCAGAGGGTCCCTGAGCAGAGACACAGTCTGTCCCCCAGATTGTCCATCAGCAGAAGGCAATAAAAAAGGAATAATTAGAAAGGAAAAGCAGCATCTCTAATTAAAACAGTCCCCGTATGACTTAGTCATTGCCCAGTTCCCACTGCCTTTGCCCCATGGAGCTTCTTGGTGGAAGCAAGAGCATCATCTGCTGGGGATGGGCAGGGGATGGCTGTAGCCCTGGCTTGTCAACTGTATGCAGAATGCAGGCAGTTCTCCTCCAGGGTCTGAAACACCAGCAAAAGTGCAAGTGAATCTGGTTACTTGAAAGCCAGGACACAAAACACATTTCCAATATTTCAGAGGATGGTGCTGTCTTAAAGATAACAAGATAGCACGCCAGATGCTGGCATTGCATCACTTGGAAAGAAGATGGGGACAAAGTTCCTGTTTATGCAGAAGTGACTGAGTAACTAGTAATTTTGGGAAGGGAGCATTACACACTCCTAAACAGCAGTCTTCCACTGGGAGGTTTTCAGATTGTGGTTAGTTGTTGCAGTGCGATATTCATAAGCTGCCATCCAATATGCCTCAGGCCCAGGTTGTGGCTGAGCAGCTCAGGGAAAATCCCCCCAGAACAGCAGGGAGGCTGATTCCTGGCAGATGGGAAGCAGATTTCGAGCAGGGAGGTGACATGCATGTGAAGTCAACACATCAGAAGTACACAGACATGGGAGTCAAACAGCACCTAGTGAGTAAGGCACACAAAATCTGGACATGTCACCAGGAGCAGACAGCAGGGCAAGGAGCTCTCCAACACGAGATCTGCACATCTGGACCCCAACCAGTCATGTGCTGCTGCCCAGAATATTATGAGTCCTCCCCATAGCTGCAAAATCTGGTTCTTCCCTGTCATCTCCCATCTTGCTGCTGTGACTTTTGCTGTCTAACCCAGGAGCTGAGGGGAGCAGAAGCAGCCTTTGTTCTTGAATGAAAAAGGAACTCAGTGGCACTGTGGGAGGACGAATCTCCTTCTCATGCGTGGCAGACTGCTGTCACCAGGTGATGCTGTAGCTGCAGTGCCCCTTAGTCCTGCTGCAGCCAGGATCTCATTTGCACTGCTTTCTTTTGCACTGGATCTTTAAGGCAATCTGAAAGTTCCGTTGGAATCTTGATTTCCAGGGTGTCAAATGCCTGCTACAACTCTCCTTTAAATGAATCATAAAATCATACAATTACAGAATGGTTTAGGTTGAAGGGGACCTTAAAGTTCAACTAGTTCCAACCTCCCTGTCATGGGCAGGGTTGCCAACCACTAGATAATACAATTATAATAAAAAAAGAAATAACTAATTTTTTTAAAGGGTGGAGAGCTTGTTCTTGTTTTAAAAAGCTCATCCAGAAGTTGCACACGCTAGCACCAGTTCAAAGGATAAACCTGCAAGAGGGGCTGGAAGGTGGTTAACAGGTAGGAGGCATCTCCCTGTGGGCTGCTCTGTCTCAGGTGGGAACCCAACCCCTGTCTCTTGGAAGAGATAGCTGCTGGTACAGCAGCTGCTTGAAGTCTAGGAAAAAATGAATACATCTTTCCATACAGAAAAAAAGTTCTGCTGATATGTCCAACTCCACCAATTTACAGCTTTCCTGCATTTGCCCTGGAAACTTGCCAGGTAGTATACACTAAATGTAAAACATTGCAAGCTTGTGACTGCTTTCCTTCACTTTTTCAAGTTCCAAAGTCAGAGACTGGACTTTTTTTCCTTTTCTACTTATTTTCCCCAAAGGGCTGAAACAAAACTGTTCCTCATGTGAAGAAGTTGAGATCCTGAAAAGATCTTTGCCTTTGCATGCACGGCTTTACACATCCCCCGTGCTCAGCTCCCAGAAGTGCTCTGCTTTGAAAGAATAACATGGCGTGCAGATGCCTATAAATGGAAGATGAAATTGTTACTATTAAGCCCAGGCCTTGCCAAGGCAAACAAGTGCAGGGCAAACTGTGTGTGTAAAGGAAGGGAGCTGAGAAAACTCGAAGTCAGCTGAATGATAACTTCACTTTAATTTTAACATCACTTAAAACTTCATAAACACAGCCATCTTATTAATAACAAAACTAGCCCCTCAGTAGACCTGTTGTTTGGAAAGCCAAGCCCATGCACACGGGTGCAATGGGAAGAATGCTGCAGAAGAAACATGCCTTCCAAAGCTGTCTTTTAAATTTGAAATAGTCTGGATGTCTGAGACGCAGCAACTTTGCAGGAGCCATGAATAGCATTTGATGTCTGCACTGTGGTTCACCAGGGTCTCAACCTCCACAGTGACAGCAGTTTGTCAAGGCTGGAACAAGAAATCAAAGAATAGCTTAGGTTAGAGGGGACCCTAGAGATCGTCTAGTTTCAATCCCCAGCCATGGACAGGGTTGCCAGCAGCTGGATCAGACTGCTCAGGGCTTCATCCAACCTGGCCTTGAATGCATGAGAAAAAGAGCTCAGTGGGGAAAGCTGCTACCTGTGCAAGTGGAGCACAGCCCCAGTGGATTAGGAAAATGCACCCAACTCACAAAAGTTATGGGTTCCAAATCCCAAGCCCCAGAGCCTGCTTTCTGCTTTCTCAGTGCAGGATGACACATTAGGACTTTTGCATTCTAGTCCTTTCAGGCTTTGCAAGAGCTGTTAATATGGCCTTGAAGGAGTAAACTGTGTGCACACATTTTAAAGTGTACACACCCACAGTGCTCACACAGGGTGCATCAGCATCAATCCCTGGTGCCCTTTTCCACCTGCTCTCCTGCCTTGCTGGCAAAAGTTCTTGTGGGATATTCAGACTGTGCAGATGTGAGCAGGCTCCAGGGGTGCACCAGCACAAATGCATAGAGCCCAGTCCTGTGCTCTGTTCATACTGTTTAGTGAAAGGGATTAAAAAAAACCTTCACTAATTATTAGGTGAAAGCGATAAAGATGCCAGAACGGTCTGCAGGGGCTTTGAGATGCTCCATAGCAGACAGCAAAATGGAGCAAAACGTTTTTACTGTTGCCTTCCAGGAGTGATTTGGTATCTGCGGCAATCTGATAATCTCAGGGTGAGGAGTGAAAACACAGTGGTACAAGGCTTGCTCTTTATTACTTCTGACATTTTATAAAGGCAGGCTGGCTCAGCAGCTCCCTTAATATATAGCTCCTAAAGCAGAGATGCAATTCCTAACGCATTCCTAATGAAACCCCCCTGACTTCCATGGCTTCGTGTTAAGACTGAATTTGGCCTCAACAGTAAGGCACATTTGGATTTCCAAACTGCAAACAACCTCTGGATTCCAGAGGGACTTGAAAGACTCCCAGAGCACTGAAGTGCAGCAGTGAGATTTATGCTTTTCCCTGATTTTTCACTACTCAGAAATACATCCGTAGGGCCAAAGTAAAGCCAGAGTTGGCATACCCCACCCCTGATTTCTCTACTACCCAGGGAACTAAATGGCAATGTGGACTGGAACAGTAATACTCTGAGCCCTAGAAGAGCTTTTCTTGGGTACTTTCACAGCCTGTGAAAAGAATGTATACATGGATATTTGAAATATGAGGACTCTACATTTTATCTCTAATGCTTGTAGGCCCACTGATGACACAGCTTCCCATGCAGAGGCAGAAAAGGGAAACCCAAAAAGCTCCTTCTGTTATTTGTTTGTAGGACAGTAGCACCTCTAGGCTTGGTTTGTACCTGTTGGGCAATGTTTGTATCTATTGCCTAAACAAGTCCCAGCTCTGAAAGAAGATGACCCCTGAGCACATAAGACAAGATAAAAAAAGGAAAGAGGCACAGGGAAGGCTGTACAGAGCTAAAACAGGCTCAAGGTCTAACAGCAGTACAGGGAATCTGGTCCTTATTTTTCCTTCTTTTGCCCAGAGATTAAAGGGACTGGGGGCTGTGTTTCCTCCAGCCTTACCTACAGACCCTGATCTCCCCTTGGGATCACTGGCATCCTGCCACCTTTCTGGCATCGTTCTCCCATGCACACTCTCAAAAGCCAGCTGAGATTGCTTCAGATAAATTTCCCTGGCCTCCCTTTCCACCATCTCACATCTCTTTTTCTTGGCAGTAGGACTGGCTTAAGGCTCTTGATCACTACAACATCACACTCAGAGGTCTCACATTCCTTCAGCCCCCCTCCTTGCCTTGGGCTAGGAGAAATCGTAAAGTCTGAGTCCTGCTGTTAGCAGTGACCACATTCTCACAATCCCTCTCACGAGTGTATCGAGAGAGACACTTAAGCTGCTAGTGACAGAGCTTTGGAGCAGAGGATTGCAGTAGAGCAGTATTTCTCACCAGGTTGTCCATGAAGCACTGTCAGAAATTGCTGTGAAATGACAGCAAATTATTAATTTTATTAATTCTTGTTCTCACATGTGAATATACAACCAAATGGGGAAAATAAGAAGAGGAACATACAGGAGATCATCTTCCTCTTAGTAAGCTGTGAATGAAAAGTATTGCGGCCACACTGACAAAATGGTCTCTGGCTTTTCTCTTTTAGAAGCAGTTGTCATATTACCCGAGGTTACAAAGCCCAAAATGAGTAAGTCTCTGAAGGCTTCCTCAGTTCCATTCCTATGACTTTATAATCTGAAGATGACTTGGTCTGGTTTTGATTTTTATTTTATTTTATTTTTGTATCGCTGTTTTCCATCTATTCACATTGTCTAGATGTATTCATGGGCAGCCTGTACCCAGCTGTTCTTGTGCCAACATTGTGCTTCAGTTAAATAGCTCTCCTTTGTCCCCAGCATTTAGGCTCCTGATGTATCTGTGACAGCCAGTCCTGGTCTTACCCTTTTCAGCCTCCATTTCACTAAACTCAGCCAGCCAAACTCTTTCAATTGCTGTCCTTCTCCCGGATGTTCCAGGATCCCTCCTCCACATCTCTCATCACAGTCTTCTGCTTTGCAGTGTCGCTCACCACAGTTTGCCCAGACCCCTGACTTCAAACTGGTGAGAGCGAATGACAGCATCCCACTCTGCCAAGATAGATCAGCTGTCCTGAGAGCACTGCAGCCTGCAGGAACCTGCCAACCTTAAGCCCTGCATACTCCCCAGACCTTTTGTGAGGTCACATCCCAGTTTCCCAGTTTCCCACGTGCCTTCTGGCCAGTGACACAAGCTGCTGAGGCACACAACTTTCTCCCAGCTGACATTATCCCTTGTGAGGCCGTACGCTGTGATCCACTCTGAGCCACCAAATGTAATTCCGGACTTGAAGAAAGATTGACTTTGCTCTGGGTTCCGAGCAGTAAAATCTTATAGTGGACAAGGTAAGGGTGAGCCACTTTTTGTAGAGCACAGAAAGCAAACATCCTGCTTCTATCCAGCTGGGGAACAGCAGTAGCTATGAAGGAATAGAAGAGAAGCAGACTAAATAGTGAAAAGTCACCATGCACTAAAAAAATGCAGCTGCATTTAAAGAGAAAGGGGAGCCTGACACTCCCAGAAGGATTTCATTGTTTGCATTTGTAAGACACTAGGCATTTTTAATGATGTGTTAATGACTATATTATTTTCAGATGGGATTCATCACACTGCTCTTTCTCTATTTAAAAATTTAGCATCTAGTCTTAGTAGGCTGTTCAGGATCCCTCTCTACTGAAGGGCAGGAGATCTGTTTCTCTCCAAAAATGCTCTCTATGACAGAGGCTACCGTCCTGAGCTGTCAGCCTTTTTCCACGGGCTATGGCAGCACATCCACGTTCCGTCCCAGCTGTGCCTCACAATTGTTCCTTCAGCTACAGCCACACTCTCCTGCCATGGCCAGGGATTTGAAAACCCTAACTTGAATTGCCCCAGAATGAGGAGCCAAGTCAGAATGAGAGGATGGGAATCCCATTGTTTACTCTGGTGAACAATAGGTAAACACAGTCCCAGAGGACCAGAAACACCCCCTGGTTGAATGTTGCGTATTAGTCTCCTCATTCTTTAAGATGCTGATATTTGCAACCATCATTAGCTTAGTAAAACAACATATGGAACTTCTTTGCTCTGTAAATTGCCTTCCCGCCTCCAGAAATGCTACCGACTGTATCCACGCACTGCTGACCTGGGCCAGACTGAAAGGGCTGAGTGAGGGCAAGCCATCTGTGGGTATTTGTTGATTTGTGAACAGACTTCCCCAGGGGCCTGGTGGTCTAACCAGCTTGCTGGTACTAAGTGAAGACCATCCCATCTGAAATCATGTTCTTTTTACTCTCTGCTACATGGGGAAGCCAAAACTGGCAGCCATCAAAATCCTGAGTCATCGCTGGAGATGTCAGTCTTTATTTAAAATACTTTGGGGAGGGACTGCAAGCATTGCTGCTATGACTACTGTCTATTTTGGGTTCCTCAGCCCTCAGTAAGCAATACTGTAGAAAGGCAGATCTAAAGCAGGACACCTGTGCCCACCTTCACAGCCATTTGTGCCATACGTACATACATTCATTGACAGATGCAGCTCATCTTAAAATCTGGTACTGTTTTTTTACTGGAGCTGTGTCTGCAACAGACACGCTCCAGACCTCCTCTCCTCTGCTGCTTAGAAACCCTCTTCTAATTTCCAGTACCTAAGTTTATTCACTGCTTACTCTGAAGCTCTTTTTTTCCCCTAATCTCTATGTAAATAGCCCCCAGCAAACTGGATGGCTTGTTAGCAGAGCATACGTTGATCCCCACTTGGGGCTTTGAGACCCCCAGACTTTGGCATGAATCAGACTCCAGCTGATGGCATGCGCTGTGTTTCACAGGAGTGGGCTTTGTGGCTCAGATATTGCTGTGACCCAAGAGCTGCATTGGAAGACACGACTTGTGTAACAGCCGTTTTATTTGCAGCATTACTCGGAGCTGACTTTTCTCTGTCCTTTGTCCTGGGGCTCTGTTTTTTTGGCACCACCTGACATTTGACTCAAGGATCAGTCAGTATTTCCATAATGATTAACCCACTGATTGTAAGCACTCATAGCCCAGCGTTAATATGGGAATACTTTGATTTCACAGATGCCAAGTGACGGTTGCTAACCAAATAAAAACGTGTCTTGAAAGCCACCCCTCCAGGGCACCCTCAGTGCTCGGGGGAGGGCTCGTGAAGCGATCAGGAGAGCTCTTTCCTTTGGCTGCCTTACATTGCTCATCCAATGCAGCAATGACAGCTCAGAGCAGAAGGGGTGATCAAACTCACGGAGGAAAAAAGGAGTTAAAAATGTGGACAAGAAGTTGGCACTGGAAAAATCTGAAGGAAATGGTATTTTCAGAGGAATGTCGTTTCTTGAAATACAAAGTTGCATTCGACTTTAAGCCATTTTCTGTCCCTTTTGAAGTCATTTTGCTTCTCCAGAAATGCCAACAGCTTTCATTTTTAGCTCTTCTCAAAGGCCTGGGGACTTTTTTTTTTCTTAATCTTTTGAATATTTTCAGAAGAAAATGCAGAGCCAGAAAGTCATTACAAACAAGCCAGAAAATAGCAAAATGCCTGATTACAAAATGAAGCATTTCAGGTTTTCCTCTGTTGCCATTCTTTAAAACATGAATATTGAGCTTTTAAAAAATTCTTTCTTTCTCTATTTTTTTTTGTTCAAGAAACTTTCATTTATGAAGTGTTGTTGGGAGCCAAGCAAAGGTGCCATGTGGATTGCTGACAGAAACTGTGGGAAGACAGTGAAATGGTAAATCTCTTAATTAATTAGCATCTTTTCATTTGCATTCAGGCAGACAATAAGTTTAGCATTAGGAAAAGACAAATACTTCAGCGTAAGAACTGATAAGGGCATGAATTCCTTATGTATAGTGCCTTACATCCTGCACTGAGGGAAACAAGCACTTTCCTTCCATAGCTTTCTGTCACTGAACATGAATAAGTATTGCACTTAGAGTGTGATAGAGCAAAACTTTCATAGTGTCGTGCAAGTCATGGAGAAGAGCATAGGGTGATAACCAGCTTAATTAGGAGACAAAGGAATATGGTAAAGGAATATGGTCCCCAGGCTGAGAGCACTGGAAGGAGGAAGAGACCGCTGGGAGTCTGCTAAAAGCAGGTCAGAATACGGACCTGCCTCTTGGGTGATGCAACTCCGACCTGGAATGACCGCATATATGGGTCCAGGAGATCACGGGATGTTTGTAAAATAGATCTTCTCTCTTGTGTAAGCAAGAGGATAAAATTATCCTGGCAGCAGCTGTTTCCCAGAATGAGGATCAAGGCTGGCTGTTTCTCCTGCAGACCAAGAGACATCAGGCTTTCCTATCCCCAGGATCCTGCATTTCCCATCCTGTGCAAGTGGTCTCAAACACACGGACATACTCGTTTCTCTCTGACACATTATCCATAGCAGCATGGCATAAGGTTCCTCTTAACATTTCACACTGTGTAAGTCTGCTTCTCATGGCTTTCTGCAACATGGAAAGCAGGAGAAGGAATGGGGAATAGGAAAAAAAAAAAAAAAAGGAAGATGAAAGCAAAAACAGAGTGAACTGAGCAGCTTTGACAATATAATACCATCTTGTAGCATCCCCAGAAAGAAGATAGCATTGAAGCTCCTTTAGAAGGCTCAAGTTAGCTCTCATTTCCAGCTCCAAAGAGGACATTAATCCGCTCAGCTGGCACTATGAGGATGGATCCTGTGGGCAGTCCCTCAGTGGATGGCAGAGGAAGCAGAGGGTTCAGAGGAACAGATATCTCTCCACGTGATGCCCAATGAGCTGGGGCAGATAACAGACTACAGCTATGTGAGGTCCTGCATTCTTTGGGTTGCCCCTTCAGCACCAGACCTAGCAGTCCAGCACAAGCTCAGTAGCCCTTCTACCATGCTACAAACCTTGCTGTTCCCTCTTCCCTTCCAAAGGATCTCACACACTTGAATTTGTATTTGGGTGAATGAGGGCTTTGCGTGTTACTGGCAGCGCTCAGACCTGTGTGTGGGCCCACATCTGCTGCTGAGATAAATCAGAGGGAATGGCAGAGTGGTCGGGTGAGCATCTGACCCGGAGCTTTAACAGCACATTTAATTTACAAGCAGGGAGAAGGTTTAATATTTCCATCCCCCGTAAATACACTCACATGGCATCCCCCCACCTGTCCCCTGGTAGTTGGGCTGAATGCCACTGGCTGAGGAGTGGAGCCCAGGCTGATTTTGCGTGGACATCAGGCAGAAGTACTAGGTACGAAGATATCACAAAATGATAGAATCATTTGGGTTGGAAGGGACCCTTACAGGCCATCTAGTTCAACTCCCCTGCAATGAACAGGGACACCTACAGCTGGATCAGGGTGCTCAGAGCCCCATCCAGCCTGACCTCAAATGTCTCCAGAGATGGGGCACCCACCATCTCTCTGAGCAACCTGCTCCAGTGCCTCAACAGGAGCTAGACCCCAGATATCAACAGCTGAGGAGCAAGTGAACACCTGGCCAGCTATGTTGCATTTATTACCATATAAAAGTTTATTCCTGTCATAAAGAGATGTGCAGTCAGGTGATGGCAAGGGCAAGTAAGACACAGAAATCTTCCATTTTCAGACCTGGCTATCAGAGAACGCTGTCCTCATCACTGATTTGTGAATGTGTCTCTTCAGTATGTCCCACCTTCAGGGCAATCTCCACACACTCCCAACATATCTCCATGCTGTGGCCTGGCTCCATCAGACTCAAGGAGAGGATCGCATGCATCCTGTCTGTAATTTCACCTTTCAGGAGTTTGTGGATTTCTCTGGTGTCCGAGGCACTGTCTCTTCAGTCATGACAGCACTAGTGGCAGGAGTGGGTGGTGATGAGGTACTGGCACAGGCTGCCCAGAGAGGTTGTGGATGCATCATCTCTGGAGGCCAGGTTGGTGACCAGCTTGTGGCAGGGGGTTGGAAATGGAAGATCTTTAAGGTTACCTCCAACCTAAGTCATTCTGTGATCCTATGATTCTATGATAAAGCCCTGCGTATGTCTCCAGGTGCATGCCTGATGGGTTCTGGGGAATAATGCCCCAGAGTGCTCCACGGTTGCCTGAATTATCAAAGATCTTCAGCTGAGATCTTTTCACACGGTATGAATTGCCAGCTGCCACACAGCTAACCTGATATTGAAGGACACATTGCGTTACAGCCTCTGAAGTGGCTTTGTTTTAAAAGGGCTGTCTTTTGTCTGTAACCCTTTAACTTTCTGTCTCTTTTTACCTTCCCTGAGGCTGCTCTTTGCTTCCTTTTTTCAGCCTTTTTTTTTTTTTTCTTCTTCTTCTTCTGATCAAGCAGCTCTCCTCTCTGTGACATGGTTGTGGATTCACATCACTGAACCTAAATTTTAGGTATCTGTCCTAAACTGGTGATATAAACTCCCTTCGCTGATGGAGGAAATACGCCAGAAGATAAATCTTCCCTGATTGTTTTGATTTTGTCTTAATCCAGCATAAATCCTCTCCTGGAGTTGCCAGTATCTCCCGAGCAGCTGTAGTGCAAATCTCATTTATGTGTCACCTACTTTTTAGGTAACCATAATATATGGTGAGGTGACTCCTGCCTATGTTCAGAGAACTGAAAGCAGATTTTTCTCCTGTAATTCCCTTGCAGTCTAAACACATGGACAGCCTTAGGTGTTTTTCTTTTTGAAAAAGAAGTTGATATGGCACCTAGGACTTAAACAGAAATATCCCATAAAAGGATGAGACTCTTGTTTCTGGTATAGATTCACCTTCAGCTAAGGATGGCTCTGTTCAACCAGCCACTACTGTGTCTCCATTGCCTTCCTAACATGCAAATGGGATCATGCCTTTTTAACAGCACTCAGGAACATCAAGTAACCCTATAAGGAGGGTAAGTAAGAATATTGCTTCCAGGTTGGGCCAGTATTAAATCTACATTTCCAAGGCCAAGCATTTGAAAGCATGAGTTCTGCTGCAGGAATCAGGAATTAAACTTCACCTCACAAAGGATTATTTTACATAAAGTAGCATGAAAAGGATAGGTTTCAGTTTCAAGTTTTTCAGTCCTTTAAGTTTCTAACTGTTTAGGCCAATTCCAGAAGTTAAAAAGTCCTTCATTACTCTGAGCTAAATCTGAGATGATATGCAACCATCTGACTCCAGGAAGGGTGCTCTGAGAACAAACACCTGTAATGTGTCAGGGTGGGCTGGGGGGCAAGTTTAATGAAGAAATTTGATGAAAGGATGCAATTCTTCAACTGCTCCCCTCCCCCCAGCCCAAACCTGGAGGTGGAAATGTGAATGCAGATCAATTTAAATCATAGCTGCAGGCTATGCAGGTTTGGCCCTCTCAGTGCTTACTGTTAATATCAAAGCATGAGGAATTTTACATGTGGAACAAAATTTTTTACCAAGCTAACACTCCTATCTCTGACTGTGGCTATAGAGAGCAGCTGAGATGTGGCAGAGCTGGCAGGAGAGATGGACATCCTCAGTCCCAGATGCCAAGCATCTGTTTTTCTCCTTCTTCCTGATGCTGTCCAGCTTCTTTGCTCTGACTCTGCTCTCTCCTTCGTTTTTGAGACTGTGTTTCTCAAATCCTTACACATCCTTTTGGCTCAGCAGCTCCTTGCCAGTGCATTTGAGAATTGCCCCCTATCCTTTTGTGTGCTGTTCTGCCTAAAATGTCATGACAAACATGCTTAATCAAGCTCCCCTGAACCAGTCAAATCTCCAGGGAGTCCAAATTTGTATATTTTCTTAGGCAGAGTAATATCACACAGAGTATTGAATGACAGTTAAAAACCACATCTGGATCTTGCTCTATTATAATACATCCATAGCCCTAAGGGGAAGCAATGTGGTTTAGTGATTCATGAAACCTAAGTTTTATTCCCAGCTCCTCCACTGCTTCCTTGGGTGACCTTAGCTACTCTGTTTCGCTGCCCTGTACTTCCATGTTGCCATCTGTGAAAATGAGGGGTAGTGGTGGTCCCCCGTGCCCAAAGGCCTTTGATTTCCTCTGAAGGCAAGTGCAAAGTGTTATTGCTCAGCCTCACATTCTGTTTCTGCTTTAAAATGGAATTGGCATACATCTTTCATCCAGACCTAGACACAGGTTCTCCCTTAGCTAGGTATACCTCTGCAGTCTTCATAAGGCTCTCCTATATCTCTCTTCTGCCTCCACAACTGTCTGTGTTCAACACCGTTAGAGCTGTGATCCCATCCCCATGAGCAGGATGGATAACAGAGCTTGGAGAAGCATCTGGAGACTGGGCCACCCAATGTGTCCCCTAGGAAGCACTGTGCTCAGTGGCAGCCTTGTCATTTTGTAGGCTGAAATCCCTGGAAATAATAATAATAATAACAATAATTAAAAAAAAAAAAACAAAACCCACAACAGTAATTGTAACACAAAAAGTTGTGTCCTAGGGAGAAGGCCAGCATAAAGTAGTGGTTGTGCCTCTGTGTGGTACATGCCTCATCTATGACCTACTGAGACACAAACAGTTAAGCTCATAAAGAGTACAAAGTGACAAGCCTGGCTTTTCCTTTGAGAAATATTCCCATATTTCCCAGGTTACAACCCACTAGATAACAACCTTGTGCTGAATGTTATCACGGCTGAGATTTCCCACCACAGCAACATACAGGATACTTTTTTTGTTCTCTCCAAAAAAAAAAAAAAAAAAAAAAAGAAAGAAAGAAAGAAAGAAAGAAAGAAAGAAAGAAAGAAAGAAAGAAAGGAAAAAAAAGAAAAAAAAAATGCATACAGCTAAATAAAGTGAAGGTTCACAGCTCTGACAAAGCCTTTCAGTGGGAATCTGGGACGCTTTTCAAGTGTTACCGACTGCTTTATTTTCCCATGGCTCTTTCCAAGATAATAATTGCTCTGCAGATGTTTCCCTCAGGACAGTGAGATGTTCAGGTACCCGGGCGAAAGCTGAGGCTTTGGGCTATCGTTCACAAGGCTACTGTTACCTGCTGTGTTCTTGCAGAGTGCAGCCTTTTCCCATCACAGAACTTCTTAGGCGTCTGGTTTATCAGAAATGCTGTAAATTTGAGCCCTCTGGCTAATTGTGCCTGATTTATGTGAATGACGTGGTTGTATCTCTATGCAACATAAATAAGAGGAAAGACACATAGTTTCTGCCACACACACAGTAACTTGCTTGAGCCTAAATGCAAGACTCTGAAATCTGTTACTCAGCACTTTAGGAAGTCATAGCATTTAGACATCCTAGAAGGTTCACGCTTCTGGTTTCTGACACAATACCAACAGGTATGGGAAACCAAAAACTCAAAGCTTTCAGTGCACACTTCCATATCGTTTGTAGATTTTCTGTCCTTAAACCAACAGAAGCAATGTGGACTCTGTTTAAGTACCAGTGCAGGGGCACAGGCCTTCACTTCTCACCCACAGCGTTATAGCGAAGATAGCACTAATCTTCCTTCCTAGTCATGCTGCCACCTCTTCCTCCTTCACTCAAAAATAGGCCCCATTAAACAAGTGACTCAGACCTAGAGAACAACTATCCCCTTGTCTGGTAATTTGAGGTCTGTAAAAGTCAGCCCCACAGACTCTTATTGAGTCACAGAACCCTGTGTGGACAATGTTTATGACTGTATTTGTGGGTATAGTTATACAAACTCAGGTGACAGGAGGAGCAGCTTGCATTTGTGGTGCAAGCGCTAGGCATTTGGTTGCTAGACCAATGTCTTGGTAGGACAGGAAAGTGTTGGAAGTGGTCACTGCAGACCTGCTAAGAGATGCGTGGAATAAACCTCCCTCAAGATGCAGAGATGGTAGGTTCAGATACCTAGTCAAATCTGAAAGCAGCACGGAAGGGGACTGGCTTACCTCTCCCACCATCCACCCTTTCTAGAAAGTATGACCACCTGATAGCTCCTTAAGACATGTACAGGAAGCCTTTCCGATAACAGAGAACACAGTGCATTAAAAAATCTCCCCTTCTCACTGGCAGCCTTTATATAGGACCTACAAAATTAGGAGAAACTTGCACTCTTCCCTCTGCTGCTGTAGGTTCAGCCAACCCATGTGTCCCATGCTTCCAGACAGAACAGAGGTTCTCTTTTCTCTGCAAGTGTAAGGGAGAGGAAAGGGAGGAGAAATCCTGAATGCAGCTGCAAAGCTTGGCTTTGAATTTGCTGGGCAGACTGTTAAGCACCACGGAGGTCTGGTCAGTCAGCAATTTGGATGGAGTTAAAAGAAAAATGTACTCCACCTTACATTGCTCTTTTAAACTGGTCTTTCTTTGCTTCTCTACCATAAAACAATAGATAGAATATTTTCTGCCTAGTCACATTCACACACACACACACTCACACAAACCAGCCTGGAAAAGAAGCCAGATATATCACTTGGGATCTTTTCCAACAGTCTCCTAGAAATAGAAAGCCAACAAGAGAAAACACTTGGTCACTGCCAGACTCCAGTGCCTCTGTCTGAGCTGATCTCCTTGGAGCCAGAGTGGTCACTGTAAAGTCAGGACATTGGATTTCATTAAAGCTGTAGTCACTGCAAGGAACCTTGCTTGGGAAAGGCAGCCAGCCCTGATCAGAGGGGGTGATCTTTGATCTTCAAAACTTCCCGAGAGCCTGTGGTGATACTGAGAGCCTATACCAGCGTCTGATTTTACTTCTCAGTAGCATTGCACTTGAATGATAGAAACTCACATAAACTGTTTTTCACATAAAATTCTCTTCCCAGAAACCAGGGACTGAGAGTTAAATATTGTTGCTATAGCCTGAGTATAAAGAACAGTCAGTGCAAAACCTCAGGAGAGTCACAGTTTCAAAGAAACTGCCCAAACTCACCATCCTGAACTATCCTACAGTGGCATCTACTTCATGAGAAAGCATAAAAGCCTCCCTCATTTCTTTCCCCTTATACAATCCTGCAGGAGAGGGAGAAGAACACAAGATCATTTCCCTACAGACAATCAGCTAATTAATTAGCAGGTGCCTGGTTGTAATGCTTTCAGCAAGGCCCTATCTGTGTGCTAATTAGTATCATTAGCTGGTGCCCCAAGGAACCAGCTTTGATTACTCTTCTCTCACTGATTATACAGAAACAACCAGGCAAGTGCTTTCATTGGTCATAAAATTATTTCAGCTCTTCTTAAGGCGTATCTACCGCCTTTAGGTCTCTGACCTGCTGTGCATCTATTCACTGACTGAAAGGGATTATTTCTTATAAGTTAACACCTGTTGTTCCCTCTGCATTTGGAGGAGCTGAATGTGAAGAAGGGCAGTGGCTCCATTGGAGCGGGGCTGCTCCCATTGGAACAGGTAGGAAAATGCATCTAGCAGGTAGGTCTGGCTAAGAAGTAGAGGCCAATCTGGGATGTTACTGTTGTTAACTATATTTTGGCCAGTGGAATTGGTCTTTTAGTAGAGCTGAGGAGGAGGAAAAAAGAAGAAAAATCTGTGGTTGAATTTATTTTTCCATAGTTACCCTGTTATGCCTATATATTTTTTTCTGTTGGCTACCCACGGAATCTTCCAGTGACTTCAGTTTTGCTAGCAGAAGCTGCTTTTCAGACCCTTAAGCTCAAACACTTTGTAAAAAAAAAAAAAAAAAAAAAAAAAAAAAAAAAAATATTTCTAGGAATGAAGACACTGGTGTTTTATATGCTCATTTTCCTGGGAGATAAGGTGTCAGTCAAATGCAAAATAACAACAAACCATCCTTTTTCCATGGCTGGCTTAATAGGATGAATTGATAACTACAAATAACTTAGTTCAGGAGAGCACTTCTATAATAATAAGGACCCTCTCAAGCAGTTATTAGGAACTCTTTGACTTCTCTGTGGAAGCATCCTTCTTTTGTGCTGGAACATGAAGGATGGCAGAATGAGAAAATGGAACTTGCAAGAAAGAGAAACTAGCAGTGTCATAGAAAGGAAGTAGAACAGGGTGAAGGCACAACATAACAGCATCCCAGATCCGGCAGATAAATGTGAAGGGGACTTGGACTGTTGCTGAAATCCCTTTTGGATCCCTTTTGGATCCAAGTGAGTGGAGAATAAAATAGAATGCAAACAGACATGTTTTAAGTTCTCCACAATGAAGTCCTTCATATGCACTTTTTATGTTTGGTAGGGGCAAGAGGGGACCAGGAAGGACTCTGTAAAATCCTAGAAGTGCTTTTCAGCCCACAGAAACAGGAACATCATCCAACAAACTTAAAAATACAATAGATCGGTGTGTTGCCAAACTGCGCAAAATGGCTGACTCATGCAATTATCAGAGCCACTATCACCAGGCAGAACAATATGCCCAAATTGAAAAGGAATGTTAGAAAGACATGGGAAGACTCAACTGAACCAGTCAAATGCTAGTTTCAAAATCAGGGCTGGAAGGAAGACGGGAATACATTGTATGAGACAAAAATTTACAAATGTTCTTGTTCATCTTCCTGCTAAGCTGAGTGGGCACCCATGGCAAAGTCCCAGCTGCCTTTGGAGAAAGAATCTCTTCAGATGAGCTGAACTGCCATACTACGTAGCCTAATACGCAGATGAAGTATAAGCTGCAGCGTCATCCCATGCAATTTCTCAAGAGTGTGTTCTGGAATAGAAGCAGGAGCCAGGAAACCAGGAATGATGAAACTGCCTGGTGTCCTCATAGCACCCGTTACAAGGCAAAACAGCAAAGAGCCTCAGCCAGCAGATACTGGGCGACATAACCCCATTTCACATCATCTGTGCTCATGGTTTTTGCAGGAATGGTTTTTCGGTTGTGTTCTACCAGTATATTACTACTGTCAGGCAAAAGGTGAATTTCCCAATTCCAATAAAATGAATTATAATTAATTCAATTTGAAAATTGCTAACACATTCTAACAGAGGTAAGAGCAACAAAAACTAGGCCAGCTATTCTCAAATTTCTGTTTGCAGTCTTCATAGCAGCTATAAACTAAAATGAATGCACATATGTATGAGAGCTGCTCCAAAAGTTTCTCCTTTTTTATGACCTTGGCCCACAACATCAGAGGTGGATGTCGGTGATATGGCAGTAGATACTGAACCTTCCTGCCAATATTCCATTATGTTTTGCTGCCACGTGACAAATGGCATCAGAGGAGCAGTCTGACAAAATGGCATCCTACATGTTGGAGCGTATGAAGCAAAGATGTGTCACTGAGTTCCTCTGTGTGGAAAAAATGGCTGCCACTGACATTCACTGATGCTTCCTGAACACTTATGGAGAACAAACAGTGGATGTGAGTGCAGTGAGGCAGTGGGTGGTGTGTTTCAGCAGTAGCAACAATAGGTAGCAGTGACTACGTTGAAAAAATATATATATTTTTAGCTGAGAATTTGCTCTATCAAATAGTGTTATTGTGCTCTTCATATCTGTTGCAGTTTCTACGAAAGTAAATAGGAGGGATTCCTTTTGGAGCGACCTACAGAATATACTCTGCTGAACACTATTAGAGTCTAGAGCAAAGGAGCAGAAGAGAAAAAAAGAGGCATTTAAAGTAGGTAACCTACTCTAACAAGCTGAATCTTACCTAGGAGTACTTTCCAGATCCCTGTCAAGATCCAGTTAGCTCCACAGAATAGATCACGCTCATGCTCATAGGAGGAAGAAACAACAGTAGAAATAATGAATCCTTGTTTTTGTTACACGCTAGTTAGTCCCCATGGACTTCACTGCAGCCAAACACCAAGAACTGGGTAAGAGCAGGGGCTACGTGCTCATCATAAGAGACTCAAAGAAAGGCTCCTTGTGTACATTTTTGGCTAGGCATCAGCTCTTCTGTTCAGTAAATAACCAAACAGATGCCAGAATATACCTTTTCCATCAGAAAATCAAATGGAGAATAGACTCATACAGTACAGAAGTTAATTAAATTGCCAGTCCACAAGAAGGGTAGAATACTCTTTGAGATCCTTCTTCTTAAGAGCATATGAGTTAACACTACTTTTCACTACTTTCTTACTCAAACAGGACATGGTATTTGAGATTCGTTTTGCTATTTCTTATGAATGACTGTTTAAATGGATCATGATACAGCCGGTAGGGAGAGTGTAATGTTGAAGTATAGGGAGTGAAGTGCCTTAGTCTCCGAACACATCTGTTGTGAAAGGATGTGTGCTGCATTCAGCAATAAACTGATCCTCTTTCCTCCCTTCCTGGGAGAAAATGTACCCAGCGTACTTGACCAGACTTGATTCTCTTCATCTTAAGAATTGCCAGGGTCCCAAAACACAGAATGGTGATATTGTATGAAGTTTCACAACACAATAGTGAGCTGCTGTCCCTATCATCACCTGTCCCGGCTGCCTTGCCCATGCAGCCTGGCCAATTTCTGAACAAAAGCTGATTTGTCTGGGATGCAGCTATTTTTAAGAACACATACCAAGTGATTACTTACAAAGACCTTCATTATTTAATTCTTCAGTGAGGGCTTTGCAGATGTGAAAATACTCTTATATGTTGCATGCAGCCATGAGCCTGTGAATTTTCTCTTTTTGTTTTCAGAAGAAAAGTTGGAACAAAGATAGCAAGACTAAACCAGAGTCTCTCTTTCTTGCTGGTAATCCTATTGGACCCAGTCCAATTCTGTGTCACCGAGTAACTCTTTCCTCTCTTGCAGAGCTCACATCTAATTCTTTCCTTTCCATTATTTCCTTTGAAGAAACACTGTACTTTCTACTAGCAGTCGATCTGTAAATAGAATCCTTGGTTGATATCACCAACACTTTTGCCTGTATTTTGGGCTTTTCTTTAATTATGTGAGTCAATTATTTCATAACCCAGTTCATGCCTTACCCAACTGTATGCTTGTAGGGCAATGGACATGTCATCCTTCTGCTGTAACATGAGTATCATCAGTTGCAGTTTGAGTATGGAATTATGGTGTACCCATGGCAGTTATGAAAGGAGACTTTTTAGCTTTAGGGTTTAGAAAGAGGTGGGATCAGGAAATTTCCTCTGGAGAACTCTGGTAGTCTCACGTTTTCTCATTGCTTTGGAACAGGACAGTAGTGAGCAAAAAATGAAACCTCTCGTCATCAAATACAATTCTGAGGCAAAGAGCTCAAAATATCCTTTCAGAGCAGTCGAAGTATTTCAGCTCTGGAAAATAAAATCTTTGTTGTTTTGATATTCCTCTTATAACACCCATTATAAAAATATACATTTTTCATACATTTTTTAATACACTTTTCAGAAATGGGGCATCTAAAAATTTCATTTCTAACCAGAAAATGTTAACCTCATCAAAAACTTGTCTTGAAATAGGCATTCATCAAAATACATTTGTGTGTCTGGAGTTTTTCTCTTTCCATGCATTGTTATTTTATGCGAGAAAAGATGTTTCCTTGGGAAGTTTCCAAACCACTTTTACTTTATGATGTTATCTGTTTGTATAGTATCTGAACACTGGTCCTCTAAAATTGGTAGCAATAAACGTTTGTTTAGGTTGGAATTCTCTGGTTGCTTAAATCCTGCATGTCTCTCAGACAGATGATGGATCGATGCAGATGGGGATCTGCTGGACCTATCCTTCATGAAAGCCAAGTTTTCTCTGAGGTATTGTTTTAAGAGGATGTAGAAACCCATTGCTCTCAAAGCACCGTTTTTTAAATTCTACAACAGAGGTTTTGCAGAAATAAAAAATACTTCTGTATTTTGCACAAAGCCTGTATATACCTCTGGTTGTTGTTTTTTATTTGTTTGTTTTTCTGCATAGGGAAAATCAGAATGCAAATACTGACTATAAATCAAATATTTAAGTAGTTGAGTTTTTTAAGTTTGCCAGTCCTCTTTGTTTTAGTCCAAACTTGAGTGACTGTTCCTATCCTTTCTGGACAGCCACCTGAAGCCATAGGGTTATATTTGCACAGTTGGTGGTGCTTTAATTTGCTTTGGTGGGTTCCAAGCACACTGGCAGTGACAGGAAAGATCACATAGACAGCAAGATCTAGTCCCCTCCTAACATATCTGCCATGAAACTGACCCCCCAGACTGCTGCTAAACTGTAAAGAAAGTCTGTCAAGAATGACAGAGGGGATTGGTTAAAAAAGCAGATCATGCCAATATTGCCAATGGGATGACAGAAGGTCATGGAATTCTGGGGTAGGCTAAATGACATGTGTCCATTGATGAAGCTATACAAACCCAACAGGAAATGTGTCAAGTGATAACACTGCCCTACATTTCAATTTTGGAACATTTTCAGTTTTAATTTGAAAAAGCTAATAGAGACCACAAACCTAAGGAGTAGAGAGTCCATCACAGCCCTGACACGTAGTGTTTCACTGGGAGTAATAAAATCCCTGCCAACAAGGAGGAGTGCTGTATCAAATCTGGAGCTTCTCTTTCCCCTAGAAGACAAAGTTCTTAACTGAGAACCCAAGTGTCTCGCAGAGGATTTGCTGCAGGCCCAGTTGCCATGCCCATTCAATGACTCATTTGAAAACAACCATTTTCTGAGAGTCTTTGTTTATGGATATTTGAGCAAATAAATGTCAGCTCCTCCTCTCTAGTTATTAATGATACAGTTGCTTGGCTCTGTCTGCGCAAATTCTGCATCTTTATCTGGTGACTCATCTCAAACACTAACTGAATGACTGAGATAAGCTATGTACATCTCCTGTACTTCAGCATCATCAGCAACAGCTAATCAGTTGGATCACCAACCAGCTCTACATGCAGGAGATCCATGGGGAGCGGATACTGTAGCAAGAGCTATCATCTCTTCACATCCAGATACCTTCTGTTGGAATCCATGGGAATACAGGGAGCACTGTCTTGTGGAAAACAGGATTAAGGTGACCTTTGTGAGGGTGGACTAGACAACCAAATTGGTAGTCAGCTCAAGAGATTAAGGACTTTCTGGTTTTTCTTTCCTTTCACACTATAATCTTCACAGAGGTTTGTGTACAGATGGATGAAGATTCTGGTACAAGAACAAGAAAGCAAAACAGGCTGGATTTTTTTTTATAGTAGAAAAATGCCTGTTCATCCTAACTGTTCAAAAGAAAGAATTCATACTATTGAATTTTGCTTTCGAAGTTGTAATTGTTGGAGGTATATATTTTGTGGTTGGTTTTTTTTTTCCCTTTTCAGTCAAAATGCATTTCCATTTTAAGCTCTAAACTGAAGAACAATGTTATTTAAGGATTTAAATCTAAGCAAAGCTTATAAATGTTGTGATTCAAGGGAGGCAAAAATAAATAAAATGTTCAAAGATGTAGGAAAAAAATTCACAAGAAAAGAGTTTTTTTAATAGACCTGTGTTTATCTATCAAAGGCAAATGAACAATTTTGACTTTTCTGATAAGTGCAGTGACAGTAATGGAAAAACAGACTACAGTAACACCATAACTTCTAAGTTATTCGTTTGATCTCTGTCTCATTTTCAGCGTGATTGATGTCTGTAATAACCCAATCTTCATTCATGCACTTCTCCAAACGAAATCACGACTTCCCAATTTTCAATGATTCACCCGATTTGATTCTGCATGCATCCACTTTGTGGTGGGAAAAGCCAGGACACTTGCACCAGTCACCACCATTCCTTTTCCTTGCACCTCTTATCTCTTATGGGGAGGAATCCAACTGCTCATTTTTCTAGCGTAAGTCTCTGAATAGCTTCTTTCTACACTTATGCTTACTGCAGCAAAGAAATAGACATTAAAATGATTTTATTGTTTTTGAAGCCGAAGATCTGGATTGTCCTTTGTTTTCTAGCTCCCTGCTAGACAAGACTGCAGCTCCAACATTGAGTGGTTCCCAAATGGTCATGAAACATTCTATAGGCCCTCTTTTCAGACAGAACTAAAGGTTGTTTTTCATCTGAGATACTCCTATGCCCTTATTGCCAACTTAACTGTGTGTCTTCCCCTATTTTTCCAGCATCTCTGGGAAAACTCTGTTAGGAATGTCCCCAAGTCCGGATTTTGTTTAGGTACCTGACAGTTGCTCGAGTGGAGAACTGCCACTAATTTCCGTGAGAAATTAGCTGTTAAGTACACTGGGGGGCCACAGATACAGCTTGTAATTATGACAGCTTAGCAAGTTACCACGTTATCCTCTGAAGTTCAAGGTAATTCCTTTGCTGTATGTTTAGAACTGGGTCAAATACTTAATAGAATGGCTTGGGTTGGAAGGGTCTTCAAAGAGCATCTAGTTCTAACTCCCCTGCTGTGGTCAGGGTCAGTACACTCCAGATCAGGCTGCTTAAGGCCCTATCCAACCTGGGCTTGAATGCTTCCAGGGATGGGGCATCCACAGGTTCTTTGGGCAGCCTGTGCCAGTGTCTCACCACCCATCTATGTAAAAAAGCTTTTCTCCTTATATTTAATTCAAATGTAACCTCTTTTAATTTAAAGCCATTCCTTCTTGTCCTATCACAATCAGATTGTGTAAAAAGTTTGTTTCCCTCCTGATTATAAGCTCACTTTAAATACTGGAAGTCTGCAATGAGATGTTTGTGAAGACTTCTCCAGGCTGAAAAAGCCCAATTCCCTAAACTTTTCTTTATAGGAGAGGTGCTACAGCCCTTTGATCATCTTCAAGGCACTCCTCTGGAGCCATTCCCACAGCTCTGTGTTATTCTTACTGGGGACCGCAGGCCTGAACATAATACTCCAGATGGAGATTCACCAGGGCAGAGTAGAGGAGGACAATTACCTCTTTCTCCCTTGCACTTGGCCTTGTTAAATTTCATCAGATTCTCATGTGCCCAATTTTTGAGCTTGTCCAGGTGGATGGCATCTGTCTCTTCTGTGTCAGCTACACCATTCAGCTTGGTGTCATTGCAAATTTGCTGAGAGTGCACTCAGTCCCCCTATTTATGTCACTGATAAAGATGTTGGAGAGTACCAGTCCCAAGATAGAGACCTGGGGGATATCGCCAGCCTCCACTTGGACATAGATCCGTTGACTACAGCCCTCTGGCAACAGCCATCCAACCAACTTCTTATCCACTGAATTGTCCACCCTTCAAATCCACATCTTTCCAATTTAGATATAAGAATGTGCTGTGTGACCATATTAGAGGCCTGCAGAAGTCCAGGTAGATTTCATCAGTTGCTCTTCCTTTGTTTACTGATGCAGTCTGTCCATCATAGAAGACCACCAGATTGATTAGGTATGATCTGCATTTAGTGAAGCTATACTGGCTGTCAAGGATCACGTGTTTGAATTGAAGGTGCCTTAGCATAGCTGAAAAGTACATAAACTGATGGGCACCTCAGATACCTCTATCTTCTTGGGTCTTCCTTTCTCACTTGCATTTATAGGAATGTATGTTTCAGCTTGGGATCGGGGTATTCATTTTGGTTTTAATTCTCAGTCACTTTGGAGCTACCTTCTGAATGACTCTTCTGGGGTCACAAGCCAGCAGGACCTACACCTGCACTGATTTCTGATAGAGGCTATGCTTATCTTCAAGACAGAAACATCTTTCCTGTCATTACTCAGATGAACAATGCTTCATGCTGGCTATTCCCACTGTTTTTAACTATGGTTCACTTAAAAAATAATTACTGATGACAGCTAAAAACGTAAAAATAAAGGGAACCCACTTCACCATTGTAAATAGCTTAGGAAAGCTGACAAAAACTCACAGTGTCTCAGAGCAGATAGGATTTTCTCCTTTGTACTAGTAGCAGATGCCTCCAAATCACATTCCTCTTCAGACTGTAGTTGTTACAGGAAGGCTTATGGGTCCCATCTGCCTCTGTTCCTCAGGTAGAATAGCAATGACTTTTGGCAAAAGAGCAGGCTGATAGGTTGTGGGCAACAGCTCCAAGATGTACATGAGGCAGGTAAATCTGCCTGACTTAATTAGCTCAACGCTTGCTCACAGTTTCAGTGTATACCCAAAACAAGATAAACCTAATTAGATCGTTTCAGTCAGTGTAAGGAATTTAATTCTGTTATTCTACTATCTACAAAGGCAGGCAGATATTTGATTGATAGATAGATAGATGGATGGAGAGATGAAAGGAAGGAAGGAAGGAAGGAAGGAAGGAAGGAAGGAAGGAAGGAAGGAAGGAAGGAAGGAAGGAAGGAAGGAAGGAAGGAAGGAAGGAAGGAAGGAAGGAAGGAAGGAAGGAAGGAAGGAAGGAAGGAAGGAAGGAGAGAACAGCCTGAAGTCCTTCTAATGATAAATCTATTTATTTCACTGTATTTAAATGGGTTAATCTTCTTGGCTGAAAAATGCCCTCAGAAGAAGTCCCTGTGGCGTCAGTGTGCACAAATAAAAGCAAAGCAGCAACAAATAAATAATTCCATTTTGCAGGCTGCATGGGACGTGAAACACAAGACAAGCATTTTGCCTGGAAAGTTTCCAGCAAAATCTTACCAGAGGCAGTTTTGGATGAGAAGCTCCACGTTTGTTTGGGGATCTGTGTGCACATGCCATTATTCTGAGGGGTAAGGAAATGCATTTGTGAAGCTGCATCATGAAACACAAATAAGTTGGTGTAAGAATAGTCCCAGTCATGTGCTTGGGTTCATTTATTTGCTAAATGTAGGTAATCTTTATTTTTTAAGGTTATGTTTACTGAATGGGAATAGATATGGAAGCTAGGGAAAAACAGAGGATAGGGAAAAATTAAGCCCTTTTTCTAGGAAATTTCTTTTGATGCATTTACACAGAACATCCTTTGTGGGGTGAAAAAAAGTTTTGGAAAAAATCCCAGCAGAAGATTAGGGGCAAGGGAAGGGTCATGCTTTCCTGAATCATCTATTATCATCAGAGACAAGATACTGATGGAGCTGAAGCTTGGCGTGTTCTTGTCTGTCCTCTTTTATATTTCTGTCACAAGAGTATTTTAAGTTTCTGGCCAAAGATATCTTCTCTCTCTGTTATCTAGCAGGGCCCGAAACAAGATAGTCAGCAGGGAGATACTGACTTGAAACACAGGCAGAAGCCAATTGCCTAAGCATAAGCCATTTTAGACACCCTAGGGTATGCTCTTCATCCTCATGAACCTGCCAGATATGCTGGGTTTTGCTTAGGGAGTTTAGTCCCACACTAAGCTTAGTGCCCCTCACATTATGAGTACTGTGTTTTCACCACCAGATATTCATGGAGAACAAGTTCTCCCAGCCTGATGTCCCAGTCATTCCCTGGCCTTTCTGGTGTTATGCCACTTGCCCATTCATCTTCTGTATCTGGAAGAGACTTAGAATATCTACCTACCACTAGCTCTGAGCAGTGCCACTTCAGATGTCTGTGTTGTATGATCTCTCTGGTCTCAGCACATCCTCCAGACCTAATATCTGCTGCAACTCAAGTCTTTTGACAAGTTGGTTCCCCACAGAATTGTTCACACAGCAGCTCTGGGGAGACAGGATCAAGGTAGGGATGTGCTTATGGACATCTGTGTACAAATACAGCAGACACTGGGTCAAAGGAACAGCACCCACACAAAGACACGGGCAATGGGATGGGGGCTATCTTTCCATTTCATATTTCACTACTTTCCCACAGGCACAGGTTCAGAGCTGTCCACTTCCAGGAAGCGAGTGTGAATACCCTGGGCCACTGGTCTTCAAGGAGATCGGCTAATTCATTTGTCTCACCATGTAGATAAGCTTTTCTCAGACTCTTCATCGTCTTGCTTAAACACAAGGCTGGTACAGCCCATCTCCTTTTTAACACATTATTCATTCTGCTCCTCTCCCTTTTAAAATTCCTGACCAGTGCTCAAACACCAGCAGTCAGTGTCATTGTCAGATGTGTCATTTAAGTCTCAATAAATCATTATTAGTGCCAGCATTATTTAGAAAAACAGTTATTAATAGAGTGCTCCAATGGAAATGCAGAGGTATCCAAGCCAGGGGTGATGGGTGTGCAGGCATCACTCCCCTCTTGGGGTGCCAGGGAGTTGGACTAGATGGCTTTTAAGGGTCCCTTCCAGCTCAAGCAATTCTATGATTCTTGCCAGCAGGAACTCCCCTCCACCACTCGCAATGGCCAATGGCTCTGAACACCTGCCAAGGAGAATACACCATCTGCCTGGTAAAGGCAAACCCCTGTGTTGGCCTGTAGCAAGTTGAGCCTGCCAAGAGAGATAGGCTGTGTCATAGGGAAAGATATAGAAAATGGGTGATGGTTCACAACAGCAAAGCAGTGCTGTAACTAACCGCCTTTCATTAGCAGCTGGCTAAGAGAGAGATTTCAACATCTCATGACAGACGGGACCTTCTCTCATCCCCATGTGGAACTGCTCACTCCCCCGTGCATATCAATGTTGTGGTGATGAGTCAAGGGAGGGTTGATGGATGGATGTTTGAATTAGCTGGGTAGCATACGCTGACTAGCAAAGCACGTGGAGACCGAGTGTTTATTTTTCGTGTACAGCAGCATAAATCCCAAGTGCCCATCCCTCCCCCACAGGGGAGCAAGCTGGCTCTCAGTGCACACCACCACCACCTGCCCATTTGCTGAGCCAGATGGATTTGCTGTCTAGCCCACGAGGCAGGCTGAGAACTCTCGTGGAAGGGGTCTGGAGGGCATCTGCGGAAGGTAGAGGTTCTAAGTGGGGACATATGGAGGGGGAAGGGGAGAAAGTAGACTGATGGTCTTGACGAGAAGACTCACAGATCAAAAAATAAACTTATGCCTCTGAATGGTAAGAAGCTGCTGCGGTTTCTGCCATCAGACACCATGCTTGTGAGAATTAATCCTTGCAAGTAAAACTGACTAGAAATGTAGTATCTTCCTCTCCTCCTCTTTGCCTTGTCCCTTTGCTTGTTAAAATTAAGATGCCCCATATCAAGCTCCCATCATTCTCCTTGCCTTTTGCCAGGTGAATTTCATTAAGACTCCATCAGAGGGCATGAACTTTTTCTAGCTTTTGTGCCCTTCCTTCCCAAAACACTGTCTTTTCAAATTACCTCCTTCACAGAGAACAACTTAAGGCAGACTAGTCTTAAATAGCTCCATTCAGGAGGTGTTTGCTTCACACCTGTGGGAGTAAGCAGGAGGAGACCACACAATAGCTCATGTGTGGTCAGGGGCCTTGCATGGGTGGCTGAGGAAAGGTGTGATTAGGGCGATAGGAAACAAGCCTCCAATCTTCTATGAGCACATCTCAGAGAATGTTCATGTGCATGTGTGTGTTTTGTCAGCGGTGAAGAAGGATGAAGGGCAAGTCTCACCGCTGCAGGTAGCAACCAAGATGATGAGATATTTCCCATCTTGCTCTTCCCTGAATCTATCACTGTAAATAGTTTGGCTTGCTTATCCTCCCCCACCCTTCTTTTTTATACTTTCTGAGACTCTACAACTTGCATGAAAACACACAAGCTTAATTGGCACTGTCAATTCCAGCTGACAGATCTCCCATGAAACACACCCAGCAATAAAAAATGTAATCCCTTAGCCCTCCCCCACAATGAAGTTCAATTATAGCAAGACAAGGAAGACTCCCATGGATGTCTGTAGGCAAACTGCAGTTTTCTGGATTTATTTAAAAAATTTAGTAATCTTGCCAATACTTTGATGAGGACCACTTTGTGCTAACAAAATGAAGTAGTATGCTAGAAAACGTTAAGTCCTGCAGAACTACTGGGTAGGTTTTGAGGCTACCTTAGGTTCTTTGCAATCAAGTCCAACCTGTTGTGATTTGTCATCAAACATTTAACTCCTACTTACTCTCCTGATCTTTATGCTTCTCATAAATACTCATGATAGTTTGCTTTCCTTCCCTTTTCCAGCACCACTAATTGACACAGTTTGGGACTCAGAATGTACTTGCCCTCTCCCACACAGCTTCCCAAAGGTTTGCTGATGTTTGTATAGAATGGTCTGCAGAGATCGAGATGGAGAGAAGTGATGGATGTGAGAAGGAGTACTTCCCTCCACCCACCTACCTCTACCCTATCTTAGGGTGAAGATCTTCAGGGACTGATTCAACAAGAGCCTTATGTGAAAAGTGAAATGGAATCCCAAGCCATTTTTCTTTCCTCTTGACCCCATGATATTTCAACCTACCCAAGTCTCCTACTTCATGCACCAAATTCACCCCAGGGAATAGATTTACCTTTAGGATAAATACTCCTCCATATTGTGCATCGGTGTATTTGCAGGATGTTTTTGCCCCAGCAGCTTTACATAGGAGTAAGGTGACTTTGGGATTGCTTGCTGAGCAGTGTCTGGGAAGGTTTCTCCCCTTTGTGTGCAGCCACACCAACTCCACTGCCCCCTCCCTGAACATGGGCCACCACTGCACTGCATGGAACTTGCAGAGAGGAGTGTTCATGGTGCTGTGGCCATAGGTGGGAAGGAGGAGGACTGGCTGAGGAAGGTCGAGTGACAGTGCATCAGCTCTCTGCAGCACTCCCAAGGGAAGCCACAACCAGATGTGCTGGTGGAGCTGCAGGAGAACTTTTGGGATAGAATTAATGGGGACCTTTTGATCTTCATCTCCAAGGCAGGAGGAGTGAGGCAGCCAGGTTTGCTCAGCAAGTGGGAGGTGGAGGAAGAAAGGGCAAGATTGATCTGAAGGCTGGTGGCAGCAGGATCTCTCCCTGAGTAGCAAGGCAGCAACTGAGGTGCAAGGGGAGAGACAGAGAAACTGTGGGATTTGTCCCAAATCTTTGGATTTGGGTTTTGTCATCAGAAGCTCTTGCAAGAAAAGGTGAAGGTCCTGCCAGGGGCAGAAGTGGGCCCTGAGGAGGCAGAGCCTACAAGCATCACTCACCAGCACCCAAAGCCAAGGATTCAGAAGCAATGTGGATAACAATTTTGGCAGCAAGTGAGGTGCTCCTCCCGTTTCCCAACTGCCTCACTTCTTGGGTGGCCATTTCCCTGGGGCAGAAAGGGAGCGTGAACCTCTGCACGATCAGGTGGGAGAGCAATGGTCAGGAGGAAAGGGCAAGAAGGAGTAGGAAATCGTGATCCTATCCCCACCGCCCACTCAGCTTCATGCCAGCTTCCTTCTCCACTCGCTCTGGCTCCCATCACAGCCCCTCAGGGCTCAGCACCCTTCTCCAGCCTTCTGTGCAGGCTGGGGCACAGGCCCAAGTCCCACGGGGGCTGAGCGCCTGCATGTGCTCCTTTGTGCAGAGCAGCGGCGAGGGGAGGGGAAGGTCAGCGCCAGCTTTTCCCAGGCTTTGCACTGTGCTTCTCCTCGCGGGGAGATCTGCAGGGAGGAGGAGAGGTAGGCAGCCAGGAACGCAGACTATGAGCACAGGGGGAGGCGGAGGAGGTGGCTGCTTGGGATGGGGATGCTGGCTGGTGCTGTGGGGCTTGGTGGTGATAGAGCAGTGTGGGATGCTGGAGCCAGAGTGCCTGTGGGGGAAGCTTGTACTGTCTGGCGCTGCTTGGATGTTCCCTCATCTTTGATAGAAACAACTGAATTTGCGAACTTGTTTCCCACAAGAAAGGCCCTTAGTGTTCACAAGGGAACAGATTAGGGATTGTCCTAAATCCTCACGGTGGCCAGGGCAGTGGGGGAAAGCCAAGTACCAGATGATTTCCTCGGAATGCAACAAATCTCACATTGCGATAAGAGCAACAATAGCTTTCCCTCCACCCTCCTCCCTCCCTCCGACCTCAGGCTCAGAAACTCACAGGATATTCTTGCTGGGCAAGCACTTTGCAACAAGAGCAAATCAGAGGGGAAGACTATCAAGCAACGGGGGCAGATGGGTCTGCAGGGTTGGGTTGAGGGCGATGGGCTGAGCAGGGGAAGCAAGAGATGCCTCCGTGCTGCCGTTACTGCCCCGGCCCATGGGTCCTCTGCAGGTATGTGCTGACCATGTCTAGTCACTGGGGAAATCTCCAAGCAAAATATAGGCTCTTTCTGCCACAACATGGGTCTCCTTATCAGTGAGAAAAAACATCTTGATTCCCTGCTCTACCCCAGCCCACGCATTTAAATGCCACTTCCTTTCCTGTCATCTTTGGAGATCTACTGATCACGGGCACAAGAAAGACTTGGTGAATTTTTCTTTCTTTTTCCTTTCTTTGCTTCATAATTTTTTATCTCTACCCCTTCTGCCTTTGAAAATGGTCAGTGTTGTATCTGCCAGCAGGCTGACATCCAAAGATGAATGCAAACTATAGCAAAGATACCTGCATGGTGTCTGCAAACTGATGTAAATATCCCAACACAGCATTACACTCAGTTTTCTATTTGAAAGGTATGCCTTGCCCCACCAAAGCTAGAAACACAACTATAAAAAACACAAGCTTTTTTTTTTTCCCCCCCCACATGATTTGCATATGATTGTTGCAGCTCCTGTGTGTTTAAAACTTTTTCTCTAGGTGTAAAAGCTACACACATCACCAGTAGAGCACCACAAGAGATGGTGATACTGATTGAGTGGAGCTCTTCTGTCCTAATTATTGCTCTGCAAATGAGTCAGAAAGGCCTGAAGGGTGTACTTGTTAGAAGAACAGGCTGAACTCCTGACTGCTGAAGGAAAGACCTCCTTGGTGTTGCCACAAGACATTCTAGCAACCATTCTCCCTACGGTCTTTAATCCTTCCATCCTGGACAGTCTTATGTTTACATCATCAACCATGAGGAGGCTTATTAATCCTTTTCACAGCACAGAACAACAGGGTGGCCCCTGTATTGAAAAACTTCTCATTGTAATACACCAGGGTCCTGAAGATCATGGACATTTGCAGCAGCACAAAGTAGCTATGGAAAATACAATGCAGAGATCACCTTTTAACTCCCCACTCTACAGGGGTGCTGGTGCACTGTACAGCCTGAGATCCACACCAGAAGCAGCTGTGTTTCAGTTGACAGACAAAAGTTACGTATGAAAGCAGTACACACAGTCCTCAGGAGTGAAACTCCCACTGACCATCACACAGCTATTACAGTCCATGATTCCTGATAGCAGTGATGGCAGGGTTTAGATTAATTTGCCATCATTTCATCATTTACACTAAATGCCATGGTTCTTTGATAAACATGTCAGGCCTTTTTCCAAACAATTTTTCCATTCGGAGCTGATGAAAACAGGCTGTCAGCACTCCTGGTAGAAACACCCTGCTCATGGCAACAGTCGATGTCTGGCCCAGTGGTCTTCCTGGAGAAAGTCCAAGTGGGAAGGCAGTCTGGAGGCTCAATTCCCAGTACTGATAGGGGGTGGAGGAAGGTGACCACTGTTTCAAGATGACAATGTTTATTCCCTCTAGGGGATTTACCTCTGAAATACGGTATTTGAAAAATACCATATTGGAGAAATATGAATTTCAAAGGTGGACTACTTGGTGGATAAAGAATTGGTCAAGTGGTGTAGTGGAAATGCTAAGTCACAGTTTGAACCATTGATTGAGCACCTGGTGGGAAGGCAGGGTCAACCCAGAAGGAGCTCAGGTGCATGCAGTGCATTGAGTGACTGGAAGGGGTAGATCCTGGTTCTATCCCTTCCCAGACCTCATTTGAAGACTACAGTGGAGGTGAGGGTATCTGGTTGGAGATCTCTGTGTGACAGTGGCCTTCTGAAAGTAAGTGGTTGTTTTTGTTTTTGTTTTTTTTCTTTTCTCCTTTATTTCTGTATCTGTGGCTGCTGCATTTGGGCTTATCCTCACTGCAGTCTGGGATTTTGCTATTCTGCTATCATTGCTGTGCTTTCTGTTGCATTATAGCATTACAGTTGGTCGCAGCCAGAGAGTTGTGTTCAATGGATTTATGTCCAGGTAGAGCCTGGTCATGAGTGGTGTTCCTAGGGCTTTATATAGGCATTTATATAGGCTCTTCAATATTTTCCATAATTTTATCAGTGGCATAGACAGTGAGATTGTGTGTATCCTCCGTGAATTTACAGGTGACACCAAGCTGAGTAATGCAGTTGACACAACAGAAAGAGGATGCTATCCAGTGAGATCTGGGCAGGCTCAAACAGTGGGCCCATGTGAAACTAACAAGGCCAGGTGTAAGGTGTTTCCTTTGGGCTGGGGCAATCCCAAATATGTGTACAGGCTGGGAGAAAAACTCATTTCTCTGGGGGAGAAGGACTTACGGATTCTGGTGATTGAGAAGCTTGATATGAGCCAACAGTGTGCACTGGAAGCCCAGAAGGCTGACTGTATCTTGGGCTGCATCACAAGAGAGGTAGCCAGTAAGGGAAAGGAAGGTGATGGTGGTTCCCCTTACTCTGCCCTTGTGAGGCTCTATCTGGAGTATTGTGTTCAAGCTTGTGGCCTTCAGTATGGAAAGGATGTGAAGCTGGTGGAGTGGATCTAGACGAGGGCCATGAAGATGATCAGAGGGCTGGAGGACCTCTCCTATGAAAGAGGCTATGCTAGCCTGCAGAGAGGTGCTGACACCTTGGGGCACAGGACTCCAGTATGGAGTTCTCATAGATGTGGTTCTCTGAATGCTCCTACTCTCGGTTCTATCATGCAGAGCTGAATATAGGCCTCTTGTCAGTCAGAAATCTAGACCTATAACCAAACATTTCACTACTAGAGTCCAATTCTATCTACAGGAGGCCATCAGATCCAGAGTTACGTTCAAGTTCTGTTTTTAGAGAGAGAACTCTGTGAAGTCAGGGCATGTGGGACCTCCTGAGTCCAAAATTGAGACCACAGTTTGTGAAGAGGTCCCTGAAAGCAGCTGCAAACCTGAAAAGGTAAACCAGAATGAAGAAGTCAAGCATACCTATTCCTTGGATTTCTGCATGGGTTCTGCCCATAAAGGGTCCTGCAGCATCTTTTGTCTGTGCCTTCAAAGTTTGTCCTCAGGAGCTGAGTTCACTGTGGCAATACTAAAAAGCAAATTGTAACCAGATCATAAAGCAGGAGGGAAAGGGTGACAGTCTGTATATTGAGTTATGAGAGTTCATAAGTTTCTTTTTAGAGTATTTATTAGGCTGTTGTCCAAGGAGTCCTTCACTGTTTATGACACACCATAAATACCATCTGTCTCTCTCCTCCAGCTCCCCAAACAGTTAGTTGTTCCCTGCTGCAGTGCAGGTCATCTTGATAACCTGCCCCACAGGAGGAAGTGACAAAAATAGATCTCCCTGCTGAAAAAAAAAAAAATCTCTTCATTTGTTAAGCACTGATATTTTGTCACTATTGATGTAATCAAACACTGTGTTGATAACGTGTGAAAAGTCTACAATAAAGACTGCTTTAATCTGGAAATCAGCACCTGGAAGTATGCAATCAAGGACTGCTGAAGAGGGGAGAGAGCAGACCTTGTATCCAACATACTGAGGCATTGTTCAAGACATCCAGCTTTGCTGAGGGCCAGTGACATTGATAGAAGATAGTTGCTCTATAGAGAGATACCTAAATAGCAGGTTTTTCCTGGCTAGGCTCCCTCTTCTTATCTGGATTTCTACATGAGGTGAATTGTAGGTCTTTGGTTGGATCTCTGTTGTTTGAGAGAGGCTCATGTATCTCCATAAGGGTTAGAAGCACCTGCAGTGTACACTCAGATTCTTTAAACAATGTATGAAGAGCTTTCCATGGATTATATGAGTGTAATACAATCACAGGGATACCTACAGAAGTCCTGAAGCTTCTGGGGAGCTTGAGTATTATACTTAAAACGATTTAACTTCAGTAGCTATTTTTAATCTCCCATTGTCAGCAAGGTATGCTCATTCATGCATGGCTCACGAGTCTAACTTTGATTCCTAAGCTTTATTTAGCTAGATAGGAAAAAGTAGGCAGAGAACTCATAGATGACAGCAGCTTATACGTAGAAATTGGACACAGCCAGGTTAGACACAAGGTGAAAAGTATGACTAATTTCGGAAGCAAGCAATATCTAGCTTATGGTACAAATTCTGGCTCTAGAAATATTTTGATGAGAGTGATGTAGTCTTGGTGGTGTTTTTTTCCCCCCTCACTGTTACACTGATTGAAACAGGGTTGAATTCATGGAAATCCTGAAGTCTGTGTTGCAAATTTGAACAACTAGATACATTCCTTCCAACTTTGTAATCAGTGAATCCAAGACCCTCTAAGAACATCTACCTGCGATCATATCAAAGGTCAGCAGTGGACAGCTTAAGTATCCATTTAAAGGAGATCTGCTTTTTAATGTTAACTAATCCCAGCATACAGCTGACAAATGAGACTATTTAAAGAACTATTTACTGTCACTATTCCAAACTAAAGAACAAATTGTTTTGAAAAAAAAAAAAAAAAAGAGAATTATTTCACAACTGGTCAGAGTAGAGGAAAAAGACAGAAAAGGTCAGATGACATATTTTGAACTAGCTTCCCTTCTGTGAAACTGTCTAATCAATGTGGTTTTATTAGAGAACCACAGTTCCCTTTGAGCAGACTGCAGAATAGGGAAATCTGTGGGCAATTTAGTTAAAAAAAATAATAATAATCTCGCAGAAATCCCTGTTGTCCCCATATTGTTTGCATGGGGACTAAGTTGTTCCATACACACAAGTCCTTGTTTAGATTGTTTGCTGCCATCCTCAAGAGAAGATATTGTAGTGAAAGGGGAAAATGAGCTAACATACACTAAACCATTCCTTAGCCTCTTAGCTTCATGTCACAGTAAGTAATGAGTTTGGTACTACATCATGGCAATGTTATGACAGAAAGCAAAGCCCTTCTGACCTCAAATTAATCCTGTCTTCTCTGAGAGCTTTGTTTCAGGCTTCACTGGGGACATGTGTGTGTAACTTTAGATGATATCTGAAGGCATTTCAGATGTTAGCCAAAAATGTGCTTTATATTTATGCTGCATTTTGTTGCGCCTTTCTATCCAAAATAATCAGGGGTAACTGGGGGGGGGGAGCAGGGGGAGAAGGGAAGATCTCAGGTGGGAAAATCCCTTGAGATCCCCTGAACCCTACAGTGAAAAAAAGAAAAGCAATTACCAAAAATGTCACAACTGCATGATTGGTATCCAATGAAATGCAGAGAGCTGTGTTCAGCACTACTGTAGCCTCTTAAACTGGAGGCAGTAAGCTGAGACAATCACACTGCAGAAAAGAGCTGACTATCTCAGGTCAATCATGAAAAGCCAATTTATGCATCTAGATCATGACAATTTGGGGAAAAAATAAAAAAATCTGTGGAGTACTTAGATCATGTTCCTATTGTGTTAAAGTCTATGGAAAAGTTCCCATGCTGTTTCATGGCAGGAGAATCTCCTGCCCCCACTTGGTCTATGAAACAGCTTCATCTGTTCAGTGTTAGCCAGTTCCTGTAAATGACTTTTCTGTTACATCCATGTTGTCTCTGTCTCTTCTCAGGATGCCTGAGACATTTGTCCATTATTTGGTCAGTGAGAAGTTTATTTTGATTTTTGTTACAGCTAGTTTCAATTTTGAGGGAAGGTAGAAGAAGCAAGACGTTTACGGGAGAGTTTACTGGTATAGCACAGAACACTTCTCAGGCCATAAAAGAAAAGACTAGAAACTCCTTGAGTTCCTCCTCATTAGAGTCATATACATATTCTCCCTTCTAATAGAGAAGAACAGATCTTAATAACAGTCCTCACTGGTTTTTGTTTCTGCATTATGGCTGGTACAACTTGAGAACAATGAAATGCTTTTGGGATGAACAGGTCTGTAATTGAAGGTGGGAGGTAAGGAGTTAATGCTGAGCAGCACTGAAGCCACAGCTGTATCAAGGAATGGCTGGACTCTCCAGAGGCGGGGCTGGAGCAGCTGAAGCTAATAGGTAATTTCCTTAGCATTCCATTAAAAAGCAGGCTAGATTGTTAATATGCTTTCTTATTTGGTTGGCTGGGGAAAAGTTTTAGTCTTTGAGCTCTGCAAAACCATCTTTGTATTGTTATCAAAACTAAACCAGAAAAAAAACTTTTTGAATATTTGGTGTCATGTGGTAACTTTTGTTATCTTCGTTTGGTAGTTCCAGTGGTGATGGTGAGGGAGCAATAGATGGAAGTGCAAGGAGCCATAAGACTACTAGCCAGTTGGATGACTTTATTTTAGTATGGATCAACAGAAAAGTGGAGGTTTGAGTCTCAAGTTCAGGGGTGGCAAATTATGAATGTCTTTTGGGAACCTCTGTCTACCATGGTTTGGTCTATCTTCAGATTCCTCATGCAACTGCAAATCAAAGCATACATTTCAACAAAGGAATTATTTGTCTGGTTTTCCTCCTTTGTCTGAGACTGTTTCACATGTTATGTTCTAAGCTACTTACTTGAAGCTGGATTCTTGTAAGCTGTTCAAATGTTCTACGTTGGATGGTTTGACCTGTAGGCTTCAGCGCTGTCCATGCAATTGTCTAGCCCTGCCTCACCTCAGGCAAATAAACAAGGATCCTGCTAGCTTTCAGCTCCCTCTACAGTTAAAAACTGTCTGAAGGTTGCACAGGTGACTTAAGACCTGAATCACAACTGGAAGGTCCTGTTCTCTCTCCACTGACTGAACAGTAAGCTTGTCTATGTTCCTAATGGAGGCAGCTCAGTTACTGGCTGAAATTCATTGGAAGTGGTGATGTAATTAGTATAAATGATCAAAGAGCAGATGAGAGAGGAAGTTCTACCAAAACAGTGAGATATCCTGAAAAGACAAGAGAATGGTCACTGCTTAGGGTTCAAGAAGGAGAATGGTTGTCGAATGTGTTGGTTCTCTTTGCTGTAAAAAAGGAGGCAGAATCACCTGTGAGGAAGGAGGGACAGGTAACGAGGAAAATTTAGCAGGGGATGGTTCTCAGCATTAAGTAATTAGTGTGGTTCTAACCCAACCCAGCAGTGAGAAGATGAAGGGCCAACAACTTTTCCCTGCCTATAGCAGGGGCATTGGAACTAGATGATCTTAAGGGTCTCTTCCAACCCAAACCATTCTATGATTTTATCTCACGTTCATATTTTTCACAAACTGCTACAACCCTTGCCAATGCCCCTTCCAGAGATGGATTGCATATTAGGCAGCCAGGAAGCAGCTGCAATTAGTGCATCCAGGGATAACTGTGCTTTATACTTCTGTTTTTCTCTTTCCTGCCTCTGACATCCTACTAAATAAACAAGTGCTTTAGTGCAAGGTGGACAAGGGATCTCTGGGGTGCTTAGAGGCATTATTCTATGAGGGGAAAATGCAAAGTTGACATCTTGGAACTTACAGCCATTCACCTGCATTTTTGTCGAGATTAGTCTTTGTGTTTCCTGGCTCCTGCTTGTGTGCTGCCTTCTTTAATTCCCTCCACAAATCCTAGATTACAGTATTTCGCACCCAGAGCCAGTTTGTACCACTGCTGTTTTCCATTAGACAGTCATCAGGTGGCTGTTTCAGTAGAAATAGTTTCCTTGGGTCTGTGAAGAGACTGAATGTCAGAAATATTAAGCAGTTGGGACTTTAAGAGACTTGATAATGAATGCTGTTTGTGGTATAACCACACTATTCTCTAATATCTGGGCACTTCGCTTGCTTCTTTCAAAAAGGATAGTCCTTTTAAACAAGCAGCTCACACAGTGGAATGGAATTTGGCTTAGTTTACTTTCTTTTTTTTTTCCCTATTGTGTTTGCGCTGTGATTTTTTTTTTTTTTTTTTTTTTTTTTTTTTTTTTTTTT
>NW_024962273.1:13564720-13635980 GCF_019238085.1 Lagopus leucura | reverse complement strand
TTTTTTTTTTTTTTTTTTTTTTTTTTTTTTTTTTTTTTTTGCATAGATTTCAGAAAGCCGGTTAAATTGATCCTCTTCCACTACTCTCTCTGCGTGCTTTCCTGAGGTATCTCTTCCCAGTGGTCCAACAAAAAAGGCATGGCATGAGCCAAGCAGCATAGATGTAGCCAGCTAACTGAAGGAGGGTGAGAAACTGCTGAGTAAGGAACAGGATGGGGAGAAGAATCTGACCCCATCTAGCTAAAGTATAGTTTTATGTCACTTTTGGGAGATTCTAGGGTGGCAAACTTGCAGGGAAACTGGGAGGGGGAAAAAAAAAATAGAAGTCTTCCTGAGCCAGCAGAGGGCATTTCTCCAGGCTTGGGGACAAGTAGCTTTGCTATGTCCCAGGGAGGAGAGTTTTGTTCTCCAGCCCAATTTATTCCTGTGGTTATAATGGAAGATTTGCATCTATGGCACTGTTGCCCTTAAGTCTCCCATCAGGAATTAAACACATTAAAAAGTATTAATTTAATTTCACTGGCACACTTTTGATCCAAGAACTTGCTGGCAGCCCACCTTGCTGCCTCTGACGTTTCTGTGGTCAGAAGCAGCAACCATCAACAGCCGCAGGCGAGCTGGTCTCAGCATCCAGGGAGTAGGGTTTCATTAAGGAGTGCCATGGCTCAGCGCATGGGTATCTCACCTTTTTTCTATTTGAAGCAGAACAGTCAAGAGAAACAGCCAGCAAGCTAATCACCACCACAGCCTATTGGGAAGATAGGAATAATTATTTAAACCAGTCTTGAATTACTCATTGGTGTGCATCTAATTAACAAATTCAGTTTATTCCTGTAACTATTGTGCAACAATTAGTGGGTGTTAAATTGAGCTCTTCTGCCGGCAATTTCAATGGTGTAATTTTGCCAAGATGTCTCTGTTTTGCCTGCAGTGCTTGGTGCCACTGAGAACAGTCTGGAGGTGGTCAGAGCATTTTGACTAAAGTTACTTTTGCTGAAATGTACCATTCCCCCAAAGGCTGGGGCATTTTTATGGAAAGGACAAAGTGATTTTAAGCAAGTTTTTCTCTGGCCAGATTCCTGAGCTCTGAGACCTGCTGTTCACTTCAGACAAGGGAGAAGCAGACATTTGAATAAAAGCATAGAGCCAAAAACAGATGTTCTGACACAATTATGCCTCTCACATGCACGTTTTTTATTTATTATTATTTTTTAATGTTTGTCCTGTTCCAAGGCGGACCCAAAAAAACACATTTCAAAACCTTGAAAGATTTCGCAAAGCTGAATTGTGTTCCCCTAACACTGCAAGCATGCCTGCCTGGGGCACAGAAATGCTCCTTGGGCCCCGGAGAAGCGAGCACCACCAAGGTTGTAGGGCTCTGTCTCTCACTACTGCACCAAGGACACTGTGAGGCTTTGAAGTCATGGCACTCAGCAGGGTGCCTATGCAAGCAAATACTGAAGATATTTGTCTCCTATATAAGCAAATACTGAAGAATTCAGTTGTCATGACAAGCTGTTCCTTCCTGTCAGGCTGCATATTAGGAAAATCATCTTCTCTAAAAGAGAGGTGAGGTATTGGAACAGGCTGCCCAGGGAAGTGGTGGAGTTATCATTTCTGAAGGCGTTAAGAAAAATGGAGATGTGGTACTGAGGGATATGGTTTAGTGGGCAATATTGGTGGTACATGAACAGTTGGAGTAGATGATCTTAGAGGTTTTTTTCAACCTTAATGATTCTGTGGTTCTTTGATATATTGAGTTGCCAGGAGTCATCAAATCCCTGCAGGCTGGTGGGGTGTCCTGGACAGGCATCCATCTCCACTGTGATACCAAAATATACTTTTCAATCTGTGTCCTGGTTTCAGTGTAGACAGTATTAATAGGATACTCATGTCTTGGTAGTTGCTGAGTGATGGGAGTGAGCCCAGGGTTAGGCTGGGTCTTGGCAGGGAAGAACCACTGCCTTCATGGCACAGCAGCAGGGGACCAGGAGAGCTGGACTGAAATAGGCAAGGGGTTATGCCATACGTGTGACATAGTGCAGAAGGCCATTAAAATGGGGGGGAGTTGCTCAGGGGTTGATGGGTGTTGGTTGGCAGGTAGTGAGATATTGCTTTGTTATCGATTGCTGGGCAGTTGTATTGTAAGCTGGATGTCAGATGTTGAGCAATTGCATTGCAGATATACGTATATAGAAATACATGTTGTTATAATTCCATTTGTTTCCATTTTCCTTGTCTGTCTTTGTAAACAGTTTTTATTGCAAGCTCTATTTTGTTTCCATTTCTATCCCTTGCCCTACTTGAGAGGGGACTGTGTGGTGATTAGCTGCTTGCCAGGTTAAACCACAGCAACTGGGAAACAACAGCCTGGGATCTAGAGCAAGGTTCCCTAGCAAAAGGGAAGCTGACATTAGGCCTTTTGCTGTATGCTGGGTTTTGGCTGTCCTTTTTAAAACTCAGTACCCAAGCTTCTGTTGCATTTGGGGAATCCCAGAGGCCATACATAAGCATGTCTATGTAAGCTTGTTCACAAAGTGAGAACTGAGCACAACAGAGGTGTTTCCCTTTAGTCATCTGTTTCAATCTTGACCATGTTGATTCTAATGTCATTTACATGGGTTAAACTGCTCTTACATTATTTGTCACTATGAGATCTTGGCTACTCCGGCCCTTATTTTTTTCCAGTGTGATATAGTCATAGGAAGTTTGTCAACCATTTAAGACATTTGTTGCTTCTCCCTTTGACCATCCTCACTCTCTTCCACTCATTTTTTTATGCCTCTCCTATAAATAAAGAGCTGCCTGAGATATACTAAGTGTTGCTTAAAAAAGAGGTGATGGGAGCATGCTGAGGGGGGAATGGGCCATTATAGAAAAGGCCAGGTGCTTGGCATGTCCCCAGCTTGTGAAGGTGGGAGCTGTCACAAGTCTGAAAAATATCAGTGTGGGAGATATAAATAAAAGCTTTAAAGCCAGGGTTTTAGAAAGCCATCTTTAAATGCTGCATAATTTATAGCCTGCTGCAAAGAGAAGAGCGCATGAGCTCTGGAAACAGAACTAACTAATTCTGTGCTCCCTCTATGGGCTGCTCATATGTATGTGGCGAGATGTATGCTGGCATTCAAAATTTGGGATTTTAGCCAACAGTACTTCCTTCCACAGGCTTATCTGGGTCACTGTGGCTGGGTCTATTTCATCTCTTGGTGTCTCAGTTCTCCTTCTATGAAATAGAAACAATCACCACTGGCTTCACTGTGAAAAATGGACTAGTGAGTGGGGATGCTGAATGCTAGTAGGACAGTATGTACAGGCAGCCAGAAAGTCCACAGTTAACAAGCAGCCTTCACTTGTGGCTCTACAGGAGTTATTTACTCTCTCACTGACTTCACTTCTCTTTAAAACAGGGATTATTCTAAAAGGTTCAGAAATTTCTTTCAATAGCAACTACAAAATGCTTTTCTCTTCTTTCGTGGAACAAAGCTGTAGGAGAGGTGGGGGGTAAAGGTCTGCCCCAAGAAGGGCCAAAACTGCTGCCAAGCTGGCATTCACAACAATTGTTTCATCCAGCTCTGGAATTGCATTCACCTCTAGGATGTAACAGAGCAGCTGTGCTATCACCATCCAACAATAATAAACAACGGGAAGCAGAATGGGCTTTCAAGGCAGCCGGGTCTCCTGAGAGGATCTAGCCTACTACATTATCATTGCTCCCCCTTCTCCCCAGCTGGATAGAAGTCTGGAAATCATGAGTCTTAAAGCAAAATAAAATTAAATATGTGGTGTCAGAGCTTTAGTATTAGTGGCAAATAGCTTTGGTGCTGATGCTTTTCCCCAAATGATGGTCCTGTGTACACCCAGCTGCCCACCCCACCACAGTGGGGATTTGCTTCTGTGATGATGCAGTAGGACCACTGCCACTTCTCTGGTCTCTCTCACCTTGCTTCTTGCCAGAAATCTGCATCCAAGCCTCAACTTGTTTGGAGCCTGCTGAGCTGGTGAGATTTGACGGGATCTCACCACCCAAAGTGCCGTGGCTTGAGGCTATAGATTTAAGCAGCAGCATTAAGCACCCTGCTCTTTAACTCATTTCTAATCCATTTATTTAAACTTCAGAGTGGTTTTAAAGCATGAGAATCAAAGGCAAGAGCAATTTAGAGTTTTCCAGCCTGGCTCTGAGATCTGACCTCTGCATGTATTCTGGCTGCTTTTAAAAGTGCACCAGCATAAAAGCACAGTTTGTGACAAAGCATCTGGAAGGATTAAAACCTTTCTGGGATAGAATATGCTTCTGACAAGGACCTCTTTCCTATCTCAACTCTGTTGCCAAAAAAGGTCTTTCCTCAGGGGGCTTCTAACCCGCCTGCGGGATTTAGAGAAGAATTGTTGAGAAGAGCATATAGCAATTTGATTAAAGGATAAATGTGAGGGGGAGGGTGTTAAGGGCTAGAAGGGAAAAACAGGATTTAAAAGAAAATAGAAGTAGGAAGTAAAGGAGCTGGATGAATCTGTGTAAGGCAAGGTCTGTGGAAGCATCCTGGAGTCTAGAGTTTGTGCATACCAGGAGGGAAAAGTCCCCAGTGTCCTTCAGCAGTGCACAAAGCTGAAACTGAGTAGTTCTCAGGGGAGGTGGCAATGGGAATGATGGAGCTGCTGGAAGACAGCAGAGGAAATGCAGGTGAGCAAAGGGGTTTTGAAGAAGGGTTTAAGCCCTGGTGTAAGCTGTTCACATTGCCTGCCCGATCATGCCACCTCCTTGGACAATGCTTGGGAAATCATTACCTGATCCCTCTCACATTTGTTTAGAAATGCAATCTGGGTCTCTTCATTTCTTCTCATTCTGTTGGACAGTTGCTATGAAGCAAGTAGCAACCAATCTCCTAGCCCATGGAGTCAGTCTGTCGTATTATTTCCTTATTCATTAAAGCAGACAACTTAGAAAGGCATGAAAATATTACCAAAGCCCAGGAGACTCGAGCTTCAGAGTAAGGAACCAGTCTTTCAGCCTTGGAGGCGACATGAGTCTGGAACATGAGACAGAGCCAACAGGCCCTTCATCCGAGGAAGGACCAGCAGTCTGTGGACATACAGCTGTTTTCTTGGTCGATTTGAAGCCTCTGCTGTTGAAGTTGTAAGATGTTGTTGTTCCCTTTCTGCTCCTTCACCCCTCCACCATGAATTGGCCTGACATTAGAAAGTGATGTGAAATGAAGAAGCTGCCTGCTAGGGTGATTTCTCCACTCTTCTGCATGCCAACTCTCCTGCTGTGTTATTACAAGTGTATTTCTGAGTCTGTACAGCATCTAGCACAGTGGTGTACAGACTCGAGAAGAAAAAAGAGAAAGGAAGAAACACTGGACAAACAAACTGTTTGTTCATGTAGTACTACTGATGCCTGGGTTCCCACTGATTTGTCTGGTGATTAATGAAGACCTCTGTTTGAAACTTTTCCTGTTCTCAGGACTTTAATTTAAACACATGAACTTAGGCTCCCACTTATCTCTCTATCTCTCTTGGTGCTTATTTTTGCTTATATCTCAGAAAATCTCTGAGATCTCTATCATTTGGCCAACAGGTTTGACAGTTATTTGGAGAGAAACAGATTGGCACATACAAATGCAGACAATATATTGCTCAAGCCTACTTTCCTTAGGAAGTCGGGTGAAAAGATCCTTCCTGAGAATTAAGGATGAGTCCTATCAAAGAAATGTTATTACCTTGCATCCAAAAATGCCACAAGATTTTGGGTCTCTTGTGGTCTGAGCTAAAAAACGAGTTGATGCAGATGGACAGGCAGGGGAGCTCAGTTCAACGCTCAGGCAACATCAAGTCAGCTCAAGCAATGCCGACAGGCAACTGAACTACTTTTTCTCCAATGGCTACACTGTATGCCAGCTTGAAAGGCATCTACCCCACATCTCTGCTAGGGTCAAACAGTTTTAAGTCAGCTTGTTCAGGCATGAACTGGAACAGAGAAGACGTTTCACTGTTGGATGGGTGCTGCAGTTCAGTTTCCCTATATTGAGTTGCATTTTGGAAAGGAAAACCCAGCTGCAATCTGGTGGTGGTTCCAGAAGTCACACTTCAACTAGCTTTATTCCTAAGAGTATCAGTGCAATGTAAGGGGATTCAGCTGGGAGACTGGCAAAGTAGGACCCCAAGAGCTTGATTCTCTGAGGTCTGTTCAGCTGGAGCTGCAATCCTGCCTTGAGTTGCAGGAGAGGCAGGATTTCAGAGTCGTTCAGTGACAACTGTGCTGCATAAGGAGCCACCTGTCAGTTTGGCTGAAAAAGAAGAGAGAAGCATTGAACTGCTCTGAGGCTACAGAGCTATTAGGTATACTGAAGAAGTTGAAGACCAAGGAAACATGCCTTATGGTGACAAGAGCTCTGCTGAGGAGTCTCCCCAAAGAAACAACGAAAACGACTGTTTTTTTTTAATGTCTTAATGGCACAGTAGAGATGAGACCTTGAATGCAGACTATCTGGCATAATATTCTGTCTTCTGGAGCAGATTGGAGAGGTATTTCTGGTTGGTCACATGGATAGTCAATTTGTTTCTAAAGCACCTGTGACTGTCATACATTGCTTGCTGTTGCAAACCGCGCAGTGTTTTTAGTAAACTGCAGAGTGTTTTTAGTAGGGAGATCTGAACAGACAAGCCATATCAGACTGGGTTACTCTATTCCACAACACCATTGCTGACAGCAGTTAGTGGCAGATGTGAAGGGGAAAGATTATGAACCGGGTGAGTAGGGAGTGTTTCATTCTGTGAGCAAACTGCAGCTTCCGGACTTCCAGAGCTGGAGATGAGGGCTTTCTGCTTAAACAGCTGTCAGTGCTTTTTTTTTTTTTTCTGGCTGCCCTTTATCTTTTAGGTCCTCACTCAGTGCAGCCGGGGACCTCCACTGTGATTAACTGACCTATGAGTACTGCTGGGGAAAAAAAAAAACAAGATTTCTGGTGGTATCTCATATGGAATAAATTTATCTGTATGTTGCCTACATGAATCCTTTCTGATATCTAGCATGTCCACATCTACCGAGTTTCTTCATCACCAACCAGAGACTAAAAACACACCAAAAAATCTGCAGGACACTGGCATAAATATTTACTTACTCTTCCCTGTATTTTGGCTCTATTTCTACCTTTTTCCCTTGCTTATGCTTTCAAGGGGGCACTTATCTGCTTTCTGGCAGTTCAGGTGGAAGGCCTTCAGTCATACATAGCACTACCTCTCCACCTTCTATTTTGTCAGTATTGAGATTAAGTCTCTTGAGAGTAATCTTCCAGGAGACACTTAAGTATTTGTTTGGTGGGGGGAGAGTTAAAGGGAACTTTATCATTCTTGGCATAAGTCCTAATTCTTAGAATCAGGCCTGAACATTACGTAACTTTTGGCAAAGCTTTGTTTCAGGTGGTGGTTTTTGGTGGGGGATGCAACTTGACATTGACACTCAAAAAATGATCTGCTTCAGTCTTTGATTCTTTTTTTTTTTTTTTTTTTTTTTCCCTGTTAGAATAAAAAGGGAGGGAGGAAGGAGGAAAAAAAAAAGAGGAAAAGAGAAAACTCATTACTTAAGCTGAGCTGAAGAAAAATACACTGCAATATGCACCCAGCCCAAGGAGAGTGAAATGGCACAGTGCTGGTGTAATTGTAAATGGCTATAGAAAATATAATCTTTTGTGAAGAATTCCCAGGGCATGGTCTCCATTTATCAGGTAACAAGCTTACCTGCAATGCAGATAAGTAAAACATGAAAAGATTGCTTACCAGTAAAGCCTTCCTCCACCTTTCCCCTCCCTCCCATAGCCAGCACGTTCCCATTGAATGTGTTCGCATACTTAGCCAACTTGTCTCTATTGTCTGTCTGGTAATTCACCTATGGAAAAGGAGGTATCAGATGCTGTTCAACAGAAACTTGAAACTGAGCCTGCGTGTAAGGTGGGTATTGTATCTCCTTGCTGCTCACAGACACAAAACCCATACCTTCCTTTTTCCCTTGGTCACTCTTTGATTGCTGAGAATTTGTAGTATTAACTGTTCATGCTCAATACTTGCTTAATCCTTTAAATAGGCAAGATTTTGCCTGCCCCTGCCTTATATGGTCTGGCATTACTTGGAAGTTACCAGTCCAAGCCAGAACCACACATGGATGGGCTTCCCCTATGCTCCTAGACTAATGATCTGATTAGTCCTGGGCAATATCTGGTTCCCACCCTCAATTTTTGTGGATCTTAATAGCAACCCAGTCCTAGTTGGGGAGTAGAGGGTAGTTTCTCAAACCTTGGCTGGATAAATCTGGGCTGAAAAATGTTGGCTTTTTTGCATTGTGTTTTTGTTTTCTTTTCCTGTGGAAAATGTTGAGATTTTACCAAACAATGAAAATGTTTGGCCAAGAGCCCTCCATTTCAGTTCAGAAATGCTCCCCTGTGGGAGTTGTAGCTGGTATGCTTTGTGTCCGTGTCCTTCCCTGTGAGCTGACATTCCTGCCTTGCCCACATCTCTCATGATGCAGTGTTGTCCCCCCTCCTGCTGAGACAATGCCATGTGCCATGGAAGTTGTATCACCGTGGTGCTTTGTGAGAAACACAGTTCGTGTGGCAAGCCCACCGTAAGAACTGGATGGGGTCACAACGATTTTCAGTGACAGCCTCTAGGAGACACTGTCCGAAGATTTCCCAGTTGAATCCCCAGACTGGTCATAACTTGACACAAAGCAATTCTGCTTTTATTAAAAGGCAAATTTTCCACTGAAGAAGATTCTAGTGGAAAATTTCAAGCAGTCCCCAAGGAACTTCTTTCCAACCCCCTTTGTGCTGTAGTTTAATCTTGCTTCTGTTAGACTTCTCTGTCTCTGTTTAATCTCTGATAACAGAGAGAGAGCTCCCTTCCAAACAAACACGTGACCAGAAGCTGACATACATTACCAGCAACATATGGAAAAGTTTGTACCTTTCTGAGTAGGCAGATTTACAAGGTGAGCTCTCATAAGCCCCTAAAGAGAGGAAGATGCTTCCCTGTCTTTTGTATGTTTTAGCAATGAAATAAAACTCCTTTCAGATCTAAAGCCAGCAAATAAAGATCTCCTCTTTCTTTACATTTCTTTACAGAGGGTTTTGAACCTCTGTACTGCTCTCAGCTTTTTTCTTTCTTCTTAACTCATTTTGGGATAATATGCCAAACTGCCTGAGCTGGATCTCTCTCCCTCCCTTTCCTTTCTCTACCTTTCCATCTGTCTCTCCAGGAGCAGTACAAGAGCACTGTGCTGTAGCCATGGACCACCCGCTGACCGGACATCTCAGATGCTCTCCAACAGTTTACTTTTACAGCCTGTACTGCAGAAGCCAACATCAGCATCACTTAGTAAGGTAGGAAGTCTGCTCACCCAGGCCTGCAAGACCTTCCCTCTTACCAGCAGCTTCCACTCGCTCTCCAATGTTTCTGTTCAGGATGGGACTGAAAGAGGTGACCCACAGCCCTGTCTCTCACCAGAGCACTGAGCTGAGCTACACAGCACCCTGCAAACTTTTTCTTTCTTTCTCTTCTTTTTCTTCTGCTTAGGGACTCGTGTATGTTCTTTTGTCTGAAGTGATGCTGCAATAACTGCAAAATGCTCAGTGGTGTTTTTGCTGTGGAGGTGCTCTAGATCAGCTGCATTTCAGCATGGAAAGGGGGACAGGGGGCATGTTTATATTCTTGCAGGTGGAAAAATGCAGTAGACAGCATATTCTGTTCCAGACTAGCTGTACAGTTCATCTCCAAATCCCAGGTTCCTCCACTAAAACCTACCCCCTGCCCCAGGGATCAGCCTGGCAAGGTCTTCTGACCCAACAGCACTGGCAGCTGTTTGGCAGCTTCTGAAGTGGATCCAATCTGGTATGAGTTTGCTACACTTTCATTTTGTCTACATCTTCCAAACAAATAACCGAGTCCAGAATCCCAAGCTGTGTTTTGCAATGAAAATGCTTCAGTGTCTGGGAATTGCTTCTGCTGCAGGGAAGATATAGAGTGCAGTTAACTGTTTAAAGGGTCAGTGGAGAAGGGAAGGCCAAACACTTGCCTTAAGGGCTTCTTAATGAAAGCCATGTGGTTAAAGAACTCGGTGGAACTGAGGGAGCCTGGAGAGGTCTCTCTCGCTCTCTGGGCCAGTGCCTTCAACATTTTGGGGCCAGCATTTTTCTGCTAATAGCTGAGATAGTCCATGAATCTTCTTTTACTATCAGACCTCTAATTGGAAACACTATACCTATGCAGTACACTATATATGAGCTGTACTGAACAATAAGTTTCACTGAATCACTGTGCCTCCTATTCCAAGCCTTGCAGGTGACCAACACTAATAGAGAATTATTTTAGTTTGCAGAGAGATGTAACTTCTCATCTTCAACACAACTAGACTTGACGTGAGGAGCAGCAAAAAGGAAGAGTTCAGCAGTGTTCAGGACCATGTTGCTTAGTGACATTCCCATACAATCCAAGGTAAGAGAATTAATCAAATATAATCTAACCCAAACCTTCACTTAGAGCTGGAAGATAGCAGGGGAAACATGTCTGTAGGAAGGCCAGCTTTCTGTTCTTGCTTGTTCAGAGCCTGACAGAAGAAAAAAATAGGAGAAAAGAAATTCTTATCTTCTATCCAGAGGTCTCTAGAGATTTTGATTTCCCCTTGCAGTGGCCTCAGAGCATCCACGTGACTGGACTTCATGAATTATCTGGATTATATTACAATATGGATGTGAGTAGACAGTATCAAAACTTTTCCAAGCAAATATGGTTGCCTTATTTTACAGTTAAAGTATGGGAATGGCATCCTGCCCCACTCTGTGTAAGAAAAAGCAATAGCATAGACAAAATCTCTGACCTTGGTTTATTCTCTCTACTGCACTTCCAACCCCACCCCTTCTTAACAGACCATTCTTCTCTAAAACCTAATTAAAAGAAAGGCTGCAAAAACTAATCTAACCTCTCCTTGGTATTTCTCCTATCTCCCCATGAGAATTCCTAACTGGAGAGTCAGAAACAAATCCATCAAGATTTCCACTTCATTAAATTGCATATGTCTTAATCACAGAACTAATGGGAGTCCATTTATCTTCTCATTCCTTATATTACTTCAGAGCAGCAAGAGGGGGCTGATCTTAAGTCACACTATTTCCTGACAAAGGCATGTCAGTTCAGGACGTGTACCTTTCAACTAAATTTTGCCCGAATACAGAGACAGTGGATCAGCTCAGTGCAGCATCTCTTCCTTTACTGCCATACTAAGTTTTTAACTTTCCAGCTGCTCTGACTCAGGTCGGTGACTTGCCAAAGGTTAAAAGCTGAGTCAGGAGCTTGGAAACCCCACAATCCTGCTGACTCCCAGCTCAGCTTGGACCATACAAGCCCTCAGTGTCAACCCTCTCCCCACTTTCATCAATCTCTCCTGTCCCAGAGCAAACAGCTTTCTTCTTGGAAACCCTTCCAAGCCCCTAAATGAGCAGGATGGGCACAGCTGCACTAGAACACACCTGTGCTTTTTCTAGCCAAGTACCTTGTAAGTACCTTGAGAGTGGCTGATGTCAGGTAAGTTCAGAAGAAAAAATTATCTTGCAAATGAGCTGGTTAAGATTCCCAATCCCTAGGGCATAAGCAGATGGTTCCCCTTCCATTCACAGCACTCCCTAGAGCACTGCCCTATCCCAAGCTACATCCAGCTCCCAGAAATACCTCCTGGCTTAGAAGTACAACTCCTGTTCTCTGATGACAGCACTGGCAGATGAAGGCTTGGGTCACATTTAACTCCTTTTTTGGGCATACCCCTCTCTCTCCATCCTTGCTGCAGCTCTGCCCTGACCACAATGCAGGGCATCCTGAAGCTACATCACAGTCCTGGCCTAAGCTGCAACCCCAGCTGGTGGTAGGATGGCACTGGCTTGCTGCCCAAGGACTGACAGATTTTGAACAGGACTCATCTGATGGGGTGCTGACAGACCCATCTCAATTAATCATGTTAAGTGTTCTCTACAGCCCACTGAGATGTAATCAGTGGAGGCTTGGGCATGGATCACCACATCTGAAAGTAACTGCCTACATTCATACAGATTATAGGAGCTGGAGGGGCTAGTTTAGATGTATCCTCCATATCACAGACAGCTAAAATAAAGCTGGGTAAGTCTTTTCTTGCGTCCAAACGAATCAAGGAGATGGCCAAATTTTTTCTCTATGCAAAATCCTCTACTTCCTCTGTATTCAGTAAGGACTCTTAAGACTTGATCTTATGCTATCTAGGAGAGGTCAGTCAATGCCTATTCTCTACTCACTCTCATCTCTCAGTGGCATATTTGCACACAGAACAACTTCCATTTGATCCTAACTTTCCTCACTTAAAAGGCTGTTATTCCAGAAAGCATGTAAATGATCTGAAGTGCACAGATGAGACCATTCCTTACAGTAGCAATCCTACCATTAGATTGGGGTGTCCCACACATGAACCCCAGTTCATGTGAGTAACCTAGAGTACATTTGTACTTTCTTCTTAAGTTCTTCCTTTTACCAGTGGTTTAAGGAAGACCCAACCAAGCTCAGTGTGCTGATGATTCATTATCACCAAGGCAGCAAGAAACCTTGTTCCTAAATAGCTACCAATCAATTTTAAAACAATGCTTCTATAGAGAAGCATGACATATACAAGCAGAGTTAAAGCAAATAAATTTGCTAGGTCTGCATTGTGCCAAGTCACTGGAGAGGGACTTGCTTTGAACTTGGTTTGGGAGATTTTTATTTTATTTATTTATTTATTTTTTGTAATGCATGTAATCAGCTCTCTTTAGCAAGCATCTTGGTACCCATGAATCACTGGTGGCTTTGTGAAGTCTTTGGGATGATCAGAACAGAAGGTAGTGCCTCTTTAGGAAATTCTTCCATCAAAGAAGATCAGAACAGTGGCTGTTAGAACATATTCAAAATGGTATCTTTCCTACTGAAGTTTGCTTTCCTTGCAGAGATTTCAAGAGCATCTGGCAAAGCTGATAATGAGCAGTACTGTAGGAAGAGAAACTTGGAGAAATTGAGGCACAGTCTTACCGGGCTATGCTCTAGCCTTAAGACTGGTGTCAGAGCAGGAGAGACTCCAACTCCTTTCACCCGAGTGGGTAGCAGTAGCCAAAATTTCTTCAGTGTTTCTTCCATGGCATGCCTCCAAGTGGAGTCCTCATAACAAAGCTGGACTAATATCCCAAAGTAAGTGCAGATACCCTCAGTGCAGTCTGTAATTATTCTCTCTGCTGCCTGGCTGCCCTCTCCCCTGCCTTCCCTCTGGGCCTGGACACCTGTGTTGTACCGTGATTGCCTCTTCATTTATGGCAAACAAGTCTGGATTCTCCCCTTGTATATTTTTTAAGGAATTTTGAACAAATCTGGTTTCTTTTTTCTCTCTTTTTGTCTCGGCGTGTGTTTTTAATTGGATCCACTGCTGTACTTTCCCTGCTTGCTAATGCTTTTCTTTGGGGAAGCACAAGTTTTTAACAGCCCTGCAAGTACTCACTCCTCTTTGCCAAGCCAAGTCCATTTCTTTCTTGGGGATAACCTGATTCTGACCTACTTGTCAGCTATACAACAAATGTGGTGCTTTCGGATTAGTCTACTACTGTTCAGAATCACAACACTTAACCATAATTTGCATACCGGCAGGAGAGCAATAGAAAGTCACACAAGGAAGCTAGTTTCTGCAGGATGGCCATGTGCTTGCCTGCAGGGATATTGCCTGCTGAATCCCAATAGTCAGAAATGCCTCCCCTAGGTGCTTGCTGTCCTTTCATACCCCCTATGCAATGCTTTTTGCGCAGGGCCTCAAGCTTTAAGTCAGGTGTTGGTGTTAAGGACTTCATCCATTCGCTATGGTGTCATTTGCTTCAAGGAACATTCCTGTGGTTGCTGCCAGGCTCCTGTCCAGAGGAAAAGATTCAGGTGGCTTTGTTCCCTTTGTCTTTGCCAGACGTTTACATTCCTGCTGATGCTGCATCATGGAAGTGTCACACACTGGTGAGCTCTGGCAGGAGAGCCTGGCCTCTGCTCTCTGGCTCTGCTGCATGGCACAGGCACAACTGAGAAATGAGTGATTTGCATGGCTTTGGTTAGGAGACCCACCAGATATATTTTATACCAACAACTGGGTGTTAATTAGCACCACTTCCCAGCCTGGATTGGCAGCCTGAATGTAGAGAATACATTAACAATTACAGTGTTGAAGTAATTTCCCTATCTACCCTCTGGTCATAGAATCACAGAATCGTTTGAGTTGGAAGGGCCACTTAAAGACTATTGGGTCCAACTTCACTGCAGTGAACTGGGATGCCTACAGCAGCTCCATCAGGTGCTCAGGGCTCCTCCAGCTTGACCTTGGGTCCCTCCAGGAACAGGGCACACATCAGCTCTCTGGGCAACTTGTGCCAGTGCCTCACCACCCTTATTGTAAAAAGCCTTTTCCTTATATCCTCTCTGAATCTCCTGTCTTTTAGTTTGAAACATTTTCCCTTGTCCTATCACAGCAGATCCTGCTAAGAGATCCTGTCTTCATATATCGTATAGCTTTGCTTCAGCTATTGAAATATCACTAAGTAAATATTCTTGTTGCAAGAACAGAGATGGAAATTGCTGACCCCAAGAGGGTTTTGTCTTTGCATTTTGTGGCTCAGGGGTAGTGGGCCCAGCTTGACATCTCTAAAATTTCAACAGCAGGTTTGATGGTCTCATCTACCTATCTAAACTAGCCCTTGGCCACAAGTACTGTGATTTTAAGGTATGGTAGGGTAGGAGGTAGCAAGCTAGAAGAAAAAAAACACAGGTTGTATGTAAGAACAGGTTGCCCAGAGATGTAGTGGATGCCCCATCCCTGGAGACACTCAGGGTCAGGCTGAACCAGGTTTTATGCACTCTGATTAAGCAGTGGGTTTCCCTGTTCATTGCAGGGGTGTTGGACCAGATGATCGTTAAGGGTCTCTTCCAAATGAAATGATTCTGTGGTTCTATGTATGATCAGCAGCCTCAGGATCTTTCTACCTATTGCAGCCAGATCTGCAAGCAGCTCTTCCAGTGCCTGGCCTGTCAAATCAAGAAAAAAAGGGTTGCCATGACACCACAAACCATATTTCTCAGGCTGAGATGTGCCAGAATTTCAAACAGATGTGGTAGTGCAAACAAGAAGCCCCCCTGGGAGCGTGCCAGGAGGTTAGAAGCCATTCGGTGCCTGTACATGTCCTTTCTGGCCTGCCCTGCAGCCCAGCCCAGAGGGCTCAGCAAACAGCGGTACTGGAAAGGCTCAAAAGAAAAGTGCTGAGTTGGAAACGCTGCTGAAATAGCACCTGCCTAGCTTTTTTTTTTTTTCAATCTTCCTTTTTTACTTTTTTACTTTTTCTTTTTTTTTTTTTTTTTTTTTTTTCTTTTTTTTTCTTTCAAGGCCATGTTTATGATTTTTGCTGCTTGGAAAAGCTTACCCCAACCCTGTTTGGCATTTGTTCTTGGCCTGAACATTCCCATGAAGCTCTTCTGTAAATAGGCTAATGTTGGTTTCATTTCCCCTCTGAAAGCAAGAAGGGATCCTTCTGTTTCAGTAATGCTGAAATGGAGAGGGTTGGAAGGGGCAAGAGGGGCTTTTTGGCTGCAAAGAGCCCTGGACAGATTGGGGAGGTCCTGCGGGAACAGGTTGGCTTTGTCAAAGCAAGGTTTCCCAGGGAAGTGTGCCAGCTCATCTTTCACATTGAAAGGTCAGAAACCCACTTACAGGGAATTTGGACATTTTGAGGTTTCACTCAGTGGTAGAATGAATTATTTTTATTAGAAGTGGAGTTTTCAAAGAGAGAGAATATCTCTCCTTAGACTGTGAGAGTTAGAAAAACAGATGCGCTGTCAGGCTCATCGGCACTTTGTCAGAACTGAAACCAAAGTGCACCATGTTCAGCTGCACGCAGGTGGGAAACACTTGCTCATGGTTTAATTTCTCCATGTAAGCTGTCTGGTCAGTTTGAGCAAAGAGCAACAGGCCTTTGGGAGGGGCAGAGATGTTAGCAAGGAGAGAGGGGACAGGGTTAATAGTGTGAAACAAAGAGAGGTACAAGAAAGCTGTATCTGTTGAAGCCATACATTTTATCTATAGCTTTTGTACTTTAAAAAAAAAGAAAGTTTTGTTTGGTTTTGGTTTTTTTAAATTATTTTTTTGCTCCTGTGGCAGTTTCTGGGTGCAGGTATCTTGGGGGCTGGCTCCTATCCTTTGCTGGAATTAAAGAGCAGCATGCCTGCTGCTCTAGGAAAAGGCAGGAAAATGCTGGCATAAGAACAGACAGAAAAGAACATTTCTGCCTCCTTTCTCTGAAAGTTAGGGAAGCTTAACCTTATATAGCCCCCATAACAGGTATTAAAGCAAGTAGAGCTACCCTCATCTTTATTCCAGCTGTAATTTGCTATTGATTGTTGCCTTAAACTGAACTACCTGGTACGTGAAAATTTCTTTAACTTGACTCTCTCCCCAGCTCCTAACGCCTATGGCAGCATGGTAGCAGGAGAAGTAGAACTCTAGCTCCATCAAAATGGCAGTTGAGAAACTTTTATGAAAAAGTGAAACAACTGTTCTCTTGGATGACCCTGTTCTGGTAGTGCAGAAGAAAAGGTCATTTGTATTTAAATAGAGTGGGAGCTGAATGCCCCCAGGAAACCCAAGTGTCTGGGGAGCAGGGCAGTTCCAGGGCCTGAGCTCACTCTTTAATTCCTAGCAGTGCTATCTCAATCACCAGATCTCTGTTTTATTGGGAGATAATTCACAAGAACACATCATGGCCTACAAACCTATACCCTGCATTTCTGCAGCTGTGTGGGCAGTTGAGGGCATGACAAAGTGTGAAGGAATGGTGCATGGTTGTAGGCGACCTGCTCCCAAACAGGGATGGTCAGTCTGGCTCAAAGGAGCAAGCTTTAAAGTGCAGTGGTATTTCTTCACATTACCCACACTTCTCATGAACTTCTCATGAGAAGAGCCTTTGTCAATAAATGCTGAGGAGGCCAGAAGTAGGAAAGGGAGGTAGTCATAGAGGACAGCACCTATTAAACACAGTGATCTACAGGGCACACTTCACAGGAAGGAGCAGACTAGTAGGAAGAGAGGGGAAAGGGATCCAGAGTGAGAAAGGCTATTGCTGTAGCCTTCTTATGTATGCTCTTTCTCCAAGCAATTTGACACTGGCCCCAACAGGAGAGCACATGCTTCAGGCCAAAGGGGTATCTGCCTGAAGTGAAAAAGCCTGGGCTTTTTAGAAACTAACTCACCAAAAAAAGAACTAATACAATTAGGACATATTTGCTGAAGCCACCAAATGCTGTCTGAGCCCAGGGGTCTCAAACAACACAGAGATCAGTAGCAAGAATAGAAGACAGTGAGTGACAAGCCTTACAAAGAGCAGTCCAAAATTCCCTCCCGTGGAATAAATATTACATTTACCAGTGCTGTCAGCACCCAGTGCCCAGTTCTGGGCAGGAGCAGCACACCTGCAGAGGACTTCCCCCGAATTTGATCTTGGTCCCTCCCTTTCTTTAGCTGAGCAAGGTAGGAAGGACTTTATTTAGCTATTTATTTAGTTGACTTACTGCATGTAAATCAATTCCTCCTTTGCGGTCCTGGCAGGGTGTCAGCAAGCAGGAGAATGCGTGGGAGCGGAGGCTCCTGAGTGGTTGCACAGAACAATTCCCTGCCTCTTCTCTGGCTTGGAAAAACGGTTTCCCAGCAGTGGGTTTCCATATTGTTCCGCTGCAAGAAACAGAGCCAGGCATGTTCTTTCTGGGTCTGATCTTATCTAAAAACGCTCCCATCACTGTATTGCGTAGGTATGGGATGGCTGTGGAGAACCCTATTTTGGCAGTCTTCAGCAAGCCGTATGGGAGCTCTGATTTTTGCATACCCTGCAGCTCATTTTGTCTCCTTTACATCTCAACTTTTCTTTATACTTTGATCTGAGAGAGACAGTGCTTCCTCCTTCATTCTCTTGGTAGGTTTCAGGCCCCGGAGGATGTACGATCACTGAGCCATGATCATACAGAATCAGATTCAAAGTCAAAGACACCTCTTTTTCCATCTGCTCCTTCTGAGCAATAGGTTTCCAACCTGAACCTGAACCTGACCTGAGAGAGAGAGAGAAGAGAAAGGTGACACAAGGGATATCAGAACGGAAACTGAAATTGCCCAGCAGGGAGGAAGATAATTTATGTGAGAATAATCTTTTGTGTCTGAACCAAAAAGGCAGCTAGTCACCAGACACTCACAGTGAGCCACAGTCTGGACTCACAGCTGGACCAAAACTCTCTTCTCCCTTCACCACGGTGAATTTGCTGATATTCTAAATCTGGGATCCCAGTGGCAATGGGCTTGAATCAGTTCTGCAGTAGCATTCAACCTGGGAGACCTTTCTTTCAAGTCATGCACTCCTGTTGAAACCAAGCAATTAGGACTAGCTAATATGGATTTCCCCTGCTTTCCCTTGCTTCCTCATGAGAAGAACCAGATGCCAGTAATATCATTCAGGAAAGCCAGTGGTATGGGAGAGATGAGAGTGGAAAGAACCTGTCTGACATATATGTCCTGATGTGCTCCTCTTTTCCTTTATTTCATCCATATTTCTTCCTTTCTGCTCCTGCATGCCTTCCTCATTCTCAAGCTACATCACTGAACCTACCTTAAGGGTATCCATGTCTTACATCAGCAGGGCTTTCTGATTAGCTGCGAAGAATATGTCAAGGTTTTCCCCCAGACTCCTCTATATACTGCTTTGGTGCAGCTGAGCTAAAGACTAGGGCTGTAGGTATCCATCAGAGCAGTGCTAGTACAGCCATACAGTCACTGATCTTTTCTGAGAAAGGGTCTTGTGATTTAGCTGAGGCTGTGACAGGTTTCAGATATGGTCCTGTCCCTTCCTAGCAAGCCTACCTTCAGAACAGCAAATTGGCAGACACACCAGGTTGGCTGGACCCCAGGCCTTCCTGGATCCCTTCCCTGACTTCTCATCATGCGTGTTTTAAATTACTGTTTAAATCAAAGATGTCAGTGATTCAGGCCAAAGGGTTTTGCTGAGAGGTAATCTCATACTCTTTCTCTGGCATCCTTCCTTGCGCTGATCCCTGCACCAAAGCCTTAGGGATCATGAAGAGGCTGCCATCCCATGCTGCGTGGTCCATTTCTTTGGATGACCAGAACATTTCACCCAACATTTCCTGCTGTGAGAAGGACACAAAATGAAAATTACACACCACATCCCCACATTGCATGTGTGTTATTCCACAAGGGATTGCATTACTTTCAGGGCCTTGGGAAGAAGTTGCATACAACTGTTTCAAACATGTGAGCACTGTAGGGACTATTCTCAGAGAAAATTCAGTTTTATAGGATTTTGGCTTCAGTAACCCAGCTAAACTGGTGTTTGCTTCCCTGAAGCGAGGTCACCTCCTGCTGATGTGTCACTGCATAGGGAGGATACATGTATCGACACCCTACCAGTGGTCCCACATTTGAGCTGAAAGAGACTTTCAGAGCTGCTGCAGACCAGGAGTGTCAGAGAACAGCCCAGCTCCTCTGAACAGGAACTGTGGGACCTAAGATTGAGGAAGAAAGAATCCAATAGCAGCTGCCAAACTCTGCAGGAGAGGGGAAATTCCTTGCTAAGCATAGTGGATATTAATGCATACCCCAGCAAAGACAGCATATCCCACCAGGGGCAGTACCTTTACCATCAGTAATATTGGAACACGGAGCAACCTCTTCTGGTTTGGAAGGTGTTTCACTATCTGCAGCACTGAATTCCCATCACCCTCCCCTCATTTCTGGGTCACAGCAATGCTGACATAGAGATGCCTCTGGTGGGATAGCTGGCATTGTGGATTGGCATTGCACTCTGTTCCAGGTCCAAGCATTATCTGACCAAGTGAGATCTACGAGGTTAATCACGCTGTAGACTTGACCCGGATGGATAAAGTTAAGTGTGTAAGCCAGAAACTTGCTTTGACAGAGCTCTGCTTGCACTTCTGTATTTACCCATCTCTCCCAAGGTCTTCCTATTTTCTCTCCCTTCTTACGTGTCCCTCTAGCACAATCTCTACTGGAATTTTGCTAGACTTAAGAGACCTTTCTATAAAAGCCTAATAAAAAAATATATATATTGTGGCTTTGTAAAATGCACGAACATGAAAAAGTCAAAAGCCATAAACTTGTCTCCAGCTGAAAAGCCTCTGCATGTGGACTAATGCTCTCAGGCAGGAGTGAGGTTCCTGGAGTTAGTCTGAGGGACACAAATCAATTCCATTTCCATCCCTGGCAAAATCTTTAATCTTGGCACCTCAGCAGAGACCTCAGGATCCCTTTTATATGGAATGCTTCCCTCATCCCCTACTCAATCATAGTATAGCTCTGTTAGTTTCCATGGTTATATCCTCTTCATCAGTCCCAGCCAGGGACTTGTATTATAACAGTCTTACCTTGCAAAGGAGCTCCTAGCAGATGGGAAGGCTATCTCCTCATTGTGATCTAACCTACTTACATCTTTTGACACCTCATTGCTTTTCTTCTGCTCCTTAAATGCTGAATCCAAACTGACTCAGCTCCATACTGTAGTTACATCCTATTCTTGTGGAGTTAACAGATTGGAAAACATAGACTTAACAGTGACCAAAAGTAACTATAGTTATGTCAGTATAGTTCTCAGTTGGATCCTTAATACATTTTTTTCCTTAAAAAAAAAAAAAAAAAAAAAAAAAAAAGAGTCATAATGCACTTGTCTCATATCTGTTTTCTGTGGTCAGTCAATGCTTTCCCTGGCATCCTAGCAAATTCCACAGAAATATTCCGGTGAACATTAAAACCACTCTGGTTCTATGAGATTCCCATGGATAGATACTGATTTTACATGACATTTACTCAGATGTGTCTGGGTCATCAGCGATACTGAAAAAAACACTAGAATTCTTTCCTTCTTTCAGATAGAAGGCAGAAGAAGAGGACTTTCATATCTCAGTTATCCACCCTTTCTGAATTTCTAAATGAAGTTACTCTCAAAAATGAAATAACAGCCACCTCCATACCTCAGCAAAAGTTTGGTAGCAAAGTACTACTAGAACAATGGATCATGTTTTTAAAAGAGATTTCTTTATATAACAGAATAGGCATTACAAATAATTCCCTGGAAACTAATCCAATTTCACAGTTTTCTTAAAGTTTCAAATTCAGAGCTAACGTACTAGGCAAAATAGAGCACCAACCCAGATATCTCCTTATTTAAGATAAGGTTAGAAAGAGACAAGAATCCACAATCAAAGATTTTTGTTAATTATTATTATTATTTTAAATCAATTGACCTTGGTAAGAATACACAGACTCCTTTGTGGAGTACAATCTGGGTGGTTTGGGAAGCCAATTCAATTTATCTCCTCTTTTTCTAACTTAGTCTACAGTGACTCTGAACTTTCTTCCTTCTAAAATAAGCGTGTCCATACAAAGTCCTCCTAGCATTTACAGGTTAAAGGGAAGCATTTGTTTTCTGCTTTATGCTCAAAGAGAAGGCAGAATATCAAACCTACCTATGGTGAGAAAACATTGATCTGGTTCTTTGACTGAAGTCCACAAGACAACAAAGGAGTCTTGTTCTTCTCCCATCTATTTTGTCCTATCAGTGTTTCCCAGTTATCTTGAAACAGGCAATTCTTTTACCTGAGATGGGTGTGGACTCCCCACTTCATCTTCTGTCATCTCTACTAAGTTGGCAAATTAGCGCCAATGGCTGAAGGGCAGCATGCTCAATCTTCTGTTCCCCTGGGGCATCTATTCTGCAAGAGAAGAGACATGGCCAAGAGTAAATCACACAGACACTCTGAGCTAGAAGTTTATCTCTAGGGCTCATAGCAATTCAATCAACCTCATATGTGATTAACCCCATTATGAACTCAGTCTGGGAGGAGATTCCTAGAGAAACATCTCTGTGCAAGGAGAGTATCAAGGTCTGTGATTTCTGCCTAACATCTTGCTCCCTGATTACATGCCTCCAATTCCCCATGCTTCCAGTCATTCCCCTTCTCCAGAGAAAGAAATGAATTAATGAGATGTGAAGCAATCAAATTGGAGGTAATAATTAATGACAGAACAGAAATTAAATTTGTGTGAGTAAAGGGAGATCTTCATGTAATGAAAAGCTAAGTAAGGATTAGTTCCACAACACAGAGATGACCTTAGAGCTTCTGTACAAGTGCTCTGGGAGAAACAGACCTGAAAACTACAGAAGCAGAGGTTAGTCCCTGCTTTGAGGTTTGTCACTGCAAAAACATTAACACTCCACACCTCCACAGATTGATGAGTTAGATTTGAGGAGAAACTCAGGTTTGGTTTTGTACCATTTCTGTCTGCAGGGTTCAGCTATGGGCTAACCTCCATGCCCTGTAACATTTCAGAGCAATCAGGGAAGACAGACAGATGGAAACACAGGGAGATGGAGTGAAGCTGATTTATATGCAGCTGAAACACAGCCGTGGGGCTGCCGCCAAACCATGTAGATGTGGTGGCAACACAAACAGAGACACACAGAACAGCCTGTGCAAATATAAACACTGCCACACGTGATGAGGGTTCACCGAGTTCATGCAAACACCAGGGAAAGAAAAGAAAAGAAAAGAAAAAGAGAGAGGAAAAAAAAAGAGAGAGAGACTTAGCTAGAGAAACAAGTGTAAAGATTATGTCAGAAACAAAAGTTCTGTTAAACAAAACAAATAAATGAAATTGCCCCTTCTCTTGTCCTGCAGAAAAGCATGCTTAGATATCAGAAATTTGCAACAGAATTAAAGGACATGCCCATCTTCTGGTGGTCCAGGTGGTATTCTTAACACTCCCATACATAACAGTTGTCATTACTGACCAATTTTCCTCTCCTATCTAGATCTTGTGGCCAGTAGTTTATTAAATCATATGCCTCAGATTGATTATTATGTTTCTTTCTCTGTCAGTTCAGGGTTGTTTCCAAATGCAGATAGCTCATTACAGAAATCTGGCCTGGCAAAGGCTGCTCCAGCAAACTGTCATTGCTTCTCTAGTTTTCCCACGTGAATCTAGATCAAGTCCAGCAGAGACTAGAAGTCATCATCCTGTTAGAAGGGGTTTGCATGGAACGAGTTTCTGGATCTGTGTACAGTCCCTAGAGGCTAAGAATTACAGGGTAGAAACCACTGAAGTAATTATTGCTGACTGTCATCCTAGGACAGAAGGGGCATGGAAACTAAACATTCAGCCATAGCTGAGCATGTCTCCACCACCACCACGAAGTCCTGCTGGCCACAGATGTAATAACAAACCATATTCTTGCTTTGGAGTATCATATCGCAGAGATGCCAGTGCAGCATTTTTATCAGCACCAAACTGCAGAAGAGACTGGATTCCATGTAGTTGGCTTTCCAGGATGGAATGCTTTTCCTTCTCAGCAACAGCTATTGCAGCACTGTTCCTGTTGCACATGCCCCTTTATTCACACCTTGATGTCCCTCTAACACATGTCTCTTTGCTGCCATCCTTTGGCAGCCTCCAAGTAGAAAGAGGGATCAGAATCACTGAATGCTATCTGTGAAACCTTCAAATACCCCCATCAAAAGCTAAGCACTCAACAAAGCTATGGTGTCTTACCAAGGGTCTTCAGGGACACCGCAGTTTCCTTTGGGCTAAAGGATTAGATGGTTGGAGCATAGGAGTGTAAGCCAGAAGGCTCCCATCCAAGCCCAGCCACTGAGTCAAAGTCTATAACCACCTACAGGTCTTAGCCAAATACAGCTGTAAGCAGAAAGTTATATCCATGAGACTGGTGAGACAAAGTGTACTCTTCTTTGTTGCTGTCCATAATATTGGCCTGAGCACACCATGTTTGTTAGTTAAAATTGGTAGAGAGATCCTTGAACAGTATGCCTTGCCATTTCAAAACCCCGAGCTATAGACACTTGCACTGTCTGCTTGTCCTTCATCTGCCTACAGAAGTCAGCTCCAGAGACGCAGAAAATACCCCAAACTTTCACTGCTGCAGTCTTCTTTCACAGGGTGGTTCTCCCCTACAGAAGAATGAGGACAAGACTAGGAAAGTGAAGTTTCACATTCTGTATCTGTAACATAATGGAAAGTATAGCAATAGAAGAGTAGCAAAAACGTAGGCTGCAACCAATGAGAGCAAGCCCAAATACAGCAGCTGTGGATACAGAAACAAAGGAAGAAAAATGGTTTACCTTCAGAAGACCACCACTAGGCAGGGATCTCCAGTGAGATACCCTTACCCCCACTGCCAGTCCTTAAATGAGGTCTGGGAAGGGGTGGATCCTGGCTCCACACTTCAGTCACTTAGGGGCATTGCATGCACCTGAGCTCCCTTGGGTTGACCCTGCCTTCTCACCAGGTGCTCAGTCACTGTTTCAAGCTGTGACTTAGCATTTCTGCTGCAGTACTCTATAGTTTCTTGTTTCTGTGGAATCTTTTAGTCTGTATTGAGTTAGATGGGTTGTGCTGGCTTGTAGATGATCTCCAGAGGTCCTTTCCAGCCCCTACAATTTTGTGATTCTGAGAATTTTCCTCAGGTACTAATCAACCTGCCTGCAATAATAAATAAAAATACATGTTATGTTATTTCAAGATCTTAGACTGTTGATTTCCTTCAGATTCATAGTTCCTTGATGATTCTTCCCTTTTTCTTCATCATTTTAAACTCTTCAAGACCTTCCCAACAGTTGTTAGGCTCTGATGTTACCTCATCTACTGGATGACTGTGCCTTTGCTCTCCTGGCAGATTGAGAAATGAAAATGAAGTGACTATTGTTTTTTGCATCATATTTTTGATAAGGAGACTGGAGTGAACTATAAAATATAGCAGAAAATGTCATTTGTTTTTTCAGAAATGCATCAAAATGTCTCCACATCTGTTTATATTCTCCAGTTCTATACCTCATCTCCACAGGGACTGAGCAACTCTGCTTGGTCTTGTGTTGAAGTCTGGACATTTGTTCTGATTCCTTGGAAAGGCTGTACAACCCAAAGCACAGTTCTTTTGGATACATCTCCATTCCAGAATTCATTTATTCATTTCTGGAATGGAGTTTTTTTTTTTTTTTTTTTTTTTTTTTTGTATTTATAAAGTTGTGTCTGTAGTGTGAGGGAGGTTCAGTTGACAGTCCTGGAAATGCAGGTCTTCTTAGCCATAGTAGATGTAATGCAGATTTCACCACTCCACTCACTGCCAGCAAGACCTTAACTTGGAATATCGGGGGGGGGGGGGAGGGGGGAGAAAAAAGAAAGAAAAAAAAGAGCAAATAGAGTTCACTCTCCATGACCAAACATTAGCTACTCTGCTGTTACAATCAATAAAAGTGGCAGTTTTGAAGCAAAGGCAGATCAGGGCAAGTCTTGCTTACCCTCTTTGGATTAGATACCATCTGTTCTTCCATTAATAATCAGTTCCAAACACACAAATTTCACCAACTTTCCTTGGTTCCAGCCAGGAACTCTGCTAGTAATGATTCAGAGTTGCTCCCAAACCAATCAGCAGCACCAACCTCAGTTCATGCAGTGCTTTGAAGATCTGGAAGGTTGATAAGAATCCGTATTTCTCTTGGTTACCCTGCACACACCACCCAGCTCTCACCATTTCCCAGCTCCGCTGGAATGCATAACCAAGCCAAGACTGCTATGATGCATTGGGCATGCGGGAGGGCCAGCAGTAAGCCTGACAGCAACCATGGCTTCAAATTAATAAAACAAAACAAAGGGAAAAAAGTTGAAAAACAAATTAAGGAAGACAACCAACTTCTATATAAAACTTTTCCATCTGGAATTTCTTCTGCAAAGAAATATCTTAGCTAAAACCCATACCAGCACACAGACAACACCAAACATGTGTTTGGAAAGCAGGTAGATTGTTCTTATGGTTCCATAGCCCTTTTTTTTTTTTAAATCATTTGCAGACAATTCCATTCATATTTTGTCCCCCTATCCTTCATAGGAGCCCCTTGTGAGCATCTACAAAGTAACTGTGTTTTAACTTTCTGGAAATTTGTTCTTAACTCCTTTTTTTAGAATATGGAAGGCAATCTGAACACTCGTTAGGTTTCTGAGATATGTGATCATTATGTTTCATTTTTCCCATTAGTATCTAAGTATACATTCATCTGTTCCCTTTCTTTTTGTTTAGACAGTTTATAGGGCAATCTAGTATTGGTTTATGAATTAATTTCAGAGAACCAATGAGTTTAAGTGAACTCTGTTCGTAACACTTGTTTTAAATGTGATACATTTCTCCTCCTCCTCTCGTTGAAAGACAGAAAATCTATTCTGTGGAAAACATGAGCTTTGGAAAATGTCTTTAAGGAATAAGATGGGTAAGACCAGATGAGAGAATGGTTACAAGTGATTCTTTTTTCCCCAGAAATGGCCATTAACAGGTGTTTGTAGGTGTTGGCAATGGACCTACAGGTAAATGAATGGAAACCTTTGGTCACCCACAACACTGATCTTTTCGGTAGACCTTGTGTCACACAAATAAAGTGTGAAAGAATGGGAAATCTGAAAGGGCACTTAGAACTGTCCCCCTACTGTATATAACTTCAAGCTCATTCTGTCCAGGCTAATTAAAACCTTTTGGAACTAAATGTCTTTCAGACATAGAATCATTGTTTCAGTAATCAGAAGAGTGTGAAGACTTGTGTGGCATTTACAGCTGTCAGTGATTTCATGAGCTATTGTAAACATCTCTGCCACTTAAAGATCATGAAGCATTTTGAGAATATGTTGACCATATACTGTCACGGTCAGCGCCTTTTTAGTAGAAATGAAAATGTACTTAAGACCCCATGGCTGGCTGTGATGGATTGGTTTGCATCGTAAAAAGTGAAATGCTTTAATGAAAGCGTGCTTTATAAGTATAGCTGTTAGAAATGGGGGTGTCATCACAATGTAACCTTCCAGTTCTTGCTCTCTAGGATAAATCGAAGGCGGCTGGACCAGTAATTTATTACAAAGACAGGTGCTGGAGACAGCAGAGAAGAAGCAAACAAGAAAGTAAGATAGCTACATGGAGAGGTGGACATACTTAACTACAAGATACAATTTGCCTGGACTACAATTTATTTGCACACCAGATGTCTGTATGGTTCAGGCTGACAGTACTGCAAAGGGTGAGAAGTTTAACGCCGTCCAGAGCCAAATAGAAGAAAAATAAATAAAACAAAAACAAGACTGACTTTGCAGTGTATTTCCTCTCAACCCACTTCACCAGTAAAACCTGGGTCTTTCCAATTAACAACACACCTTTCACTAACACTTTCCCCTGCAAACGTGTTCAGAGTCTTGTTCCCAGCTTGATCAGACCAACTGAAAAACTGAGGGAGTTGTAAAATGCACCTCTCTAATTAGTTTATTAGTTTGAGAGTGAAGGACTTGAGTGAAGAAATGTAATGATGTCAGTTCTATGATATTTGAATAGGCTTATTTACATTCTTCACCTTATATTTTTCTACCCATCTTTCTTTCTTCAACTCTCTCCCTTCCCCCAACTATTGCTTCTTGCCAAGTCCATCACATACCTGGGGTCAACTAGACAGTTCTGCAGATGGGTTGACAATACTGCAAAACAGTCAATATGAGATGTTCCTGTCTGGCCTACATATGGGAGACTCATAAACACTTGATACACCCAGTCCCCTATTACTGGTTTAACAGCTTTTTATTGGAAAGCCAAAAACTTCCCCAGGCAACGCAAGTAGTTGCCATATGCTCAGAATACTAATAGTGCCTCTAAAAATTCATGTGTTTTTATGCTAGAAGAAAATGTGAGATTCTTTTCTTCCTTGTATATTTTCAGTGGGTTAGAAACAATTCAACTATATGGGTTGTTCTGTGGGTATTGGCAGACTTTGCCAATTGGATGTGTGTGGATGTGAATGATGCTTTTTGTCTTAAGTCGTTTATATTGATTGCATTCAGAACATTCTATGTCAGTATCTTCTGGCCCTGATGATACCTCATTACAGCTCCTCGGATGCACCACCACTTAAAATGCCTGAGTCAGAGCACAGACTAAGCAGTGCAAAAAGGCTACTTCATACCTCCAGAGCTTTGCTCAGCCCTGCACAAAGCAATGAACTTATTTGAAGCTTGACTATCTTCAATTGAGAGATAAATAGGAGCCTTATTTTCCCAGTATGATTCCAAGTGTGAGCTTAGGGCATCTATCTCTGCACAAAAAGAAAATCACAGGGCAATTCTTCCATGTGTGGGGCCTAAAAGTGTTCTAATATCCCACTGGAATAATCAATCTTCTTTAATTCCTTTGGCTAACCAGAAATGGAGACCATCAAATAACTACAGGTGCTTTAGGGAGCAGGGAACATGATAAAATAACCTTTAATCTTTATTTTTTCATTAAGTGCTAGGAACCAAACACCTTTACACTGTCTAATGGCACCCTGAAGACAAAGAACTTCAGCAAAGACCACATCAGCCTACAATGGTGGAGATTCCAGCTTGTATTTGGAAGGGAAAAGCCCATTACTCTTGGTTTTCTGGCTGAATTACTGCAGAGAAATTGTATTCTTGTTTCTGAACCCCTTTTGTGGTCTGAGATTGACAGAGCATCATTCCTTGCACACCAATAATATTTGAACGGTGTTGTTGCGTGCCACCTTCTGTCCCAGCTATACTCGTATTTTTCTGTGTATTATGTATTTAACTCCCTGAGGGAACTCTAAAAAGTTTTGCAGATCTCAGTGAAAATAAACTGGCTTCTCAGTGAGACAGAAATGAAGTGTGCTGAGAAAAGAACACCTCTAAAGGGAAATTCGGAGTTATTCCCTGAGACTTGTGCCAAATTACTTTGTAGCCTCAAGGACTTGGTGGCCAACAGAGACTACATCATTCTATTAGGAAAAGGCTAGAAAAAAATGACTGAAAGTACTAAAATGCATTGTGTACGTGGCCATTGGACAGAACTGTCCCACTCACTGCAACAGTGCTCCATGGACAGCAAAGCAGCAGTTGTGATTTCCAGCCCCAAAGTGGCAACTGACTCATCCCACCTGCATTCTTGAAGCCCTAGTGTCTTCATACCAAAGCCTATTCTTCCTTCACTGAATGTCTGTGACATTGGAACCAGCATGTGCAACCCGGGAGTGTCTGTCTCTGCCCTTTCCTGAACAGCATTATAGACCCATGAATAAGTTTCTATCTTTCTATGGTACATTAAAAAAACTAATAGGCCTCAGACCCCATGGTGATCCTCATTATTAATGCAAGGAATATTTCTGTAGAGGGAATGTATGCAGAAGTGCCTAATGCATAAGAAGTTATACAAAAGTTAGTTTCAGTGAGAAATTTATGTATGCAAGCCACCTTTAAAATCTTGTTGGCTTTTTTTTTTTTTTTTTTTAAATAAAAGGTTGCATCATCCCCAAAATATTGTTGAAACATGTGCCTTAAAAAAGCATAATTCCTGGAAATCTGTTTCTTCTTCTGTTAGTTTAAAAGGGAAGAAGAAAATGGTCTGTGTTGGTAATTCTTTTGTTCACAATACAGCACAAAGGCCTTGGGGTCCTCTGCAGTCTTGTCAAGTACTTCTTATTGTTACTTGCACTGGGAAAACAACTTTTCTATCTTCCTAAATGTGATGCAGGAGAATGTTTATGTAATAAATCAGATGGTGAAAGCTGAAAGGACTCATTCTTATCTACACTGAGGTTCATCTCAGCAGTTTCAGCCAATTATAAGTTAGGTTCCTATATTGAGCAGCTTCAGTTAAGGGAGAAAAGAAAGCATTGCCAATCTGGAATACCCTCCACCTCTGGAACAGGCTAGGATAAATATTCCTTAGAGATACACCTCTTTCTCCAGTGTCTAAACAGATATCTGTACAGCTTGAAAATGCCTAAGTACTAGACAGCTTTAAAATTACATGAGTTTAATCCCACGTTCAGAATGGATTCCTGTGAACATTAGCCATATAGCACTCCCTAGATGAATTCATTCATTAAAAAAGGCTCTTATTTGTAATCTTTTCCCACATTTCCAAGAAAAAGAACTACATACGTTTGTGTGAGAGTGAAAAAGAAAGGCCCACTGCGGCCTCCCTTACTTCTGCTTTGTTAGAGATTGTTTGCCATGAGATGCACAGCAACTCCACATCCTTCAGAAAGCATTCTTTTTCAGAACATGCACACCTCACTGCCAAGAGGTGTTACCAACTTTGTATCCTGCATTCACATTCTTGTGCTTCCCACTTTGATGAGACCAAATGATTGTTTCTCTTTCTTTTGATATACACCCTGCAGTGACATTCCTCTGCTTCTGCCTTTGACCCAGGGAACATAAAGACCTAAAAAAGAAAGGGAAAAAAAATACTGACTGCAAACTCAATCATTCCTAACCTCAGCAGCCATAGGTGACTAACCTGTGACCAGCTCCTTTCTCAGCATTTCGTTCTGCTCCTTCAGCTTGGTCACTGGTAAACTCCATCTCTTTTCCTCTTGGTGGGAGTTCTCGGGATTTTCCCACCCTGTGTCACTGCATCTGTTCACTAAAGCCACAATCTCACCACAGAGTCATTTGTCAAATGTGTTGTGTAAGATTCATCCTTGTGGGTTTCCTCCAGAGTAAGAAGACAACAAAAATTCTCTGTGGGAGCAGAAGCACCAGCCTGCTCTCTCAGGGTGCACTAGAAAGGGACTTTGGCCTCTCCATGTCTGAGTGATTTCAGAGTTTAATCTTAACTGGATTTACAGAACAGGAGGAAGATGCTCAGAAATGACTGAAAGTACACAGAAGAAGCCATTTTAGCACTAACAGCCCAGCTAAAAACCAGGGTACCACAGACAGACATCCTCTGGCTGTCCTTCTCCAACTAGCTGAAGATGAGTGGCTCCTGATCCATGCTTGGGGCAGGTCCCACTTTCCAGCCCTGTTCCTAAACCGCTGCTGTGTTCCCTGGCTGTTCTCCCTGTACTTCTAGCAATCCTTGCAGTACCTGTGTGTGGCAGTGCTGGATTCAATAAATGAGCCTTAGTAAACTTCTTAACCTCTGTCCTGTTTCACGCATTCCGTGCAGAAGGAAGCTCTGGAACAGATGCAGGTGCTGGGAGATCAGACACCTCTAGTCTGGTGGGAGCAAAATGTGGAGACAATAGCAAGACTGAGGTTTCATATGGTCACCCATCTCCATACAGCCTTCAGCAGGTAAGAGAGCTTCACTGCACAACATGGGGAAACCAAAGGAGGGCATCCAGTTCATCATGGTTAGCATGGAAGCTTCTCCCACTGTGTTTAAACAACACTGCTTTGTGGACTAGAGCTATGTGTAAATATCTTGGCTTCTCATCAAGTAACATTTCTCACCTCATTTTGTTAATGACTACCAGGAGGAAAGTATTTGGTATTCCTCATGAACTCTCATGGCAGTTCCAGGAAGGGCATATTTAGGGTTTGTCGCCCATCCCAGGCAATATTCAGCTTACAGAAGCTGCCAGGGAGCTGGAAGATTGTATAAGGACACGAGAGCAGCTGAGCTGGGTCTAACCACAAGTCCATCTAGCCCTGCAGCCTGGAGAAAGTAAGAATGAGACAAATATATATGCTATTTCCCCCAGGACTGACTAAACATATTTAGTCTCTGCATATTTGCTAACTCAGTGAATTGCTTCCTCATGTACTCATCCATTCTCCTCCAGATACCTTTCTGCATCTGTGACATCCTCCATCTTCCTTTGGCTGATTCTGACCCTGTATCCCCAGCCACATTTAGTGCCCAACTCATGGGTGCCAACCTCAGTCCCCCTTCCTTACTACCTCTAACATACAGCATCTGTGAGCTGCGTGTGGTGAAAGAGTTAAAGTTCAGCCCTCCAGCCAGCACACTCCAGCCACAGAGTATGTGCAGATAATGCTCCACATATGTTCTGTACTAGACAGGTATGCAAGACAAGATAGCAATCAGCTGACACATTTTGTAGTTACAAAGGCTGAGAGTGCTGAGAACTCACGCACCAGGAGGAAGGAGAGGGCTCAGCAGGTTGGAGCACAACGCCAGGTTCTGCTTCGGCTCTGCACAAGTGAGAAAGCTTTCTTCAGTTCTCCTAGCTGAAAGTGTGTGAATAGCTGAGGCTGGGGAATAAGTTGCCCCCTGCCAACACACACAGACACACACACACAATCGTTTCTTCCATCCATATCTCCCCAGGGCAACTGAGTTTCTGGTTAAACCCAGTGCTGAGTCACTGACAAATAAATTTAAACCAATATGAAAGTCTTCCTACTTGACAGCAATTCAAACAAGCACAAATGAGCAAAAGAGATGGAAGAAACAGAAGTTAAGAAGCCGGGAGTCCTGAGGAGGATCCTACAGGAGCTATCTCAGCACCTTCTCCCTGCAACAGCCTGCCCCAGCAAAATCAGGGCCATCTCTTTCCTGACACCCCTGCCATATAGTGACAAACCAGAAAAGTCTAATGCTGATTCCTGAGAGATGCCAAGCAACCCTCCACTTCCATGTCTATTAGGAGACGGCAGAGTTTTGCTCCTGGAAGGATGAGATCTTGGTCTTGGAGGGGAGACCCCTATTTATGGCTGGATATGAATTACAGCCATCTGAGCCTTTGTCCCATGCTGTGATGGGTGGCAGAGCTGCTGTCTGAGCTGTTCTGGCCAATTTTTACAATGGTGCCATTATACATCAGCCATCTGGTAGACGTAGCCTGTATTTTTTCTGCATCTAGCCCCGTGTTGGCAGATGTTAGATGGAAAGGAAGGTTGGCGGGCAGAACAGGGATTTGACATCTTGTCCCTTTTCCCCTTTGCTAACATTCCTTTGGCTTGTAAGCCTGATAAACCAGCAGACTGTTATCAGATAAGTTCTCTGCAAGGACATGGCTTCACATGTTTTTCATCCTTTTCTTTTAAGACTTCAACAGCCACTTACAAGCAGATTTTCCAGGATTCAGTGAGGAAAAGCCTGTCCAGTAAAGCAACTAAGTGAAATTCTGAGTTTAGCTTTGTTTGTTGTAGGAAGGTGGAAATGACACATCCTCCAAAATGTCCCTGGGGGTCACTGGTATTCTTGGTTATAAAAACTCTTGTGAGCATCAAGGGCAATGCAGAGTGTGTCTGGCAGAGGGAAGCAGAAGGAGGATGGAGGCCTTCAACAGGTTGCAGCTGCACAGGTTTCACATTCAGGCTGCCCCACAGCCCTTTATCCTGTAAGGAAAGTATGCATTCTCCACCAAATATGGCTGTCTTGCCTCAGCTGATGATGCTGATTGCTGTTATTCATTATTTTAGGACTCAAACAGGGGATTAAGGTCTCATTGTTCTCAGCACTGGATTAACAGAATAAGGATGAGAAGATCTCTGGTAACCAAACCCAGCAGGAAAGGGACTCCTGACAGCCAGCCCCTCTGCTGGATGAGCTATCCTGGGGGCACTGGGCTGGAGCTAAAAGCAAAAGGAGAACCAAGCGAGCAGATTTGCTGCCCGCACCACAAAGCTGCGGACGCAGCAGAGCTGTGCTCCTCTCCAAGCAGGCCTGGTGGCTTCTGCCAAGGGCAGACTCATCAAGAAGTTTGTCCAAAGACAGTGTGTCTCACTCTCCGAGTTTAACGTGACGCCTTTTGGTCTCTGCAATTCCCCTAGCACCTCTCAAAGGCGCATGGATTTGATTTTGGCAGCTGTTCAGTGGGCCACATGTTCGGCTGATCTGGATGATGTGATTGTTTTTGGGAGGACTTTCCAGGAACATTAAAATTGCCTGGAGGACGTGTGTAGCTGGCCAGAGTGGGCTGCTCTGAAAGCAGAAACCCATCCAACTGTGACGAGTGCCGATCCCAGATGCAGTCTGTTGGTTGTATCATTTCTCCAGCAGGGTGTGCCTCTGCATCCCACCAGGACAGGCACTCTTGACACAAACCTACACCAGGAATGGCAGCTGGAAGGAGACACTCTGACCCTGCATGAGGCATGCGAGTCCTAGTTTTGCTTCATATTATCTGGCAAAAGAGGAAGAAAGGGAGGGAGACATGAAAGAAGAGCCTGGACCTGAATCCGTGGCCTGGGGGCAGGCTTGCAGCAGCATTTCTTAGCTTTCTCAAGGTGTGTGCAATGTACTGCTGAGATGCTGATCCTGCTGCTTGTCAATATCGCTGCCTTCCTGCAGCACTACTTGGCATTTGGACCTCAGTAATGCATCCCAGGGAGGTGGCACTGAGAAGTTCTGAACTGTACAGCACAGTGCTCCAGAGGGTTTCCTCCAGAGGAAGGAAAAATAAAAGACAATCTTGAATAAGCCGGGAAGAAAAATAAGGGATGTTCCTTGGAATACGGTGTAGGGCTCCTTGTAGCTGGAGGATCTTGTGCCTGAACATCAGCCCAAGGAGCTGCCACGAGCAGGAGTGGTGGAGCCTGGGGTTATATCACGCTGACTACCAGTGAGCAAAAGCATGGGGTGCACTGCTCCAGCAGTAGCACTCTCAGATCAGATGAAATAGATCCCGAAACACAGAGATTTCCACTGTCATGCTTGACAGATAACATGTCAGAAAAAGGACTCCGCTTTAAGACAGTTTTTCTGTCGTCAGGAGGAAAAAAAAAAAAAAAAAGTAGTACTGTGCCAGCTTCTCTAGATACAGTGGAAAATGGCCAGTAACAGGTGGCTTTCTAAGTGAGGCCACTAGAGAACAGTGAGCACAATCCCAGCCCTGACTGCTCACTCTTTTCTTCCAGAGCCCTCCTGGCCGTCTCTCAGCATCGTCCTCTATGGACCCTCTCAGGAGGGGCACAGATGGACCTTTCAGCAGAGAAATCCTGAGTTCAGATGGGGATACCTTTTGTGGAAGCCTTTTGTAAAGCAAACTTCACACGAACACTCATGGCATTCAAAACCTCCTTGGAGGCTCATCACATTTCTTCCCTATTTGTAATGTGCTTCAGCAAAACTCATTGTCCATCAAATCCATGTGTCCAAGATCATGTGGTAGGAATCCTGAAGCGTGTGTGGAATTGATTGCATTTTGCTGTTGAATATGTTAGCTAAAATGCACATTAGCTGTCACTCTTGGAACTTACATGGTACCAAGCTTTACTGTGCTTCCCTTTTTCCCCTTGTGTTAAATACACCCATGTGGGAAGGATGGCCTTTCCTACGCACCTAGCAATGCTGATAGCTCAGCCAGGCAGTGAGATTTGGCTGGGCCCATCTGTTTATAATAGCTTACAAATCTCATCACTTACTTAAAAACTATGAAAACCTACGAACCACACACATATGCTGCTAAATCATTTGGCTCCACGTGTCTAGGGGAGCCCACCAAGCCTAAGCAGAGTGCAGAAACCTAACAGAGAAATGTAAGAGTAGAGTATGAAAAAGGGACTGACAGTCAGGAGAGTTAGCCCCTGTAAAGCTAGAAATCTGCTCGAAATTGTCTCAAGTGGGAGCTGCAGCCCATTTCCTTACAGATCTTTGGTACAGAACTGCCAGCTACACTTTCTCTGTGCTATTGTACAATGCCGCTGGCATCCAGACTCTGGGCCCACCAAAACCCAGGAACACTCCAGGTCTCAAACACAGGTCCTTCTCTAGGGAGCTGTCACAGCTGCACCAGAGAGAGTTCCTGCTTTTCCTATCAAGACCTGATGGATGGATGGAAGTGTTTTTGTTGTTTTGTTTGTTTGTTTGTTTTAACTACTAGCAATTACAGCAAAGCAAAATGAATTGCTTGACACGAGTTTGGGTTACAATAAAGCAGCTGATGCTGGGTCTCTCAAGAAAATTAATGCAGCTCAGCCTGGAGAATGTGACTGCAAGAGCAGCAGCCAGCTGGAAGGCTGCAAACAACCCAGTAAAATGGCAAAACTGACAGTTACTACCTTTTCCTGGCTGGTTGTGTATCTCATACTAAAGAGAGGTGACAACCTTTGGTCACTTTACGGGCTTTAATCACAAACAGAGCACTCAGCATGAGAGCCCAGTCTTCCACGGCTTGACATACTCTGCTGTGGTCCCATAAAGCACTCTGTGGCACTGGGGTGCTGGACATAGATGGACTGAGCACAGCATTGGGCAGAAGGAGTGAGGTTTGGGTGCTGGAAGATTTTGGAGCCAGCAGTAAGATCAGTGCAGCATAAAGAATAGTATGCATGTGAGTGGCTGCAATGGGCCTAAACTCCAGGCACTACTGGAAAGAAAAGCATGAAAACTTGGGCTTTTCTCATGCAATCACCCTGCACTTTGTTGCAGGAAACCATCATTTTCCATGGCTGCTCCTTCTCTCTTTGAAGTGTGCTGCTTGTTGAGGAGCTCAGCTTTGCACCACTGGAGTCAAAGTCTGAGAGATAATGCAAGACAGAAACATAATACACTGTACAACTGTCTATGAGGCACATCTGGATACAACATAAACCTCACCTCTTTGTCAATATAATTCTGTGCATTTATTTCTCCCTCTGGGAAAAACAAAAACAATTCAGGTCTGAGCAACACCAACAAGAAAATCTAAACCAAAACTGTGATTAGCAATGTGGAAACACTGATATAAGAGGAAACCATGCACAACGTGGACTGTTTTAGATAAAGTAGGTGAAACATGCAGCTCTGTCCAAAACAGAAGCCAAAGCCCTCTTTGGCCAACTTTTTCCCATAGATGATTCCTAGGGAAAAGAAAGAGAAGCACTGATGTGCAGGAGTAATGCTCACAATGGGGTTTGCCCCAGCTGCTCCCTTCTATATGTGACCCAGATGTAGTTTCAGTGGGTTCAGGGAGCTTCCCTTTCCCACTCTCCTGCCCGGGTCACCTTGAGAAGTGGTCAATGTGACAGCCTCTCCAGTTCTCAGCTGAGTAAATGTCCCATCCCACAACCATTACCATACCAATATACCTCCTAATTATCACCATTCCTCCTGCTTTGCCCACGTGGGACTGGCCACCCTCATCCAGCACTAAGCATCCCACATACTTTTCCTGCTGCCAGGCCACCACGGCAGGTTTCACAAGAAGCTGACACCAGCTTCTCCTTTCCTCACATGTCCCACATCCAGCGGATTATGTATAAGCACAGATGGCCCTGCATTGTGTGTTAATTGGGGATTGTTCCTTTTTATCTGGTCACTGAAGCTTGTCCTGAACTTTTCTTTGATTTCAGAGGTTTTTGTATGAAGCTACCCGGCAGAACTGAAAGGCTGGTCAACAGGACCTTTGTGAATGCCCTGAATTGCATGAGCTGCTGGGGCAGCCTGTAGCTGTGCAAACACGCTGATAGCTTTTAAAGGCTCTCACACTATTGGTACAGGGCATCAGGGTTATGTGGGATGTATAGAAATTTGACCCAACAAGGAAGAAAATGGATGTAGAGTAGGAGAGACTATGTTCCTCCTACTTCACCACCTCTAACAAGTCCCTGAGCATCAGGGGTGAGTAAGCCCTACAGGCCAGTCACAACAAGCAGTTTTCATCACCCATTTCTCAAAGCTATGTAACATCCATGCACCATTCTGCTCTGGCTGCGTCTAGGTGGATGAATGGGAATGCATCTGCTTAGAGCAGGCTATGCCTTCACAAACACTTCTCAATCTGGCTATAAAGCATAGGCTAAGATGTTGCACACAGAGATGTGACCCTTCTGGGTTCCTCTGAATGGCCTCTTCAGGCCAGAAGTCCTTGCTCCTTGTTCTGCTTTCCTCCCTCCCTAAATCAGTTCACCCCTAATGGCTAAAGCAGCCTAGAATGCAGAGAATGGTGAGTAGAGGGCAGAAGGAATGGCTGCCGTACATTAGCCAAAAGGCAAACATGGATGCTGCAGATTTTGCAGAATAGCTCACTTCGAAGTGTGGGGAGAAGAAAGAGAGTCTTCCCAAAGCCATTAGTGTCACAGCGATGGAGCAGGGCCTCCCACAGCAAGGGAACAGGGAGGAGGGGAAGAAGATTTTGGAGCAATGATTATGAGCTCCCAGCTGAGGAGGTCAGTGACAGCAGCCTTCTAACATGTCTAATATGTCAAGCTCCTAGCAAGGAACAGGCTTCACAAGCTCCGCAGCACGCCTGGCCATGCCCTGTAATGTAGCATAGCTCATCCCACCACCTCCATTCCCCTTGTGAACGCAATCTGCCAGGAGTTTGTGGGAGGGCTGAGCTGACAGTATGACTCTTTCTTCCATCAGCCTTTACAAGAGAAAGTAACCCTTAGCTATGACATCCAACACCTAATAAAAAATTGCCTCACAGACTTCTGACAGTCTTCCTTGGGACCTCACATTGCAGTTACACAAAACCCAGTGGCAGGGGCAATTCTAACGCAGGTGGAGCTGTGGGTGAACACTTCTCACTGCAGGAACATCTTTGACAGAGGAATTGAATTGCGTGGTTATAAAACATCATGCAGGCATTCCTTAGATGGCCATGACCTAACCTCCACCTTTTTGGAATGAGTGAGGCAAGCAAGCAGGCTTTCGACTGCTGTCAAGAGTATCTCAGCAGGGGAGTTCTCCTTTGCCCTCCCCACAAGCACCCAGGCATCATTAGCATTGCTAGTGTGTGGAAGTCCTCATCAAGAACATGACCTCATAGTTTCAGCGGCTGCATAAATGCAGCTTAAAGATGTTCTCTGCCCCTACAGAGCCCATAATCATGTGTAAAAAGCTGCATGGGGAACACAGCCTGATTGAAAAAGAGTATAAAGGAATAATAAGATAATACAGTAATATGTCCTTGGCCTGTCTCCCTTTCCTCAGTGTATTACTCTCTTGACCCTGATGATGTGATGTCTCATTTACAGTCCTAGAAATGCAGGCCATATATATATATATATCTCTGTAAGTAAGAGATCAAGGACCATGCTCTGCAGTCTGATTGGCAGAAGCCAACCCAGCTGGGCTCATAACCAAATTCTCTTCCCTCCTCCATGCCACAGTCCTGACAGGGAAAAGTCCCTTGCATATGATGTTCCCCTGGCCAAACCCAGAAAACACAGGTGGAAGCTAGCCAACTAAAGGGAAATGTCTGTTATCCCCACTGTTTGAGACTAAGATGTTGAGATGAGTTGCCTGTGACCACAGGGAAAGTTGGTATTATAGACCAAGCTGTCCTTTCCAAGGGTCAGACAAGTATTTTTCAGGTTAGAATCAATCCTTACTGCATACTGATTGCTTTTTTAGCACATCAATCAGAACTGGTTATCACTTAAGGTTCAACCTTGTAAGAGGATCTAAGCACATAAATTCTCACTTGCAGAGCTGCGTGCACTTGTGGGTCTAGCCAAGCTGCGAGGAATACTGGCTGAGCATGCAAACAATCACTGCCAAACACCATGAAGCCTTTTTTCCAGCCAACAAAAGTGGTTTCTCTACCAGCTCATGGCTGGTGCTGCATGCAGTGCCCTGGCAAACACAGCCTGCAGCATTCGAGTAGAGGCTATTCTGGCACAAGGTTCCTTAGAAAGATTGAGTTAGCTCCAGCTGAGCCCCATATGTTCAGCCACAGCTTCTGATCCTGCACGAACTCCCAAGCTGGAGAGCAGTCATACCAAACCTGCACCAGTAGTGGTTTTGGACACCCCTGAGCTATGGCTTGAAGTTAGCCCACTACAGGCATTTATTTCCAGGGCCATGGCTTAAACTATAGGGAATTTGGACCTGGGAGCCCTGGACAGCGCAGGGTTCCCACAAACCATTTCTCCTTTGAATTAGGAGGCAGCATTTGTCACACCTCTATTAAGCAATTATAATTAGCATCTTAGAGTGGTAAGATCACATTGCCTATAGGTGAGGCTTTACCATGTGTGGCTGCAATGGCTGAAGCATCAGGCTTCCTGCTCGCACTTCTATCTCTTCTTGCTGCTGTGGAGCTCTGCAGCGACAGAGGGGGGATGGAATTTATTTTTTGGGTGATATAAAGTGAGTGGGGAACAGTGAGAAGAGAAGCGCTTATTTGACCTTGAGCGCTGGGAGAAAGCATAACACACGGTCTGTATAAAGTTTCCTCTTGAAGAAAAATAATAATAATAATAAAAAGTCTTTTTGTTCCTCTACCAGAGAGGACTGTAAAAATCTGCTCCTGCAAAGCTCAAGTGGATTTCACAGCCAAAGCGAGGTCATTCAGAAACTGCTGCCAGGTCAAGTTTTCACTTTGAACATTTTCACAGTTAAAGGAGGATCCAGGACATATAAGAAAACACAGCCCTACACTTTCCACTTGAAACTGCTTTTAGCTTGAACTATAAGGTGCAAAGAAGAGAGCTGAACTGGTTGCGGGGGGGAGGAGGAGGCTGGAGTGGCAGGGCTTGGGTGATTTGTTTTTCTAGAAAATCTCTGCATCTGCTCTTTTCAGTGAAGTTCCCATCACTTTCTTTTTCTGCTCCATTTTCCAGCTGTGCAGCACAAAGCACAAGCAGGTCAGCAGCCTTGCTGAAGATCACAGAGTGAGTCAGTGGCTCTGGAGAGATCAGAGCCAGGAGCCCACTGTGTGCCAGTTCTTTGTGCTTCCCTCTGGTTTGGAAATTCCTTTCAACCCCAGGTGCTAAAACAAGGTGAAGCAGGACAAATTCCAGACTGTGGCTTTGGCGGAGGCTTCTGAAGGACTCGGTGAAAATGCCACAATGCTGTGACATCAGGCATGTTTGCACTCAGGAGCAGGGGGACTTCTGCATCTGCAGTTCCCAACAATTTACAACACATCCCACTGGTCTGTCACAACAAAATCTGATAGCACTGCAGGTTTCTCAAAGACATAATATTTCTACAATGTATAATGAAAACTGGCTGCCAGAAGGAGGAGAACACCTGGAATGAAGAACCCACTATAGGATGAGCCACCCAAGAAAGGGGTGCTGCAAACCAGAGGCTGTGGCTGCACTTGCTCAAGCAAATTAAACAGAGCTGGGGCTCAAGCACCAGCATAGAATCGTAGAATGGGTTGGTTTGTAAGTGGTCTTAAAGATTACTGAGCTCCAACCACCTGCCATGGGCAGCATTGCCACTCCCCAAATGAGGCTGCCCAGGGCCCCATCCAACCAGGCCTTGAGAACATCTATAGATGGGGCACCCACAGCTTCACTGGGCAGCCTGTGCAAGTGCTTCACCACTGCAGCATGTGCTTGCCCATACTATTGCTGGCACACCCCTCATCACTACTGTCATAGCATCTTCTTGTCCTTAGGATCATATTGCACAGGGAGGGAACATGCCCACACCTAAGACGGTTGACATTTTTCCTGATTGGACACTTGACCTGTTAAATGTGACCTCTTTTTTTACAGGTCCTCCAGATTACAATGCCTCCAAGCTAACATTAACTAAAGTTCTAGCTAGCTATAAGTTTAAATATCTGAAAGGACTGGGAAAAAAATGAAAGAAAAAAATGATTTTTTTTAGAGAACTGTTTTGATGTGTGTGCGTATATATACATATATACGCACATATATAGCCTTTGCCAGAGAAGATATTGATTTGTTATCATAAAGCCCCTTGGAAACCACAGCTGACAAGGGAGAAAGAAATTTATAAGCCTTGAGATACATTGATTAATTGCAACCATTTTGCACAATAATACTGGGGTCCTTTAATGGGAGGTCACCCAAGGGTACAGGGCTGAAGTGAATAGATTATTACGGGAGGGCTGCTGGTTAACAGTGACCACAGAGCTGTTTGTGAGCAGGGGGCTTGGCTGGTATGAACAGGATATTCATGAACACTGCACTACAAAATGGTTCGTTGTTGTGGTCATGCACTCTGGGCTGCTAATATTCGTGGGTGCACTTGTGTGGGCATGTTCAGTTTATTTAGAAAATAAGGGCATTGAAGCACTTGCTTTCTGAAGAGGAAAAAAAAGCACGGAGTAAGAATAACTCCAACTGTGCAAATACTGAAGAGAAAGAAAGGAGAACATCTCATTCCCTTTTTCACAAGTTTTTAAATGACAAAGCAAAAGATGTGAAATGCTGGGCAGAGCTATTGCCTGGGGTCCCCAGCAAAGGCTGCTAAACCAATAATCTTGCTTTTCCAACTTTGCAGCCTTCTAACAACTCCTTTCTACTTTAGCAGGATTTGTTTCAGAGAACTCGGCTATGTAATCTGGTACTGTGGTAATGCCCTCATCTAACAGATTCAAGGCCAAATCCTGCTCATAGCTGCCCTGGCGCTGTCCCTCTACTTTTGGTGCAGCTGCTCTGGCTGAGAGCAGAGCATGACATTTTTCCCATTAATCTCATTCTCCCTTTCTATTGTGTTTCATTTTACGGTGCCCTGGAAACCAGGAAACCTGTATGTCTTCAGCCATTTGATGTACAGGAAATGTGTTCACTTAACTAATCTTTTCCCTCAACAGAGATGGGTTTTTGTTGGATTTCTTTTTTTTTTTTTTTTTTTTTTCCCCCCCTCTCTGAGTTGGCCTCACAACACTTATGGAAACTGGTTATAGTAGAGAGGAAAAAGATTAAGGCTGGTAACTCAGCCACCACATGTATTACACTTGGTTAGAACTGTTTCTAGGAAGCTCCAGGAACAGAAGACTTGAGTCCAAACTTTGCCTACGGCCACTCTCCAGCTCCCTTTCTAGTTACAATAGCAGCCCTTCTGGCTCATCTATGGGTTGGAACGGATGCAGGCAGGAACAAGCTGAAGCCATCCCGTGCAGGATACATTCGTACCCGGGTGATCACAGCCATCCACTCCTGCCCAGTCCTGGAAGCCAAAGTGCTCCCAAGCCTGCTGGAAAAGCAGTGGAGTCCAAGGCACAGAAGGCAGACTGTTTCTGAGGAAGCCATTAGCCTTGCAGGCACTGCAACAGTCACCAGTCAAGCGACCCTGGAATGGACAGCATTTCTGAACATCTACCAAACCTCTCAAGACTGGAGACATCTCAGGTCCCCCGTATCTATGCCTAGTGGTAGCACACTGGAACAGGTTGCCCAGAGAGGTTGCAGATGCTCCATCCCCTGGAAGGGGCTGGGGCAGCCTGGGACAGCCTGGCCTAATGGCAATCCCATGGCAGGGATGTTGAAACTGGATTATCTTTGAGGTCCTTTCCAACCCAGGCTGTTCTATGATTCTATGATCTACCTTCAAACATTAAAAAGCTCAACGGGCACCTTCAATCATGCAGCCAACTTTTAAGTATGCGAGGATGGCATCTCCAAGCATAGCTTGTCAGGGTATATGAGGTTCTACACTGATTTTGGAAGCCAAGGATGAGATGGTGGAAGGATTCATCCTACAGGACGCTCAGTGAGGCCCCTCCAACATCTCACACCACTGCACTTGAAACATGTTCAGATTTAGGAAGATTCCAGCAGACTGACAGATGTACAGCAAAAGGCTGGAAAAGTTTGCCTGATCTTGAAGCTTTAAGAGTGGACAGAGGCGGTGTAAAGGAAGAGATAGGAAGTCAGACAACATCTGCTATTCACAGACTTGGGGACCTCAGAAAAACACTGAGGATTTGGCAGTGAGTAGTAGATACAGGCAGAGCAGAGAGAATAGCTGCAGGAGTCAGTCACCTGGGAAAGCTGCTGCAGTGAAGTTTACATTGGATCAGGCAATCCTGAGGGATTTCTGCAGGAAGATTGAGGCGGCTGCTGAAAACTCTAGAAAAAGAGTGCAAATGAGCCATAAAAATGAAGGCAAGTGGGAGGCATGACTTTTTTTTCCCCCCTTGGCTGAAATCTGTGCAGAGGCTTTTGTTTGCAGATGAAGTTCTTGTACTTCTGAGGATGAATACATCACTCTGGTATATGAATGACGGCAGAATCAGTGCCACTGCCAGTATGTTCATTTTCTGTGCAGCTTCCTAACATGACATTTCAGCACCATGAAAGGTCTCTCCTGCTGCAGACAACAAAAATCCCCACTCCTCTTCCTAACTCTTGCAAATTGCATGCTCTTCACAGCGCTATGTTCTTTAAGTCTACCCTGTCAAGATGGTGCACATTTCCCTTGAGCCTACTTCCCCATAACCAGCATGTGCCTGTTTTGCACATGCTAGTTCATCTCCAGGCTCTTGATTGAAATGCAAAAGTTAGCTGTCCTAGAGGAAGCACAATGTCCGAGGGCATCATTTACACCAGACTTTCTCCAGACAGCAGGATGGTGACCAAAAGGCCGTGCATCCCAGCGGGTCATGAGACCCACTGCTCTGGAGAAGATCTCCTGGAATTTCCTTTTGTAGGAGGACTTGGTTTCCGTGCCCTGTTTCCGTTACTGTCCTCTCGCCAAGCAGCACACAGTTGGCTGGCATTTTCCCTAAACCGTTGTGAGCACTGCCTTCAAAGACACGACGTCACATGTGCCAAAGCGTGACTCTGGTCTGAGTGAGTTCCCGTCAGCCTGACGCATGAGGAGAATGCTCAATTGATTCCTGATGCAGTTACATGCATCACAACACAAAGATATCACCCACCAGAATGAGCGTGTTGAGTCACTGCGTTTTCCCAGGCTGCAGAAGTGCAGGAATCATAATCATTTCCCAGCAAAGACCTATAAGGGTGCTGGCTCCAGCATTTGCATGCTCCACTCACCCTCCGGATGGCTTTTCCGAGCAGTCAGCATCAACACAGGGTACAGGCATGCCTGCCTTTCCATCTGTCTCTCTCAACCTACCACGCCATAGCTCTAAAAGGAAAATATGTACTTTCTCTCTCCATAATCCTTTTCTTTTTTTTAAAATATATCAGTATATGTATGAATATGTGTAAATATACCTATATACATGTTTTAATATAACATTTCTAACATTTCTTAAATACCGATTAAAACAATGATTTATGGGTTTTCAGATAAGGATTTATGGGCTGCCCTCAGCACAGTGGGCCAGTGTATCCCAGGGCCATTTGTGAGAGAGTGTGATGAGGTTGGAAAGGTGGCAAGGATTCTTCTTGGGTCATCCATGAGCAACACTCAATGGATGTATGGGAGAGCCAGGAGGGCAGAAAAAACAAGGAGTCAGGATGTTTCCTAGGAAAAACAAAGTGAAAGACAAAGGGAATCTTGTTCACAAGGTGAAGATGTCTCCTCTCACCAAACAGGCAAGGGAGTCAGGGTAGCAACCTGCTAGCAGATCCCATGGCTCTTGACCTACATGCTTTTGCTACTATAGTAGAAGAGGGGCAACAGTTCGGGAGCACCGCTGTAAGTCATTTGTCAGGAGCGTGAGAGAAATCTGTCCTTGGCTTACAAACACCACACACAGCTCTCTGCTTTGATGACTGCAGCTGTCTGTGTTAAGGGAGCCGGCAACTGGAGAGTGGAGGAGGATGCTGGAAAAAGGGGGAGTGGGAAGGCTTTTGGTCCTGGGTGGACAGACAGACAACTATTGCCTTTAGGATCCTTGGGGACAGGTAAATTGTAAGGGAAGCTGTAATATGCCATAAAACAAATATGTCTTGTTGAGGCTGTGATTTGTCACAGACAAGAGAGTTATGAATTTTAGCTCAAGAGTCAGTATTATTTTACCTTACCCTTGAGGGTCAGGATTCACTGTATTTTGTATAAAAACGTCTTCCCACTGGCAAGTGGGCGTTTGCACTCTTCACTGAGTGATCTGTATGATACACAGTTTCTAAGAAGGCATTTGGTGTAAGGGATGAAATATATTACATTGCAGGTGAGAATAGGTGGGATCCAAAACTCTTGATGGATCTGAAGTGGTACTGCTCTGAAAATACAGATAATTAGGTTACTGTCAAAGTGTGTTAATTTAATGTCTTTGAGATTTTGCTTCTGAAGAGTGTGTACATCGCCACACCTCTGTCTTGGGACAAGAAGGCAGGTTTCACGTAGGAAATATCAAGTAGAGGCAGTGAGAGGAAATGATAACTTGAGTTGCAGTGCAAGGGATCCCAGCACTGTAGGAGAAGGGGAGGACAGGGGCCTACAAAAGAAGCATCAGGAGAAAGGGGGCTGGTTGAAGAAGAGCCTTGTGCTTCTTGACAGATCTGCTCTTTCCCCTAATTGCCATTCCCTCCTGGATAAACCAGCAATGATGCAACTTGCAGGTGCTGCTTAGAGTCACTGTAGACCCATTAAGGCAAGGGCACATTTCTGGGAGACCTGAATGTGGCAACCTCATCTCATGACAGTGTCCCTTGATTTTTTATTATTTTTTTTTTGCCCTGAGTGACATTTTTAGACAGTCTTATATTCTGCATCCAGTCTCTGTCATGCTCTGGACTGTCAAGGAAGTGGGCTAACTCTGCATGGCACTGAAATTTGGTCTCAAGAGACAGCAAATTGACAAGTTGAGCAAAGACACCTTCACAGGACTGAGTGTTTTGCTATCCACACTCCCTGACTCACGCTGTGCTCTATCTCCTTTGGGCCCTAGCATCAGCTGCAAGTTTTACTCTGGAGAAAAGGCAAAAGCAAGATGCACACACGTGTTCCCCTGCAAGAACTGATCCTCCTGCTTGTCAGCAGTGTAACCATCCGGAACAGTGCAGTTATTGTAAGTGTAATTAATAGTGATCTGGGAAGATTATAACTTTCTCTCTCTCTCTCTCCCATTTCTTTTTCTTCTCCTTTTTTCCACCAAAACTTTCTGGCTGTGCTTTTTTTGGCAACCCCAAAATAATAATTTGATGCAAACTCTGGCCACAAATCCAATGGAGCTTGATAGGCTTTAAATGAGGGGAGGGGGACGGGCGGAGGCGATTGCTTTAATAACTGTTCTTGGAAAAAGGCCATTGGTGTATTTTCATTACTCAGAAGAAAGCCAGAAAGAAAACAAGTGGCAGGACAGTCATTAGAAAATAACTATGAATAATTATAGAGTGGGGGCAAGGGGAAGTCCAGGGAATTACTTCAGGGACATAATCACAAGCCCACATCCAGGCTAGTTGCTGGCAGCTAAGAGGATCTATCCAGTGTTTTTTGGGCTCGTCTCTGTTCGATCTTGCACAAGCCTACGTCCCCATCACAGAAGCTGCTCCCACCACAGTCTCAGCAGGTCCCGGAAACACTACGCATGGTCCTGGCCTTACAACACACTGCAGGCCTTCATGGATGAACCTCCATGTGCACATCAGGTACAGAATGGAGGAAGGATATTTCCCATTCACAACAGGAAAGCCAAAGGTCTAAGCCACAATGTGGATTAAGATGGTGAGGATCTTAACTGTCCTTTGAGTAACACAGTTCCAATAAAGGATGCTGTACACAGACATTCTACCACACAGCAGAAGGCTCTACATGAAATCAAGGTATGATAATCATAGGCAGAAAAAAAGGAAAGAGTTTCCCTTAGTCAAAAAAGATACAAAAAGTCTTGAGGAGTTCTTCCCATTCCCAAATCCCAGAGCATATCGGATGCCCCCAGAAAAATCTCCACAGTGCCTCAGCAGAAGAGACAGCCCAGTTTCTGAGCTCCCTGTTAAGTCAGGCTATAGGGGCCACATCTCCTCATCTTTAGAAAGCCTCTAAACTACCTACAGCCACTCCTGACAGCGTTGCAGCCAGACATCCATCTATGTACCTGTAATGCAATGGAAAGCACAGCAGCAGAGCTGCGAGGTCTCAGGCTGCAGCAAGCGAGGATAAGCTCAAATGCAACAGCCATAGGCACAGAAATAATGAAAAGAAGCCACTTACCTTTGGAAGGCCCCATGTATGCAGGGATCTCCAGCAAGATTCCCTTGCCTCCACTGCCAATCTTTAAATGATGTCTGTGAAGGGGTGCAGCTAGGATCCACCCCTTCCTGTCACTCAGGTGCATTAGATGCACCTGAGCTCCCCTGGGTTGGCCCTGCCTTCTCACCAGGTGCTCAATCACTGTTTCAAGCTGTGACTTAGCATTTCCACTACAGTATCTCTCCATTAATATTACACCTCTACATGAAAGAGAGGTATGGTTTGCTCCTGATGGTAATATTTGTTCAGAAAGGAACATTTCCAGAAAAGTGGCAATGCTAAAGGAAGTGAAAACCCTAAATCCTACTTAGCTCATGCACACCTTGCTTCAGGAGAGAATCTGGAATGGTTGAAAGATGAAAAAATTTAAAAAAAAAAATTCAACAGCATAGGAGGTTATTTTTACAGCAACTCCTTAGGCACTATGCAAAGGTTCTGGACTGACCAAACAGAGCAGGCTCAGAGGCAGCTGATGGTTACAATCAGGAGTCACGTCCTCCAGGTAAATCATTATTTATCAATGCTTTAGGGGTCAAGGCAGCAGGTACATGGTCACATAAGCAAAGCACATCCCCATATCACACACAGCATACCTTATAAAGGACCTCTACTTGTTCAGTCAACTCCAAGCATTTTTTCTTCCCCGAAGCATTATTCCTAACATGTACAACAAAACTAGCACTGCCTTACAGTGGACAAAAGGAAACTCCTCCTGAAAACACCTGCTTCTTCCAGGGTATGCCCTCCTCCAACTACAGCAATGATTTAATTTATTTATGGCCATCCATCACCATGGCACCCATCTGCAAGGTTTCTAAAGGCCTTACTCTATGCCAAGGAGACAAGGCAACCCCCTGTATTTCATTGCACCACAAGGTAAATAATTAGACAATACCTCCAGAAGACAGCAGGCTGGGACATTTGTTCAAGTTTCCCAGAGACCATCTGAATTTGTACTTTTCCTTTTTATTTATACCATTTTTCTTGTAGTTATTGATGATGTTTCTCGTTTGCTTTTATTAGATGCAGGTGTTTTCTGCCCTTCAGCTGGGAACACTTTTCCTTTTCAGCCAACTCCAGTCCTACTTTGTGCCTCAGTCACCTTTTGACTGTGATACTGGAGAGAAAAGGAGGAAAAAAAAAACAAAACACGAGAGAGAGTGAGAGATACTGATTTTTGCTGCCTCAGCAGATGTGTGTTAAAGTGTTTTAGTGATTCAGCTAGTGCGCCTGCCTGGGGCCAAAGGAGAGGCATTGTCTGAATCTAAAACAATTAATAACAAAAAAAGAATGTGAGCAGCATGGAGCGGGGGAAGGTGGAGGTGGAAAGCGAGCAAATCACAGGGATATTCTGAGCTTGCTGAGCACCTCAGTAAGATCTCCAACCATTTCCAGCAGCGGCGGTTTGGATGCAGTCAAGACCCTTTGTGACACAGGAGCCTCACTAGCCCTGTTGTGCGGGGGGGGTGGGGGGGGCGCCAACTAAAGCTGGTTTTGCAATTCCTCCTGGGCCCTTCAGAGCCTCTGGACGAGGGCCATGCTCCTCCCCAGAGCTGAGCTGTGCTTCCCTGATATCCCAAGCAGGATGGGAGGAGGGGAGATGCTCAGCCATGCTAAGGGACCTGCTCAGGCCCTGCATGCTGCTCAGGACCTGCTTGCTGCACTGACCATGAAGGCCACAAAGGCACAGAAGGGAATTTCTCCTCATGATTAAACATTTGTCTTTCCTGCTATTAGCAAAAGAAACTAATTTTGTCTGTGCTCAGGCAAGAGGAATTTGCCCCCTGGGCAACATCCAGTACAGACTCTGGGCTCTGGTCCTTATGAAAAGGTCCCAGAGCTGATGTCCCTCACAACTCACAGGGTGACACAGGTGGGTGATGGAGGCACCCCAGCCACCATCGTCTCTGGAAATGCTGGCAGCAGAGACCTGGTAATGTGAAACGAGGCCAACTCAGCCCTGCAGAACACCCAGGCACTGATCTGGTGAGGGGAGACTCCAATTCCTACATGCGGTTTAAAATTGATACCCCCATGAGGCATGTTAGAAAACAAAACATTGATGCTGTCTTCGCTGGAAGCATAGGTTGCTTTGTTTTTATAATGACACAGAAAGCTCCCTGCAAAGATAGTTTCCTTCAGCCTAGCCCTTGCTGGATATGGAAGGAAGTCCTTGGAGGTGACTCTCCAATGTATCCAGTATGCCACCTAGCCCTCGCTAGCTCTACTACAGCACTGCTCAGCTCAAGCTGCTGGAAAAGACTCCCAGCGGGAAGCTGCCAGCACCTCTTGTAGAGGTCCTTCCATCCAAGGGAAGGACAAATATCGTTGGGAAGGAATCAGGTTTTACTCCTGACTCTTAACCCAGCCTCCATGCAAAGCGCATTGGTATCTACACCACCTGCTGTTGCCTGCCTTATCTTTCTGCGCTTCTTGCTCAGGCTTGCCCCATCAGTTCCAATTTTGTCACTTGTCATTGTGCCCTCTGGGATTACTCCAAAGATGAAATATTGGCTCTTTTTCATAATGATGCTTGAGGCGCTCGATTTCACAACCTGTTGGTATTTTTTAATACTTGCACACAAGAAAAAAAAAAAAAAAAAAAAAAAAAAACAAATAAACCGACCCCAAAAAACACCATTCTCCTGTAAAAGCACTATTTTCCTAACACGACCTCCACAAACTGGACAGTGGTTCTGGAGGGAGAAGAAAAACATATCTCAGTCATGTATCTGTGATTCAGTTCATAATCTTTCTAGACTACCTCAACTCGTTTGATGTTCTAAGTGCCCCCAGAACACAAAGATTAGCCCAAAGTGATTAAAACATATGTTTCATCCTCTTTATCATGTCCAAGAAAGCCAGTGCTTCTGTACATTACAGAGAATGTCATAATGAATTGTGACGTATCTGTGATATAAAGAATGGTAGCAGCTTTCCAAATAACTACTTCTCTTTTTTTGCAACAAAGAACCATATGTAACACATGGAGCCTATAGCAGTGAAGTGTATTAGAAGATGTGAATAGAAACCTTAACTTTTTCTGCTTGTTCATTCCCCCAAAATAAGAAAACACATCTCATAAAGCATTATTGTGACCACCCTTGGAAGAGAACAAGCCACAAGAAATGAGACCTTTGTTAGCTGCAGGCTTTCCTATAGCTCATGTACAACTGCTTGCTGCCTCATTGCTGCCTTTTTTTCCTGGGTAGCAGAGTTTTGTTTTGTTTTTCTTTTTTTTTTTTTTTTTTTGGGACCCCCAAAAAAAATGTAAAAAAGCAAAAAAAAAAAAAAAAAAAGCCAAAAAGGGAGGAGTGCAGACAGCATGCACCAAGCGTTTATCTGCAGCTTTATCCCAATTGCTGGATTCAGTGCTAGGATCCTCGTGGTTGAGTCCACTTTCATAATCTGGCAGTAAACCTGCCGTCAGGGCACATCTCATGACTAAAACTTTGCCATCTTCTGGTTTGAGAATCAGACAAGGCAACCAGGTGTGCTTTCATGGATGAAAGTCCCAGTGCAGCCTTGCAGCTCAGTGTAGGAGGTAAGCTAAGATGCCCTCAAGACAACCTCACGCCACCTGGAAAGCCCAGGAGAAAGCTCCCGGACAAACTAAAATTAGGGCAGCTTCCCCAGGGCTGCCTCGCAGGATCCCTGCCCAACAGCCATCCAGCCATGCCCAAGCCTCCTGTGCCAGGGCTTGCAGCTGGGCTGGATAGAAGCAGCTCCATACATGCCTCACCACTCTGCATCCCACAGGTTGCAGTGGGAGTGAAACCTCTCCACCATCCCTCCCATGCTTTCTCCATACTAGACATTATTTGGGATGTAATCTTTCTTACAGGGTAGAGAAAAGAAGAAGGAAAGCCAGTTCTCCCCTGTCCTAAGCCCTTTTGCAAAGTGCTTCCAGATTTCCAGATGAGGAGTGTTATGTTATCTCTGCCCAGTGTTATGTTCTGCAAGGCATCCAGTCAGACCAGTAGCAGATCCCCACAAAACTCAGCAACAGGATGCAATTAATAAATAATAAAATGCTGCAAAAGTCCTAACTATCAACCGGAAAAACTATTTAAAAATGCTTCTAGATAAAATCCCAGGGGGTTGTTTTCCTTACCTTAGGGGTGCCTATTTTGCAGTGGTTAGCTACGATCTAAGCAGAGATTTGGGTATTATCTAATAAAACCTCTGGAAAACCTGCTGATTCAAAGAAAAGGGGAAAAGCTCAGAAATGTGCCTTTCCTTTTTGAAAAGAGGGGTTGAAAAAAAGGACAGGAGGGAGCCTATCTTTACTACGGAGCCCACATGGGGTAGGAAGGCAGTAAAAAAGGAACACCTGAAATGTGCAGACAAGACTTCAGCAGGGAAATTTCAGTGAAGAAAGAGTTAATGCTTTTAAGCAGCTCTCCGTCCTCTTACCATAGATAAGGGTGCATTCTAGTGGCAAAATCCATGCAATGCAGCTGCATAGCTGACTGATCTAAAAAGAAACCTGGGGAATATGAAGCTTTGGAGGATTGTGTGCATGTGCAGAAAGGGGGGGGGGACGTGATTTGAAATGCACAGAAACCTCACCCAGAATTGCCTGTTCCCTTTTGATTTCCCGCTCTCCCTGGTAGCCAGCCTTGTGCCTGTGCTGGTGAGAGATCTCCCAGCGCTCACCCAACCATCCTGCTGCAGCTCCAGGTTTAACATCCTTGTGCACAGCTGCCTGGGCTGGCCACGGGGCTGCACAATGCAATTTTGGAGATTCCCTTCACCGCGCTTCCAGCTTCCCCACTCCTAGCAATGAATGAGCACCGAGGGAGGCAAGTGCAAAGGACCAGGGCCCGGAGAGCTGTAGCACTGAGGAATGCAGCGGTGGAACAAAAGGCAGCAAACTCCAAGCTATCCAAGTACAGGGGATGAGCACTGCAAAGTGCTCTCTTCTTTTTCCATCTCCCCCTACACTTTGTGCAGGGCAAAAGGCAGAAGAAGAATGAGCTAAAACGTGCAAATTGAAATTTGTATGGCAAAATTCCCCTTGTTTTCTGGCGTGCCCTAAGCAACAGCGAACTTTTCCGAAGAGTAATCTAGCACAGTTCTTACAAGCAGCCTAGCCCTCCCTCCTGCACGCTGTCTGGCCACGTTAACCCTTGTTGTCTGGGGGCGTGGGGGCACAGCCTGTACACCCTCATTGAGTTCTTACCCCTTGCTCAGGACTGGGGAGGCAGGAAGGGAGAGCTGGGGACACTGCACTCATAGAATGGGAGCAGGGTGGGTGAGAGCAGCTCTGTGGCACACATCCAGCCATCTCCCTGCTGTGCTCACCTTAGGAGCCGAGGGGTGCTCAGGGTCCCCCCACTTTCTGCAGGTCCTGGGCAGGGCACAGGAATCCCCATCTCACCAGCAAGACTGCAATCAGTCTCAATAGCACCCTGCAGATGCAATGTCCTCCTACCTCCCTAAACTCACAGTTCTCCCACCCAGATGCCCTGCAACCCAATTGCAACCATTTTTCTCCTTTTATATATTCACATATATATTTAAATATATATATATTTAAAACTGTACAGATCCCAACTATTTTTTCCCCCTGCCTCTCCCCTCCCAATCCTCGCCTTCCCCTTCCCCCTCCTCCTCCCCTTGTCTCTCCTCATAATATTATCCTTGATCACTGCCCGGGGTTTGAAGCCCAGAAGTCAGAAGCTGCACACCCCACCCCCACCGGCTCGAGTGTGTACTGATAGGGCCCTGGCTGCTGGCACCCAGTCAAGCTGAGGTGTCATTGGGATCTCAAATTGCAGCTAGGGGCTGGCAGGCAGCCAGGGGCAGTCTATTTAAAAGACAGCCTGTTCTGCAGTATTCAGTCTCTTTAGAAACTTCTCCAGGGGAAAAGTGTTGGGAGATCTACAAAGTGGATTTTTTTTTTCCATTTTCCTTTTTTTTTTTTTTCTTCCCTCTTTCTCCCCGTTTTTTACCGCTCCTCTGCAGACTTTCCAACCAAACACTTCAATTTTGCAGAAAACTTCTTTTTTCCTTTTTTTTTTTTTTTCTTTTTGCCATTTTGGGGGGCTTTTTCTCTTTCTCCACTTTTTTTTTATTTTTTAATTTTTTTTATTTTTCAAACCTTGGAAGAGGAAAGCGAGAGGGTTGAACAGAACCGATCGAAACACCACTTTGCTTCATACCACGCTTCCCAGCAGCTCGCTGCGTCGGGAGAGACTTCTCCTCCTGCAGAAGAAGGGGGAGGGAAGGGGAGCTTTGCATCCCCTCTTCCTTCTCCTGCGCTTTTCTTTTCTTTTTTTTTTTTCCCCCCTCTTGACTGCTTTGATGCCATAAGAGCAGGACGCTGGGTTTCAAGGAACTTTGCTCCCTTCCCAACCTTCCTCCTCCCATCCCTTTGGGTGCGTGTGCTTGTGTGTGTGTGTGCGGTCCCATCCCACTCCCCAACCCCTGCAACCTGTAGGCTGCAGCTCCCCGTGCAACCTTCTCTCCCTTTCCCTCCTCCTCCCCTCCCTTTCTCTTTCTGCGCTCCCGCGGATCGCCGTGCAAGTCCCCAGTTCCAGGCGAAAAAAGAAAGAAAAAGACAAAGCAAACCTAGACCCTCTCTCACAGCCAAAAGAAAAGCGGGAGACTCTCGCACCCCGAGAATAACCCTCAGCCTGGGGTGCCCGCAAACAGGGGCTGCGCTTTCAGCCGCTTTTCTTTTTTAAATTCTCTAGTTTTCTTTTTTTTTCTTTTTCCTCCCCCTCTCCCGGAGGGGCCAAGCGGGAAGCAGACGTCCCCCGCCCCCGCCGGCGGCAGCCCCGCGCCCCGTCCCGCAGCATCCATCCCCCCGCCGCGATGCTGCTGCGGCTCCTGGTGCTGCTGGGCGCCTGCCCGGGGCTCTCGCGGTGCCTGGGTTCCTTCGTTCAGTGCGAACCATGCGACGGCAAAGCTCTGTCGCTCTGCCCTCCGCCGCCGCTGGGCTGCGAGCTGGTGAAGGAACCGGGCTGCGGCTGCTGCCTCACCTGCGCCCTGCCCGCCGGGCAGCCCTGCGGCGTCTACACCGAGCGCTGCGCCCGAGGGCTCCGCTGCCTGCCCCGCCAGGGCGAGGAGAAGCCACTGCACGCCCTGCTCCACGGCACCGCCGTCTGCCTCAGCGAGAAGAGCTACCGCGAGCAAGCCAAGGCCGGTGAGTGCCCCGCGGCCGAACAGCCGCTCTCCTCTGCGCCCATCCTCCCGCTGCCCCCCTCCCCTCCATCCCCGCCTGCCTTTCCCTCTTCCGGGAGCGCTTCCGCACCCTCCCGCTTTGCTTTTCCGCCCTCCCGGCTGCTCCCTTTCCAGCTTTCCGCTTGCTTTTCCACTCCCTCCCTCCGGTTGCTCTTCCCTGCCCCCGCCGGCCGCTTTCCCATCCTTCCGGCTGCATTTTCCAGCGTTCCAGGTGCTCTTCTGTGCCCTCGCTCGCTTTTCCATCTTTCCAGCTGTGTGCCGTCCTTCTGTTCTCTTTCCATCCCCAGCTGCTCTTCCTTTCCCCCTCCCCACCATGTTCTTCCATCCCCCTCCACCACCATCACCACCACCACCAGCTGCTTTGCCACCCTTTCAGTCGCACTGCCATCCTTCCGCCCTTCTTCTCCCTCTCTTTCTCACATCCCCTGGCAGCTCTTACATCCTTATTTATTTACTTATGCTATTTCCTCATCCCTTCCTCTCCCCACTCCTCTGTCGGCTGCCTCCCAAGCCCCCAGTTGCTTTTCCAGCTTTCCAGCTGCTCTCCACCACTGCAACTTCCCTTGGTTGTTGTGCCATCCTCCTACTGCTTAACTGCTTTCTCAGCTACTTTCTCATCATTCCCACTGCTCTTCCCCCCCCCCCCCCCCCCCCCCCCAGCTCTTTTTCCATCCTTTCAGCTGCCCTTCCATTCCTTCAGACCACTTTACCCATCTTTCCCATCCATGCCCTGGCTGAATCTCCTGTTGCATCATCTCACATCCCCCTGCCTCTGGGTTGACCCATTCCTAGGAGAGTTTTCTTTCCCCACTTCCCAGCTGCATCTGCATCTGAGTCCTTTCCCAGCTGAATCCTTTCCACCTTTCCTTCATCTCCATCCTTGCCCTCTCCCTGACCTCCTTTCTCTCCACCTTGCTTATGGGCTCTGCAGCTTGAGCTCCAGGGGATCATTGCATCCCTCAAACCCTCCTGCTTTGGCATTCAGACTTTCTCTTTCACCTTGTTGCAGCCTGCTCCTGGCTGCCTGCTGCTGGGCATCTTTGTTGGGCAAAGGGCTTTAGCACTGGGAGGTGAAAAGAGCAGGTGCATTAGGAACAGGGAATCTGAATGCAAAAAAGAATGACAGTGTAGCTAACAGCCAGAAAGAACACATTAAAAGCAAGTATGAAGGCTGGCACGGTAGCACTACTGCAAAGCCAAGCTGAAATGTTTGCACCTTGCACGTGACAAAAGCACGAACGCAAGTGCTGCTTCACTTGGACGCTTGCTGCACTCCCACTGCAGGATCTGTGGCTGCTTCAGGGTTGGTTCCCCCTGTGAAACACTTCTGTGTTTCTGCCATGGCATACAGGAGGGCAGGGAGGGGTCAAAGGGACCCAGGAAACCACTTGGCAAAAAAAAAAAAAAAAGCAGAACCAAGGCTCCCCAAGTCTTTTTGGCCCAGGAAAACATCATTTTTGCTTGTTAGCAAGCTGCTGCTTATACCAGCACAATGAGAGTCCACTTCTTTCCAGCACCTAATAAATCTTGATGCATTTAGTATTTTTTCCTTATTGCTACTTGTGCTGTTATGCGCCATCCTTCAGAGCAAACACAATTTCTGTGTGTGTGTGTGTATATATATCAACATATCACTTTCCTTGCATCAAATGACAAAAAGTGTCTATCCTCCCCTAAAACTGACCAGAAATAGCAAAGCTGAGCTCAGCCTTCTGCAGGGGACCTGGACGAAGCAGGAGCCATGGGACGTGTGGGGAGCAGAGCAGGAAGCCAGGAGCCCTTTTCCCATCCTGAAGTGCAGGAGGTAGCTGAGAACCCGCTCCCAGATGAGCTATGCAGAGCATCCCGCAGCGTGTCACCCGCCGGGTTTATTTCCCTCAGTTGTATGTCTGCGAGGCAGTGTGGTTGGGACAGCAAGCCCTGTAGTGAGGGCAGAGCTGAGCCTTGTACACATAGCCAGCATGCCCTCTGCAGTCTGAAATACCGAACAAACCTTTGTCTCTTAGCTTCTTACATGAATCTCCTTAAGTTCCACCTGCCCGAGGAGTCTGGTCCTTTAGCGGATGCTCTGCATGCAGAACGTGCCTGGTCTCCTGGTAACATTGCTGCTTTTGGTTAGCTTGGGGTGGGAGCACCCTCAGAAGAAACACAGAGGGCAGTAGGACAGAGGGTGCAGGTTTGTTGCAAAACCACTGCTGGCACTACTTGAGCTTTGAGTTTGTACCCGAGTGCCACAGGGGCTCATTTCAGTGGGTTTTGGTTGAGCTCCAGTGGGGGACGCTTTGCAAGAGGCAGAGTGGCAGGTTTCTCCCCAGCTTTGCCAAAAATTAAAAAAAAAATACAAATAAAAAATAAATCAGGAATTCCTGAGGATGGGAGAAGGAAAAAACTCTCTTGGCATTCGGCTGGTAGTGTGTGAGAACAAAGTATATTTTCATAGGCGTGTTCCTAAGCAACGGGGCAAGGAAAGAAATGAAGTTTGACTTGAACGCTCTGGCCTCTGCCAGTTTGGCCAGCAGCACGAGGACTGTGTGCTGGGGGAGCTGGCTGGGCCCTCCGATTTATCAGTGACCAAAATTGGCCCTGAGCTGTGAAATGCTGAGAAAGAATCAGCACTCTGCAGAATGAACTACGGGACAGTGGCAAGGACAAGATCTAACTGCATTTCTATCTATTTCTGCGCTCGTGCTGGCTGAGCTGAAAATCACAGATGCTTTCCTCCTTATAGCCAAGGTAGAGGCACAAGGAGAACAGTGCTGGAGGCCAGGCTTGGCTCTGCAGCTGAGCAGATGTTTTGCGTGGGGACAGGATGCTCCTGGGCACTGTGCCTCAGTTTCCTCTTCTGTGAGCTGGGCACAGTGGTGCTGAGAAACGCTATGCAGGATGTGCTGCTGGCTGGCAAATGGGTCGGAAATGAAAGCAAATGTAGGATTAAAGGGCTTTGGTAATGCTTGTTTTAAGTAGGCTGATGTGTAGGTAGTGACAGGACAGTCCCTGTAGTCCTGGCTGGCACAGCAGCCAGACACTGTCCTTTACCGAAAGCCAAACACCACTGCTGTGCTGTAATTGATGTTCCTGGTTTTAAAAAAAAAAAAAGAAAGAAAGAAAGAAAGAAAAACCATGAATGAGCTTCATTTATGGCACAAGCTTCAGGATTCTGGGTTTGCTCTGTTTGGTTTAGGTTTTGTTTGAAACTCACCACGTCTTTCCATTCCGCTGCCCTGTGCTCCCGCCAGACTTCCTCCTGCTGACACAGCAAGGTCAGGCCGAGCGCCGGGAGCACGGGGCACCGAGCACAGCCTGCCGCCCCAAACGGGCTGCTGGAAAAACAAAGGTTGTCAAATATTTCCTTCTCCTCTGCCGTTCCTTCGCTTTCTAGAAAGCAAGCGAGACTTGGCAAGTTTCCCCACGAAACCGTGAGCCAATGATAACCAGGAGGGGAAGGGAGGGGGGGGGTGCAGAATTAGCGCTAAGAAAATTGTCTTTGCTGCGTCAGCTGGAAGCAGGAGGAGGAGGAGGGCTGCAGAGCCCAGGTTTTCTGCAGCTTGCATTGGGTGCAGTCCCTCATCCAGCCTGACACGTTCCCCACCCCGCTTCTCTTCCTCCTCCCTTGGCTCGGAGATGCAGGATGTGGATATAGGGTTTTGAGGTGGGCAGCAGCTATGGGATTGGGGTGCAGAGCCAAGCACAGGATCCTTTGTGCAAAGAGCTTCCGACCTGTCAAGGCAAAAGCTACAGAACAGGCCTGCAAAGCCTCCTGTCCAAAACAGGAAAAACCCCATTTTTCTTCTCATCTGAAGTTTCAACAACAATATCAATATATTAAAAAAAAAAAAAAAAAAAAAAAAAAAAAAGGTAAAATCCATCAGGTGCCAGCAAGAAAGCTGGGTTTCTGTGGTGTGCATGTATGGGGGTGGGAGCAAGGGGTGGTTCAAACAGGAAAGGAGGGGCCTTGGCTGGAGAGTCTTTTCGGCAGCCTGGTTTCTAAGGAAGAAGCAAGAATATTAAGTAGCTGATCCAAACGAAATTCCTGCCTGGTGCCAGCAAAGTTCACCGGAGCAGAGACGTGGCTCTGTGCGTGCGTGCGTGCGCGAGTGATGGAGCGACTCCAAGCTCCCTCCAAGCTCCCGCGCACGGCTGTCAGCCTGGACCGGCTCCCAGGGAGCCCGCCCAGAGCTGTACCACTGCCTGCAGTGCTGGGGCTGGCCTTACATGGGAGCCTCTGCAGCTAGGAGGGATGCTGGAGGCAGGCAGTGTGCCTCCTGCCGTCAGTGCTCGCGTACCAGCATCCCGTGTCTGGCACACGTTTGGCACACGCATGTCGGTACAGCAGGGAGGAGAGGCAGTGAGTCGGCTGTACTTGCACGCAGAGCACGGTGCTCTGCTTCCTCCTAACGTCCACTGCGAGCTTTGCTCCCTGCACTGAACAGCTCTGTGCCAAGTTGTTACAGCCGTGGTGGCTCCCGGTGCTCCTCACCCAAACTGGGAAGGCCGGCAGCAGAGGACAAGCCGTAGAAAAATGTTGTGACTTGTTTTTCACTTGCACTAACTCAGGGCAGATATAATAGCCCATAGTATGGCAAATCTTGCCTGTATTTTTTCCCTTGTAGTGTTAATTCAAGGTCAGACATAAATGAAAGGAGAACTTGGTTTGAGCATACCTGCCCCTCAACGTGGGCTGCTGAGCAGCAGAGTTATTATGCACAGGGAAGATACGCATGTGAACATACACATACATGTACCCATGTTCACACACCCACACATGCCTGCACAAACATTTAATGTCTGCAGCATTTTTGTCTTTGGGGGCAGAATGGTTTCCTGGAAGCACGCATAAATCTCTCTTACGTGGTTCTGCTTAATGACTAGAACATGGGTGTTTGGCCATAAAGATCAGATACTGACACACAGAGCAGCCTACCCTTTCCTCCCACTGAGGACTGCAATGAGATGCAGCAGGTGAGCGTATCAACAGGAGGTAAGGGGAGATAGAGGCAAGATAGTTCTCTGCCAGCTGCATGGATCTGAGTTCACATGCCATGCTTGGAATTGTGGGCTGTATTTTCTGGAGAGACTAAGTCTGTGTAAAGTACTCTGACAGCCTGAGTAACTGGAGATAGCCCAGTGAAGGTGTGGACAGGCTGTGGCTTGCTGAGGGCTGTCCATCCTCTCTGGCTATCCATCCATCTCCTGCTCCATGCCAGGACTGAAGAATATATGCAGGGAGCTGTGGTGACTGGTGCTGGGAGTCCGCAAGCTTCTCTTTGCCAAGGTAGTAACATGTGGCCTTTGGGAATCTGGGAAATGAAACCTGAATTGGGAAAAGATGGCAATTTTGGTGAGACGTGGCAAACTGAGGACAGGAGAAATAACTTCCAGTGTTGAGGAGGGGCAAGCAGCAGGAAGATAAGGTGCATGCAGAGATCAAAAATGACACAGAGTTTGGCTTCCCTAGCAGCCTGCATAATAACTGCGTAGTAAAGAGGCTTTTTACAGGTTAAAAAAAAAAAAAAAAGATTGGTATAATCTGCTTATCCTCAGGACAGGTGTAGCAAAAGTCACAAGGATGCTCTGCTGTAAGGAGGAGAGGGCAACCTCCAGGCTGGGTGCCCTCAGGGCTACGTGCTGGAGGCCAGGAGGCCACAGAACAGCTGTGCTCATGGTCCCAGGCCCCAGGGATGCTACTGCAGATTGCCAGGCACAGGTTACACTGTGTGTCAGCCTGTCTGGGAAGGGTCACATCACATCTGATGAAAAAGTGGTGAAATCCCCTGTCGTCTCCCCACTGCTCCCCCACCAAACACTCTCTTTCTACTCCTTCAGCTGTGTAGCCAAGGCAACTCTCAGCAAGATGTTGTTTTTGAAGTGGTTCTTTGATGGTGGTGATCTAAGGGGACCCCTTAGTGTTTATGTCAATCCACCTGCTCGCAGTTAATCCTAGCAGGAGCCAGCATAATGTGTTCGCAGAAATTTGGGACTCTCAGTGGTTTGATGTAGGCAAGTTTGCTCTCAAGGAAGCTATTTCTCAGCATGTTCTGAAGGATCTGCTGTCTGCTTATGATGTTTCCAGGACAAGTGTGCAAACTGCTCATCAGTCCAAGCTCCACTTGCTGCGCATCATTCCCATGCAAGGCTTGATCCTGAAAGATGCTGTGTACCTTTTTCCCATGACTGAGATCCAGAGCAACATAGGCACCTAATCCCCTCCGTGGGAGCCAGCTACCTCAGTCTTCGAAAGACTGAAGAGGAAAACCTAGAGATGCTGTTGTAGGATTGGAAAGCATTTCCAATTGCATTTTGAAAGCAATTCCAAGCTGCCCGCCTTGAGGGCTGTTATTGCAGAGTTTGGTTTGTTTGCTTGCTGGATGGACACAGCTGGTACACTGATGGAGATAATTGTTATGTTGATGGAGATAGCTTGTCTGGTTGCTATTTAAGGGGGAGAAGGAAATCCTGACAGATACTTAAGGAAATGATCCTCCAGCTAAACAAGAGAAGGAATGTATCTTAAAGGTAATACTGGGGGCAAAGTTGTCCTATAGTCTTTTTTTTAAAAAAAAAACAAAAAAAAAAAAACCAGTATAAATATTTTCTTTTTCCAATCTGGATGGAAGTTGCCCTCTGAAGATAATTGAATTTACAGACCCTTTCATTATTCTTGCTTAAGAAATTAGATGTTATGCATTGGACTAATGATGAAACCCTAGTAATTAAGCCAGTGAATGGTGATGGAACCTGGCTTTCACTTTTTAATTTAAAAGAGATGCAGGAAAAGTGGAGAAAAAAAAAAAGTTTTATTAGGAAATCTCATAACCGTGTAGCAATCACAATAGACATCCATGTGGCTGTAACATTCCCTTTCATTTGTGGCTGAAGAAATAGCAAAAGTGGAGGAAATTTTACTGCATCATTTCATAGCCATTTCAGTATTCAGTTATTTTATTTTATAACAGCCAGGGAGGCTTGAAGTTGTGGGGAAAAACAACAGCAAAGTGCAGCAGGGAATTGGTTCTGGAAAGACTCAAGACCTGTTAGTGTGATCTGAGTTTCAGACCCCCAAATGGAGACCTGTATACTGTATCCTGTATACTTTGTTGCATTGAGGAACTCTTGATGTTTTTTAACATTGAAAAGCATCTTTGCATACTGATAGACCAAGAGAAGTGTGTTGGGTTACGCCACAGTACAGTGCAGGGAGGGAGATGGCAAGGAGGGGCAAAAGCAGCAGTTCAGTTCAGGCTTGAGCGAGTTTCTTCTTAGCAATATTGCTGGAGTGTGAACATCAGACTTCTGGTAATGTTTTGTGGTACTTCTTAAGTGAATGGAGAGATGAAATAATAGCGAGACCTACCCAGCCCAGCTTTCTGACAGAGGGACCACTAAGGAAGCAGAAGGGAGGCCTGAGGGCAGAGGTGGAAATCTCATCACTGGAGCTCATAAAAGTCAGGTCGGACTGTGATCGTCAACCATGTGATGATGTGTCATCTGATGCTGACACAGAGATGAGCAATGAATGATCTCACAGATCTTTTCCATCTGGTTTAAGGCAGAGCTGTGAAAGTCGGGCTGAAGTCCTAGAAACTCTTCCAGGCTCAGCGGGAGGTTGCAGTCATAGCTGCACGTGTGAAATATTTGTGGGGTTTGACCAGTTCTCATTCAGCACCTCAAACAGGTGCATCTCCACATTCCATCAAACACACCTTCACCTCCTTCTACAGGGAGGCAAAAGGCTTCCTTATGAAGGAAGGCGGTATGAAGGGTTGGAAGAAAACCCCAGCAGCAGTTGCTTTTCAGGTCGTCTCAGCTGGTAGCCAGATGAGCAGTTCAGTCCCTTTTGTTTTCATTCAGAAGATGAGAAAGCACTTTTGTTTTTCATGAAGGGATTTCCTTTCTTTTTGCCACACCTAAGCCTCTTGGAGAAACTGTCAGTAAACAGTTGAATGATGTTTGTTGGGAGCTTCTCCAGGTTTTTACCATCAGTTACAGAGACAGTCATGCAATCTTCTGTCCTGAGTTTTCCTTCTCCACTTTTTCTGCTCTTAGTTTCTTGGCAGCATGATATCTTCTTCAGTGCCTTTATTGCAACCAGTGGAATCTGCCACTAGGGTGGATTTGTTGGAAAGCATACAAGACTAAGAAAGACTCAATGATTTCATCCTTTCCAGGAAGAAAAAGTATATCTTGGTCACTATGCTTTTGCAAGATGATTTATTTAGATTTCTCTGGATCATTCTTCAACTCATTTCTCAGATTCTTCTGCAGCTTCAGCATATGGAATGGGAAACATCTGCAGACTCCAGATGATGTGAAAGAAATATGTTTTATCTTCCTATCATCAGTGCATCAGCTACAGGAGCTTTTTGATGTAAATCTGATCCTGAAATACTTCCTTCCTCTCCACCTGCCAGTTCAGTTCCCTGGCAGATAACTTTGTTCACGAAGTGTCAGGCTGATACAAGCAGCTATCTAGAAGCAGAGTGCCTGCAATTTTCAAGATGGTGCACATCAACATTACTTAATTGAGATAGATGGATGTTTATTCATTTTTTAGGAGGAAGAGACTGAAAAGTTTCCTAACCCAGTTACTTGTTAGGTATTTTAGGTTGCATCTTACCAGAAACAATTGGATTGCCACAGTGAACCACAAATTTGGTCACACTGACGTTAACCACAAACCCTCACCCCAACTCTGTGTGCCTTACATACACAGTGCAAACTCTAAAACCTGTGTTGAGAACTGATCTCAGTCAGATTTGAGAGCTCTCTGGAAAGAATGAGCCAAAGCAAAGACACCACCTCTTGGTGAGCCCCAATCATTGCTTCTGCATGTTAGGTCAGAAACTGTCCAGCTCACCAGCTGATACCCAAGCCCAGCTCTTCGAGCACAGCGTGGATGCTTGGAGCCTGCTGGACTAACAGCTAGCACATGTAGGGAAGGAAATGTTGTCATGGAGCTACCCATATCTAAACCTGCTTTTCTACTTGCTCTGGAGAGTTGCTCCCAGGGAGTTTTACTTTGTGGCTGCAGCAAGGAAAGTCAGCTCAGGGAAGTATCATTTGTTACACAACTGCACTGATCCTTCTGTATGCTTCTAGCTGCCAGAGCTTTACCTCTCCCACCTTCGTGGCATTTGCTGGCAGGGCATAGAACTAGTGCTGACCTGGAGATCCATTCCTACAGATAGGCCCTCTGCTTCCATAGCAGAACTAAACACAAGCTGGTTCCCTTGAGAGCTTCTTCCCACATGCTGAGCTGCATTTCTTCTCCATCCGGCTTTGTGTGAGGACACCAAGGTCATCAGGACAATGATCTCCCTTTCCCATGAATCCTGTGTGAACCTGGGGGCAGCCCAAGCACCTGATATTCACGCTCTGCAGGTGAGCCCTGGCTGATGCAGCAGAATCTGCATCCACAGGTTTCTGCTGAGACATTAATCTCCTGAGAAAAGAGCTGGTCTTCCAGGCTATTTCAGCAAAGCTCAAGCAATACCTTGAGAGAAAAAAAGCCCCAGCATAGTACATCCCTTTGCCATCTGTCTCCAAGGCTCTTCAGGTGTTCCTGAGCATCCTGCTGGGTCTCAGCTTAATAAAATGAGATAAGTCTTAACCTAGAGTTGAGTACTTCTAGCCGTCTGGCTGCTTTTCCATCCCCTCCCTGAGCTTGGTCCCTCCAGGCCATAGACTTCTCTTAAATATTGTCTCTGTAGCACAAGAAAGTGAGGTCCTAGAGACATTCTTCATGCTGTCATAGGGATTTAAGGCACCAAGGTATCCCAAAGCTCTTTTTCAAAAGCATCTGTAGTTTTTGGACTGTGATCTATGGATTTTTTTGTGGGTGCTTCACAGTGTTTTGACTACTAAAGACTTACTTGCATCAGTCACCAGGTCACAAAGGTAATTTGCTTATTTTTGCAGCTCTTTGGCTAATTCCCAAATAGGAAGGAAATAGAGTGTGGGTTTTCTTAACAGTGCACCTGTATATGTAAGACAGTTTGGCACAACTTCCCATGAGAGGTGCATCATAATCCTCAGATAGACCCATATTGAAGAGGCGATGGGATTTACCTTTCTTAACTTCAGCTTAAGTGAGACCAATGGAGTCACAGGAGGAGAGACTGCGGCCTCCAGAAATGCGATGTTCCACCCTAAAACCAGAACCTTAGCCAAATGATGGGGCTTACTGCAGTTTGGAGGGTGCAGTATCCCCACAATGACCAAGACATGGCGTTTAGCCATCCAAAAGCTTCTGTGTCAGGTCTGTTGTAAATGCCTGTTGCACATGTTGTGGTCTCAGAGGGGGTGGGATGGCCATCAGCAGAAGTTGTCCTTTCCAAGCCAGGCTGCTATTTTCCAGCCCTTCTCAGTGTGTGGTGCCTCCTCCCAGTCTCTCATCACCTTCAAGCCTCACCAGCATGCTCCCACACCGACCCACCACTGAATCTCCACAAAAGCACAAAAGTTCGTCAAAAGTCCAAGCTGTGTTGCAGCTGGCTCTCCTGCAGCCAACACCCTGGGCTAGTGGAGGGACTGGCTGCAGCCTGCATCCCTGGCCCTGGCTGCTCCTCCTCCTTGGCTGGATGGCCGCCGCGGCCGCCTGACATCACTGACTGACTTCACCGGGCGGTGGTCCATGGCAGTGACCCCAGCCCTGGGCATCGTGCCGGAGCCAGCTCTGTGCTCATCCAAGCAGGGCTGGGGGTCATTCATCACCACGCTGTAAGTTGTGCCTGCTGTGGGAATGTAAATGAGCTTTTCTTTATTAGGGTGGTGAATGGGCTGGTCCTTGTGGACTTTGGGGAGCTCAGCAATGCTTTTGCTCAGTTGTGCTCTCTGGCTGCCAAAGGGTGCAAGATGAGCTGACCCTCCTGCTCTGCATCCCATTCCTGCCTGCCCATTGGGAATGCAAACACTGTCCCTGTATGCTGAAGGAGGGATTTTTACTTTCCTCTCTTGGTCAAAGATGTAAGTGCAGGCTGGAGAAGAACTTGCCTGCCCATCCCAAGTTTTAGTGTGGGTCAGGAGTCAGGACAAACAGGGGAAATACACAAAGTGAATTATTACCGGCCAGAGACCTGAGCCCAGAATTCCTGCATAAAATCCAATCTAAAGAAAAATAGGCACATCTTTTACATTACCTGCAAGTGTTGATGCTGGTTTCAGGGGCAGCACCAATGTTTCTCCTCTCCCAGCCACAAGCAGTCAAGGGAAGCAGCTTTCTGCTGCTCAGCTAGAAGCAACAGCAGAAAGGATGGAGATGGAGAAATGCTGTTTTTCCCATGCTGAAGTTTAACTAAGATCCCCATTGTATCTTTCTTTAGCACCTTCCTATTTAAATGGTGTATTATGTTAGTGCTGTAAATAGTAATAATCATGATAGTAATCAAATAGGCTGTTGGGAAAGATTGGAGGCAATAGTTGTGCCTGTACTTCTTAGGCGCACATGGCTTTTTTTCCAGTTTTTGAACAGGACAGCAAGTTCTCTAGCAGTGGCCTGTGGATGTATTGAGCACGGATCATTAGCAGCAGCAGTCAATAGGTACTTTTCCTACCTTCCTGCCAGAAACCAATGGAAATTTGTTACAAAAATTCAAGCCTTCCAGTCATTTGGAAAACACTTCCTGCTCAGCTCTGCAGTGCAAATGGGCAGGGAGGCAGTGTTCTCACACACCCACGTGCACACGCGCACACTGTGTGGGCTTCACATGTGTCCAAAACCTCTGGAGCGTGAGAGAGGCGGGGCTGGATGGGGCTTGGTGTAAGGAGATGCACAGGCTGTCCCAGGCGGCGACTATCGAGGACAGCAGAAGAAATTTATTATTTCCCTGTGACCAGTATTTTGCTGTTCTGTGTCCCTATTACACTGGAACGGTGAAAATAGTTCCTGGAGGGAAGGACTGCTGGAGAACTTGTCCTGGCCAGCCCTGATGCTAAGCCTTCAGCCCCTAGGGCAGGGGACAGCCCACACTCAGCTAAAGTTACATTCTGCCTCCCAGGGCTGATGGGAACCTGTACAAATTAGGACATCAGCAACACAGCCCTTCTGCTGACCTGACGCATGCTGGAGCCCTGCAGGTTGGTCTCCAGCTGTTCTCTGTTTTTTCCTTGGTTCCTCCATGGGTACCATAGCACCAGGACCAGAAACGAAGTCATGAGGTGGCTCTGAATTGAGTTCAGTCTCCTGCCTTAGCCATAGGGTCGCCATCCCCTTGAGATGGCTGCAGCTGGAGCTCCACCTCCAGGCTAGTCAGTATCCTCAGCAATGTCACTCTTCAGTGTGGCCACAGAGTCTAGGACATCTGCTGAGCAATGATGACCTCCTGAAGTGTGTAGAGGAGTGTGTAGAAGGGATGACAGTGGTGAGACCCACCCACCTCCTGCTGTCCATGGAGCTGAGGCTGGGAGGTGTAGCCCTGCCTCTGCACGCAGCCTGCCCACAACCCAGCCACCAGATGTAGCTGGGTTGGGGCCAGGTGTGAGGAGGTGACAGGCTGTCCCCCTGTTGCCAGGGTGGATGGGAGTTGGCCCTGGCTGTAGGCAAGAAGGGGCTGAGGAACGAGCCAGTAGGTAAAGATGGGCTGGTGGACGATTCTTTGGAGATGCTGACACGGTTCTAGTGGCATGGGGTGGCTGCAGGTTGATGCAGGTTCAGATGGCTGAGGGGCAAGGGAGGGACTGGTGGTAGCCAGTGCTGCCCCAACTCTGACAATCCCCTCATGTTGACATCATGAAGGTCTCTCACCATCTGCCCAGAGCTTGTCAGGAGTTTATATGTCAGGGACCTCTGCCCTTCAATTTGTCAAAATTGGCTTGTTAGTATCCAATTAGGGAACAGATGGACAGGTGCATGAGCTTCAGCCTTGTTGCTGGAGGAAATTAGGTTAAAAATCACCAGAGGGCAGAGAAAAGGCATCTATGGAGTTCTCACTGGGAGATACAGACCTAAACCAGGCACTGTTGTTTCCTCCGTGACTGTCTGCATTCCAAGGGAGTCAAAAGGTGTCGGTTCCATTTGCTGCTTCTGCTCTGCAGGAAGAGCTGATCTCAGGTGGGAGCTGGGCAGCTTTCAGTGCTCACCAGCCCTTGTGCTCTTTGCAGAGTGCAGAGCTCCTTTGCTTCCCATCTGTTCTTGCCAAAAGGGCTCCTCCGCATTAGCCCCTGGCTCCCAGCCCACTCTGGCTTTCTGGCAGCTTGCAGGAAGCAGAGGAACAAGGTGTTTGCAGAAGCTCAAGTTGCTGAGCATATGAGTGGACACAAGCTGCTGCAAACACCCACTGCACCACGATTCCAGGGGACTGGACACTCTGTGCTGTTTCTCTGAATCCTCACTACTGTGTCCTGTTTGTTATTTCAGGGCTGTCCAGGTAACCATGCCTCTCTTGTTTGTTACTGCACAGGTAATGAGCTGCAACCTGTCTTGTTCTTGTAGGGTTGCCTGCTACGAAAGGGCAGCTCAGGGATATGCCCTAGCAGGCAGTGCCAGGGGGCTCCAGGGACAGAAGAGGCAGTGTATCACTGCTATGGGTGGGCTTGTTCACTGAGGGTGTCTCATGGCTCCTTTCAGACCTTGGACTGCAGCAGCATCTTGTGGCAAAGTGTGCTTTTCGATTGCACTCTGTGCATTCCCAATATAATCAATCTCTTCCCTATCCCCTGTCCATTATCTCCTTATAATAGAGGAGTGACTTTGAAATCCTTCAACAAGGCAAAAATATGGGCACATGAATGTCATGGGGCAAATTGGCAAGAGGATCCTGTTCTGGATATACATGCAAGTCCCAAAGATGATGGATGGGATCATTTGTGTTGCTTTGGGTAGTTTGGAGGGTGCTGAGTCTGGTATGCCGATCAACCTCTGTTCTTGTGGAAGAATAAGAAAGAAAAAGGAGGCTGCTTTAGTAAATATGTGTCTATGGAAATCTTGCCAGCTTTGAAAAGTCAGAGTCCAGTGACTGGCCTGTCCCCTCAGCCATCTCCAGGGCCACCCACAGGTTGCATGCACCCATATGCAGCCTGGTGGGGCAGCCACCTGCAGGGTCACTCCTGTCTTCCTTGTTGTTTCAGCCTCTCTGGTGCCTGTCATCCTGCTGCAGTGGCTTCTCCCATGCCTGCCTGCTGGTCCCAGCACAAACCTGGCAGCATCAGTACTGGACTCCTGGGAACCATGGGCTGGGAGACAGCAGCCTCAGGAGCTTTAAACCGTATTCAGATTTAGTCCAGATATAGCCCTTTTTCACTCTGGTGGCTGTACTAAAGGTCACAAGTCAGCTAAGTTTAGACTGTCATCAGCTCTCTCCTATATATATCCGAGTAGGGCTCCTGACTGCATCCATCCGGCACAGGTCATGCTGAGGCGATGTGAGGGGGTGCAGAGGGCCATGGGCAGAGCCTAAATGTGTTCCTCCCTTGCCCCTGGTATCATCAGTGATAGCTGTGTTCAGGCAACATTACTCTGCAGCATTGCCTCTGGCTTTACCTGCATCACTGCAGGCTGATGACTCTGGTCAGTGTCTTCAGCATCACTGCCAATGTGTCTGTCCAGCAGTGTGGCAGTTTTGCTAATCGATAATCCTTGACTTTGGAGTCATCTCGTCTTTGAGTATCCCTGGCTTTTGTTCTTGCATCTGCAAGGTTGAGATGTGAGCTTATCACTTAATCCTCCTGCTATTGCTAAAGAGGGACTTCTCCCCCACATTTTGTGTCCTCTCTGGTCCTCTCTGGATGAGGGATAACCATCCAGATAACCAGTCATTCTCTACTGAAACACTGAGAATCATGATGGCTTTGTATGTAAGAGCCCATTCAAGACCCCCCAGCTCCTCCATGCCCAGAAAGACACTTTCCTGTCCTGAGCTTGGGATCACATGAAATACACACCAAGTCCCAAAAACTTGGGATAAAACCAGGGCTATAGGAAGGAGATGGAAAAAGGCTTTCAAGGAGAGCATCTTTAGGCACAGGATTGGGCAAGCAAAACCCTTGTCATCTGCTGGAGGCCTGACAGTTCTGTATCCCTTTCCTTCCAGAACGGGAATCCCGTGAGCATGAGGAGCCGACCACATCGGAGATGACGGAGGAGACCTACCCGCCTAAGGCCTACCGGCCCAAGCACGGCCGCCTCTCCGACCTCAAAGCTGAGGCTCTGAAGAAGGACCGCCGGAAGAAGCTGACCTTAGCCAAGTTTGTGGGCATGGCAGAGAACACAGCACATCCCCGCGTGGTCATCCCCGAGCTCCGGCAAGAGTTTGAGCTGGTGGGTGCTGCCCACTTTGCCCCATGGAAGGGGGGCTGCGGGAGGGCTTTGTGCCTCTGGCAGGGGGTACCGGTAGGAGGGACCAGGGGATGTTCACAGCTCAAGGCTCCCTGCCTAACATACTCTATTCCTCCCCCACAGGGCCCTTGCCGCAGGCACATGGAGGCCTCCCTGCAGGAGCTGAAAAGCAGCCAGCGGATGGTCCCCCGTGCTGTGCATCTCCCCAACTGCGACCGAAAGGGATTCTACAAGAGGAAGCAGGTAAGAGCCCTGCAGAGGCAGGGATGCTCCCCACACAGAGAGGCTTTATTCTGTCACAACCAGATAAAGAGAATTAAGGTTTTTCTTCTACTGGGCTAATGGGAAGATTGCAGTAAGCCTCTCCAGGCATGGTTGGTGGGGGTTGGCCTTGTTGGTGGCTCAGAGCATCCTCCAGCCTGAGTCTAGCATCCTCTAGGAGCAGGTGGAGTAAAAGGAAATGGAGAGCTCCAAGCTGGGAGATGGAGATGATGAAGTAAAAGAAGCAAAGCACGAGGCTGAGCCTCAGTCCTAGCACAAAGGAGGCATTGGAGGGTGGTGGCAAGCTCCTCATCTCTGCGTTTGTGTGTCTCTCCCCAGTGCAAGCCCTCCCGGGGACGGAAGCGTGGGCTGTGTTGGTGTGTGGACAAATATGGCATGAAGCTGCCAGGGACTGACTACCTGAGTGGAGACCTGCAGTGTCACGCATTCGACAGCAGCAACGTGGAGTGAAGTCGCATCCCCTCCCTCTGCCCCATCACCACCCACCCAGGCTCCCTTCCACCCTCCCCTCCGCACCTCCCTGCGCCCCAGGACTCCGATTCCTTTCATCTCATGTAAGAAGAATAAAAGAGAGGAAAAGAAAAAAGAGAAAGAGAGGAACAGAACAAAAAAGATAAATAAGGGACAAAGAAAAGGAGAAAGGAAAAGAAAAAAAGAGAAGAAAGGAAAAGTTTAAAAAAAAAAAAAAACCACAAAGAAAAGAAAAGAAAAGAAAAGAAAAGAAAAGAAAAGAAAAGAAAAGAAAAGAAAAGAAAAGAAAAGAAAAGAAAAGAAAAGAAAAGAAAAGAAAAGAAAAGAAAAGAAAAGAAAAGAGAAGAAAAGAGAAGAAAAGAAAAGAAAAGAGAAAAGGAAAAAGGAAAGA